>NC_141603.1:23555573-23868107 GCF_047967505.1 Dipteris shenzhenensis | reverse complement strand
CCTCCCGTGCGATGTCATTATGCGCATCTTCCTCTTAGCTCATATTGTGATCTTCATCTTCTTCGCTAGATTCATCTGGATCAATTGGATCGGGCATTGGTAGTGGCATCTCCATATCCACATCTCTATCTTCAAAAATTTTCTTACTTCGTGGTGCAACTTGGATCACGTACCACCATCTTGGATTAAAAGGATCCGGATGAAAAGCCACCTATATTGAAGATGGGTGCCAAATGTCATCAATTATATATATGAAATTATGCTTAAGTACATGTATCAATGGATCTTTAAAAATGAAAGCTTCGATAAGTAAATCATTAGTATGCACTTGCTCACAGTGCTCGGGAAGAACAAAAGTATCACTTTCATCGGTCCAATGTTTAGTGGAGTCTATTGCAAAGAAACCGCTACTATCTTTTCTCACTGTCGCATGGGGACCATTGTAAATAGTTCTAAACCATTTTACATCAAGAATGAAAATACTAAATTGTCTGAAATCAACTTCATAGATTTCGCATTTGGTTCCATAATAATCCAACTGTGAGGAGAGAAGATTAGTATCCGAAGCACTTGCTTGGCTATCTTGTGTGAAGTTAGCCATGACTCCAAAATTATATGTGACTCTCTTTGAATCGATGCATCGACATGAAAATGTCGTCCATATGACCATAATGCAATGTACGTCAAGAGGTAAGAAACTTACATCTCACTTACATGCATCATACATCCAGATGATAACTCTCACTCGTGCTCATTTATTGTCTCTCCATCGCATTCGGCTTTACGTAGAGCCAGTTGTAGCCAATCAAGTGACATGTGAGTGGGGAGAAGAGCCAGATCTCATGGATATGGTTGCGATCGCCTGTACATTACTCTGAATCTTGTCCTTGCATTTATTATTTCTGCTTTGGCTGCTTCATATCTCTCAATCCACTTTTGCATCTCCTTGCTATTAAGGATATAAAACTTATTGAATTTCTCCATTTCATCTTTGCTCATCTTTCTTTCAATCCCTTTTCCTTGGGGAACCTCACCAACGATGCGATCATCATCCTTGTTATGCCAAGCTTCCGGCATATCGAGACCTGTGGATGCAAGAAACTCCGTGATATATACTAATGATCTTGCACAAGCCATCCCTCTACCATGCTTGCTTCTGGTCTTGCTCTTTGTCTTTCAAATCCCTTCAAAGTTTTCATAAACCGCTCGAGAAAAAATATCCACCGACTATGAACGGTACCTGCAATAGCCACCTGATCAACTATGTGCACAAGCAAGTGGACTTGAGTTGTCATAATGCTCGAGGGAAAGTGCTTCTCAAGCAAGCATACGGCTTCGATGGATTCCACCATGATAGCCTTCTCGATGCTCGATATGGAGATCTATTTTTGAGATATCCACCTATTTCACATGCCCATGTAAGATCTTTTCATAATCAGTCTACAGATTATTTAGCTTAAATTGAAGAAAATGCAATCAATGTGATTTGATAGTAAGCATACCTCACAATACCATTGATCTTGAATATAGCATTTCTAACATCTTCCTGTAAGCACCCTTTTATTGTAATTGGGAGGATGAACTATCAAGGCAACAAAGAAGTCATGTCAACAATATAACATAATCATAATTATGCTAACGCATCATGATTATCGATACACTAATTCTACAGCTTAGAATACCTGTAAGACCTTGTGCCAATCATGGGACTTGAGCCCACTAAGCTTATTGTCCTTTGAAAATGCTCCTTTCAAGCAACGCATGTACCCTGTCGGTGTTTGAAAAGAGGCAATGTCCGCCTTGACCGCTGCCTCCTCCCTCGTAGAGAGGATCAACGTTGCTTTCGGGAGGACAACTTTTCCCGAAGCATGCACTTGGGGCCACAAACGAGACATCCTATTCATAGCATGCAAGTCTTCTAGCACTCCTCTCGAGTCTTTGGAACCAACCAAGTGTGCCCAAATAGTAGCCCCCACATTCTTGAAGATATGCATGGGATCAAGAGATGATTGATTTGTAACTAACCCCAATAAGGAAGCTTGTGAAAGATCGATAGCCTCTTCATACCAGGAGGAGGTTCCTCTCCATTCACCCTCCAAGCTTGAATCCAGTCACTTGCCTTCAAATATGATGGTGGTGGATCAAGCTGACCTCCACGTGCGAGATGGTCGAGCGGAAGGTATCGAGCATGACCTTCATAAACATTTTTTCTCATATGTTTGGAGTATCATGCAAGCAATTTCAAACCCGGTCCACAAACAGGACAAGCATGGTACCCACTTGTAACAAGTCTTGCATGTGTGCATGAATGTGTTAGTATAAGACATGCAGGTGAAAGAGAGCCATAAAAGCATAATCCTATATTATACATGTAGAGACACAACCATGTACCTGCGCACTCTCCATATCCTGGGTAGTCATGCATGGTCCACATCAAGATACCCTAACCAAAATATCATTAGTATGTCTAGGAGGTCTGGAAATATCAAAGACCCGCACTCCTCTCCATAATATCTGTAACTCCTCTATCAAAGGTGCCATGTACACGTCCATATTTTTTGCCTTGTACTTCCCTGGCACAAGTAGTGCAAGCATGAGGTGTCCCTTTTTTATTGTTAGCTCTGGTGGAATATTGTAATTCACCACGACTATGGGCCATGTCGACCAAGATGTCTAGCGTAACCCGAAAGGATTCATGCCATCCATGGCGAAGCCCAAGATGTAAGTTGTGTGGCTCCCTCGCAAAGTCTGGCCAGTGATTGTCTATGTGCTTCCAAGCTGCACAATCTGCGGGAATCCTCAATTACTAATACACATGGATCTTGATGAAAAAAATCAATTAAGAGCATTTACATCAACTGTTTCATCTTGAGCCAAGTCTAAGGCACCAAACAAGTCTATCTCCAACTCTATACCGAGTTGATCTCCTATATCATCATGATCGTACTCTAGCATCGTACGTTCACCTAAAAGTACTTGATCATCTTCTTCAATAAAGTGTGGTGATTCTTGATGATCGTTGTCTTCTTCCTCAATATCATGATCTCCATCTTCCTCCCGTGTGATGTCATTATGCGCATCTTCCTCTTGGCTCATATTGTGATCTTCATCTTCTTCGCTAGATTCATTAGGATCAATTGGATCCAGCATTGGTAGTGGCATCTCCATATCCACATCTCTATCTTTAAAAATTTGCTTACTTCGTGGTGCAACTTGGATCACGTACCACCATCTTGGAAAAGAACGATCCGGATGAAAAACCACCTATATTGAAGATGGGTGCCAAATGTCGTCAATTATATATATGAAATTATGCTCAAGTACATGTATCAATGGATCTTTAAAAACGAAAGCTTCGATTAATTAAATCATTAGTATGCACCTGCTCACAGTGCTCGGGAAGAACAAAAGTATCACTTTCATCGGTCCAATGTTTGGTGGAATCTATTGCAAAGAAACCGCTACTATCTTTTCTCACTGTCGCATGGGGACCGTTGTAAATAGTTATAAACCATTTTACATCAAGAATGAAAATACTAAATCATCTGAAATCAACTTCATAGATGCCACGTATGGTTCAGCAATAATCCAACTGTGAGGAGAGAAGATTGGTATCCGAAGCACTTGCTCGGCTATCTTGTGTGAAGTTAGCCATGACTCCACAATCATACGTGACTCTCTTTGAATCGATGCGTTCCACGTGAAAATGTCATCCATATGACCATAATGCACTGTACTTTTTGTACTGTAAAAGAGCATCATTATAACAATGAAGATGCATCTATTTTATAGCGTATATTGCCACAAATAATTACTTAATTATGTCAAGAAACTTACATGCACCATACATCTAGATGATAACTCTCGCTCGCGCTCGTTTGTTGTCTCTCCATCGCGTTCGGCTTTATGTAGAGCAAGTTGTAGCCAATCAAGTGACATGTGAGTGGGGAGAAGAGCCAGATCCCATGGATATGGTTGCGATCACCTGTACATTACTCTGAATCTCGTCCTTGCATTTATTCTTTCTGCTTTGGCCACTTCATATCTCTCAATCCACTTCTACATCTCAGGGCTATTGAGGATACAAAACTTATTGAATTTCTCCATTCGCTCTTCGCTCATCTTTCTTTCAATCCCTTTTCCTTGGGGAACCTTGCCAACGATGCGATCATCATTCTTGTTATGCCAAGCGTGCGACATATCAGGATCCGTGGATGCAAGAAACTCTGTGATATATACTAATGACAATTGCACAAGCTATCCCTCTGCCATGCTTGCTTCTGGTCTTGCTCTTTGTCTTACAAATCCCTTTAAAGTTTTCATAAACCGCTCGAGAAAACACATCCATCGACTATGAACGGTACATGCAATAGCCACCTCATCAACTATGTGCACAAGCAAGTGGACTTGAGTTGTCATAATGCTCGAGGGAAAGTGCTTCTCAAGCAAGCATACGGCTTCGATGGATTCCACCATAGCCTTCTCGATGCTCGATATGGAGATCTCTTTCTGAGATATCCACCTATTTCACATGTCCATGTAAGATATTTTCATAATCAGTCTACAGATTAATCAGCTTAAATTGAAGAAAATGCAATCAATGCGATTTGATAGTAAGCATACCTCACAATACCACAGGTCTTGAATATAGCATTTCTAACATCTTCTTGTAAGCACCCTTTTATTGTAATTGGGAGGATGAACTATTAAAGCAACAAAGAAGTCATGTCAACAATATAACATAATCATAATTACGCTAACGCATCACAATTATTGGTACACTAATTCTACTTAGAATACCTGTAAGACCTTGTGCAAATCATGGGACTTGAGCCCAGTAAGCTTATTGTCCTTTGAAAATGCTCCTTTCAAGCAACGCATGTACCCTGTCGATGTTTGAAAAGAGGCAATGTCTGCCTTGATCGTTGCCTCCTCCCTCGTAGAGAGGATCCACGTTGCTTTCGGGAGGACAACTTTTCCCAAAGCATGCACTTGGGGCCACAAACGAGACATCCTATTCATAGCACGTGGCAAGTCTTCTCGCACTCCTCTCGAGTCTTTGGAACCAAGCAAGTGTGCCCAAATAGTAGCCCCCACATTCTTAAAGATATGCATGGGATCCAAGAGATGATTGATTTGTAACTGACCCCAATAAGGAAGCTCGTGAAAGATCGATAGCCTCTTCATACCAGGAGGAGGTTCCTCTCCATTCGCCCTCCAAGCTTGAATCCAGTCACTTGCCTTCAAATATAATGGTGGTGGATCAAGCTGACCTCCACATGCGAGATGGTCGAGCGGAAGGTATCGAGCATGACCTTCATAAACATTTTTCCTCATATGTTTGGAGTAGCATGCAAGTGATTTCAAACCTGGTCCACAAACAGGACAAGCATGGTACCCACTTGTAACAAGTCCTGCATGCGTGCATGAATGTGTTAGTATAAGACATGTGTGCGAAAGAGAGTCATAAAAGCATAATCCCTCATTATACATGTAGAGACACAACCACGTACCAGCACACTCTCCATATCCTGGGTAGTCATGCATGGTCCACATCAAGATACCCTGACCAAAATATCATTGGTATGTCTAGGAGCTCTGGAAATATCAAAGACCTGTACTCCTCTCCATAATATCTGTAACTCCTCTATCAAAGGTGCCATGTACATGTCCATATTTTTTGCCTCGTACTTTCCTGGCACAAGTAGTGCAAGCATGAGGTGTCCCTTTTTTATTGTTAGCCATGGTGGGATATTGTAATTCACCATGACTATGGGCCATGTCAACCAAGATGTCGAGCATAACCCGAAAGGATTCACACCGTCCATGGCGAGCCCAAGATGTAAGTTGCGTGGCTCCCTCGCAAAGTCCGGCCACTGATTATCTATGTGCTTCCAAGCTACACAATCTGTGGGAGTCCTTAATGTGTCATTGTTGGACTGATGAGATGCATGCCATGTCATCAACTCTGCTATGGATTTGCATCAAAACATGTGTTGTATTCTTGCAATGATGGGAAAGTGTCTCAAGACCTTTACCGGTATCTGCTCACCCTGCAAGTCATCTCTATATCATTGTTCCCCACACTTTGGACAACTAGCCAAATCTCCATGCTCACAACGAAAGAGAATACAATCATTACGGCAAGCATGGATGGTATCATAATCCATACCCATTCGTTGTTAGCATCTTTTTCGCTTCATCTCTTGATGCGAGCATGGTATTTAGTGCAGGCAACATCTTCTGAAGCAACCTATGACAATTCAAACATACATAGGCTTCGAACAATGATGATTCGGTATACACTATCCAAATGATGATTCTCAAAACAAACAATATCCAAATAATGAGTTGACAAATTAAAGCAAGAGCTAACCTCATTAAGGCCGAGACACTTGTATCCGACCACCCATACTTTACTTGCAGATTCAAGATTGAGAGACAAGCATGTAGTTTAGACATCCTAGCACCCTCGTACAATTGTGTTGATTGCAACTCTCGCATTTTGACCTTAGACTCTAACATCACATGTACATGGGATGTAGTGCCCTAAAAATAGAATCCATCATGTCGACCATACCCTCGTCATCATCCGGGAGACTATAGTCTTGCTCAAAGTGTGAAGGTATATGCATACCCTTGTCAGCCTCCTCATCCTGTTTTAAGATTTTGTGTAAATATAAGATCTTGTATTTCTTGGTATCTAAGACTGCAAACTTACATAGCTTTGACTTACTGATAGTCCATCAACACGTGCAACACCAACGATGGGTACTGGTTCGGGCTCCTCCCCATACATCCGCAAGTGGTGCATGATAATATGACATTGATGTCGTACTTCTCGCTTACAATGAGTGCAATGACAATATAACCTCTCCGTAAGCCACTTTGTGCTCCCGGGCGTTGGCGCATCATCGGATCGTCCCTTCCATCTACACTTATAAAATCACAACATAAGTTGCAAGAAAATATATTAACAGTTATAAAATAGCATCTATGAGCTTCCCTTCAACTTAGAACAAAAAGTGTCTTAAAGCGTCACTATATAGCGACGTTTTGCTCTGTTCCATCGCTATATAGCGACGTTTTTAATTAAAAACATCGCTATATAGCGATGAAAAAGCATCGCTATATAGCGACGCTGTGGGTTAAAACCGAAACCCAATGCTACATGCGGCGCTTTCTTTAACACTCTCTAATCTTTCAAGTAAGCAAGGCAATCTCTCCTCCCACCTATTTTCGATGACCTCCCACCTATTTCCTAAGAGCATCAATCTAGGAATTTTTTTGGGAAAAAATATATGCTCATCAGGCGCTAGCTGCAGTGATGGGCGTAGGAACCCTCTCTTCCCCTCTCTTTTCTCTTCTTTCCCTCTTCTCTCCTCTTCTTTCCCTCCTTTCCTTCTTCTCTCTTTCAATCTTTCAATCTCTTTCCTCCTCTTTTCCCGTCTTTCCTTTCCCTCTTCTTCTCTCTTTCTTTCCCTCTTCTTCTCTCTTTTCCTCTTTTTCCCTCTTTCCTTTCCCTCTTCTTCTCTCTTTCCCTCTTCTCTTATGCATGAGCATAAGAGAAGTAGACATATGCTCATGCATAAGCATGACCATATGCCTCTTTTTCCCTCTTTACTTTCCCTCTTTTCCTCTTCTTCTCTCTTTCTTTCCCTCTTTTTCCCTCTTTCCTTTCCCTCTTCTTCTCTCTTTCCCCCTTCTCTTATGCTCATGCATAAGCATAAGCATGAGCATATGCTCATGCTTATGCTTATGCATGAGCATAAGAGAAGTAGACATATGCTCATGCATAAGCATGAGCATATGTCTCTTTTTCCCTCTTTACTTTCCCTCTTTCCCTATTCTCTCTTTCCCCCTTCTCTTATGCTCATGCATAAGCATAAGCATGAGCATATGCTCATACTTATGCTTATGCATGAGCATAAGAGAAGTAGACATATGCTCATGCATAAGCATGAGCATATGTCTCTTTTTCCCTCTTTCCTTTCCCTCTTCTTCTCTCTTTCCCCCTTCTCGTATGCTCATGCATAAGAGTGCTCATGCATAAGCATGAGCATATGTCTCTTTTTTCCTCTTTACTTTCCCTCTTTCCCTCTTCTTCTCTCTTTCCCCCTTCTCTTATGCTCATGCAAAAGCATAAGCATGAGCATATCCCCCTTCTCTTATGCTCATGCATAAGCATAAGCATGAGCATATGCTCATGCTTATGCTTTTGCATGAGCATAAGAGAAGTAGACATATGCTCATGCATAAGCATGAGCATATGTCTCTTTTTGTCTCTTTTTCCCTCTTTCCTTTCCCTCTTCTTCTCTCTTTCTTTCCCTCTTTCTCATTTTTCAATCTCTCTTTCCTTTCCCTCTTCTTCTCTCTTTTCCTCTTTTTCCCTCTTTCATTTCCCTCCTCTTCTCTCTTTCTCCCTTCTCTTATGCTCATGCATAAGCATAAGAGAAGTAGACATATGCTCATGCATAAGCATGAGCATATGTCTCTTTTTCCCTCTTTACTTTCCCTCTTTCCCTCTTCTTCTCTCTTTTCCCCTTCTCTTATGCTTATGCTTACGCATGAGCATAAGAGAAGTAGACATATGCTCATGCATAAGCATGAGCATGTGTCTCTTTTTCCCTCTTTACTTTCCCTCTTCTTCTCTCTTTCTTTCCCTCTTTTTCCCTCTTCTTCTCTCTTTCCCCCTGCTCTTATGCTCATGCATAAGCATAAGCATGAGCATATGCTCATGCTTATGCTTATGCATGAGCATAAGAGAAGTAGATATGTGCTCATGCATAAGCATGAGCATATGTCTCTTTTTCCCTCTTTCCTTTTCGTTTTCTTCTCTCTTTCTTTCCCTCTTTCCCCTTTTCCAATCTCTCTTTCCTTTCCCCCTTCTCTTATGCTCATGCATAAGCATAAGCATGAGCATATCTCTCCGTCTCTTATGCTTATGCTTATCATGCATATGTCTCCTCTTTTCCTTTCCCTCTTCTTCCTCTTTTCCTTTGCCTATGCCTATGCCTATGCCTATGCTTATGTTTGTCTTTTGTTTTTTGTTTTCGTGTTTGTGTCTATGTTAGACATGGGATCATGTTGCACATCCGACGAGTACGGACAGCCTCACAGGAGGAGAGCTCACAATCTATATGCTCCAGAGGACTTTGATTCCTCTCAGGCGACTACCCCGAGGACTACCCCTGGTCCGACTCCTCTCGGACCTAGCACTGTGACTACCCCTGGTCCGACTCCTTTTGGACGTAGCACTGCGACTACCCCTCGGGGAACTCCTTTGCCAGCCATGCATGGCTTTGTCGGGAGTGCCGATGAGTTTGTAGCACAGATGAGCAATGAGGAGGTGGTGAGATTCTTCTCTTTGCTATCTCAGAGGACCTTGGCAATTCCCTCCCCTACACCGACGACTAGACGTACTACCCAGTCGTCGCCTCGTGCCCCTTCGACCGAGGGGTCATCACCCACGTGTGCCTATCGTAAGGGAAGGAAGAGTAGGAAGGGCAGCTTATGTTGTGCTGACTCGGGAGATGTAGATGAGTCAGCACATTCACATTTCTACAGGTCTCCACTTGGTCCTGAGACATAGTATCAGTCAGGTCCCTTGCCCTCTCCTACTCCCACTGCTACTCCTCGCTCCAGAAGCGCTCGCACAGCTTCCACTCCTTCGGACTCTACTACCATCAGTCCTCCTTACTCATCAGGGAATCTCTCCTATCAAATCACGACTGCCGGAGAGATAATAGAAGATAGAAAGGGCAAAGTAGTGATGGCCAACATGAGGCGGTTAATGAGCCATCATTCAAGAGCGGTCAGTATCAAGATGACCAAAAGAAGCAGGCGTCATCAATGAATTAAAATAAAAATACCCTAACCTGCCAAATTGGGAGTTTAATGAGGATTATATGCGAGAGCGCATGGGTTTGGTCTTGAAGCATCGTAGATCAACCTTGCATACTTCCATCACAAAGGGGTTGGCTAAACCTAGCTATAGCTGGGCAGACAAAGCTGATTAGAAGTTCTTCAAGAAGCAGAATAGGGACCATCCCGAAATGTTCGAGGGTCAGAGGAGGGCTGCGAAGAGACGGCTGGACATCGTAGGTACTTCGCACTTTGGTGCAGGTGGACAGTTGGCATTCGAGGCAACCGTGGTAAGTCTACTTCTCATTTAATGTATTGTTCTATTTGTTTTACTACATATTACATGCACTTTAGCTAACTCTAACTCTCGTAAATTGGATCCACAGCAAGCTGCGATGGGTCGTCTTCCTACAGATGCAGAGACGCGACGCGCATTTTGCATAGGAACAAAGCCATGGTTTATTGAGCAAGAGGCAATGGGAGCGACGGTCGATTGGGTTGAGGTGGCTGCTCGCACAGTATAAGTCTACTCCTACTTGTAATCTCACTTTTTAAATTGTTTTATTCTTTAAGTTCCAATCTAATTTTCAATTTATATGGTTCACTCTTAGGGTCAAAGCTTAAGCGTCCCATCATCGGAGGCGAGCGATCACCAGGGCCAGGGATCAGACGCACGTGACCAGGATCAGGAAGAAGGCGCATCTCACGAGGACCAAGGATCAGGCTAACAAGATGAGGACAAGGACGAGGACGATTCGGATGAGTAGTATTAGTAGTAGTAGTAGTAGTAGTAGCAGTTTGCATTTTCTTCACCATGTATGTCATTTTGTATATCCGCTCGTTTGAGCAATTTTGTATCACCCTTTTGAAAGGGTAATTTTGTAACAAACAATGTTGTATATGTTTGACATGTATATGCTTTTGTTGCTCGATCATTTCATTTGAGCGATTTTGTATCACCCTTTTCACAAGGGAAATTTTGTTATAAAAAACTTTTTTTTGTAATTACAAAAAAAAAAAAGGAATAGTGGGGCTAAACAGGGCCATAGCAAGCCTTGTTTAGCCCCACTAATCCTTTTTTTTAGTTCTATTAATTGTCGCTATATAGCGACGTTTACTAGTGTCGCTATATGGCGACGATTATCAGTGTCTCTATATAGCGACATTTAACAACGTCGCTATATAGCGACACTTTATAGCGATGGTTCTTTTCCGACGCTTTTAATGACTTTAATAATGACGTTTGCGCCCGTGAAAAAAAAAATTTTTAATGTAAAAAGCGTCGGTATTTTCGTCGAAAAGGGCCTATGCCTTGTAGTGAATGTGTCATCAGTGGACCGATGAGATGCATGCCATGTCATCAACTCCAATATGGATTTGCATCGGAACATGTGCTGTATTCTTGCAATGATGGGAAAGTGTCTCAAGACCTTTACCGGTATCTGCTCACCCTGCAAGTCATCTCTATATCGTTGTTCTCCACATTTCGGACAACTCCCATGCTCACGATGAAAGAGAATACAGTCATTACGGCAAGCATGGATGGTATCATAATCCATACCCACCGTTGTTAGCATCTTCTTCACTTCATCTCTTAATATGGGCATGGTATTTGGTGCAGGCAACATCTTCTGGAGCAACCTATCACAATTCAAACATATGTTGGCTTTGAATAATGATGATTCTGTATACTAATCCATACATGATAATTCTCAAAACAAACAATATCCAAATAATGAGTCAAATTGATGTAGGAGCTAACCTCATTAAGGCCGAGACACTTGTATCCGACCACCCATACTTTACTTGCGAATTCAAGATTGAAGGTATATGCGTACCCTCGTCAGCCTTCTCATCCTGTTTTAAGATTTCGTGTAAATATAAGATCTTGTCTCAAGGTTTCGTATCATAATGGTATCCAATATTAACCATGAACTTAAATAGCTTTGACTTACCGATAATCCATCAGCACGTGCAATACCAATGGTGGGTACTGATTCGGGCTCCTCCCCATACATCCACAAGTGGTGCATGATAATACGACGATGTCGTACTTCTCGCTTGCAATGAGTGCAATGACAATACAACTTCTCTGTAAGCCACTTTGTGCTCCCGGGTGTTGGTGCATCATCTGACGAGCTTCCACTCGTCCCTTCCATCTGCACACTTCTAAAATCACAACATAAGTTGCAAGTAAATATATTAACAATAATAAATGTATGAGCTTCTTTTTTAACTTTAAATAATAAGTGTCCTGAAGCATCGCTATATAGCGATTTTTTGCTCTGTTCCATCATTATATAGCGACGATTTGCTCTGTTCCATTGCTATATAGCGACGCTGTGGGCTAAAACCCGAAACGCTATGACGCGGCACTTTCTTTAGCATCTTTATTGTGGGAAAAGTAATCTCTCCTCCCATCTCATATCCGACGACCTCGCTTTCCTTCTCTCTATTCTCCACTCCTCACCACTACTCAACCCCTCTCCTAACACTTGTGCTCCCTCTCCACCCTTCTCCCTCTTTGCTTGTGTGGAAAGAAGTTTTTCAAGAAGGTGAGTCTCTTTGAGTAATGTAGGTTCGTTTGATTATGAGATTTTGTTTTGTGAGTGTTGAAACATGTTTCTCCTTGTATTGCTAAGGCTATGTGCTAGTTTTCATGCTTGATTTTCAAGGGTTAAAGACACAAAATGAGATTTTGTGAAAAACAGAAGACTCATCTCTTCTCGTCTTTTTTGTATTTCTCTTCCTCCTCTTTTTCCTTGTCTCCTCAATCCTTTCCCTTTGAGAAGTTGCTTCTTTAAACTCCTTCCTCTAACTAGTTATTTGAAAAATGGTATGTTTTCTCTCTGTTGTAGGGCCAGTCCACAAAACACCGAGCGGGGCTGTTCCACGTAAGAAAGTGCTTCCTCTTTTTCCTTTTGTTATTTTTGTTATTTGCATTGGCTTGTAGCTAGTACCTTAAGCGCTAGCTGCAGTGATGGGTGTAGAAACCCTCTCTTTCCCTCTCTTCCCCTATTCCCTCTTCTTTCCCTCTTTTCTCCTCTTCCTTCTCTTCTTTTTCCCCTCTTTCAATCTCTTTTCCCCTCTTCTTTTTCCCCTTCTTTCAATCTCTTTTTCCCTCATTTCTTTCTTTTTTCCCCTCTTCTTTTTCCCCCTCTTTCAATCTCTTTTTGCCTCCTTTCCTTCTCTTCTTTTTTCCCTCTTTCAATCTCTTTTCCCCTCTCTTTTTCTTTTATGCTTATATGCTCATGCATAAGCATGAGCATATGTCTCCTTCTCCTTCTCCTTTTCCTTCTCCTCTTTTCCTCCTTTCCTCTCTCTTTCCCCCCCTCTTTTCCCTCTTTTCTCTCTTTTTCTTTTATGCTTATATGCTCATGCATAAGCATAAGCATAAGCATATGTCTCCTTCTCTTATGCTCATGCATAAGCATAAGCATGAGCATATGTCTCCTTCTCTCATGCTCATGCATAAGCATAAGCATAAGCATGAGCATATGTCTCATTCTCTTATGCTTATGCTTATGCATGAGCATATGTCTCCTTCTCCTTCTCCTCTTTTCCTCCTTTCCTCTCTCTTTCCCCCCTCTTTCCCCTCTTTCAATCTCTTTTCATAAGCATATGTCTCCTTCTCTTATGCTCATGCATAAGCATGAGCATATGTCTCCTTCTCTTATGCTTATGCTTATGCATGAGCATATGTCTCCTTCTCCTTCTCCTTCTCCTCTTTTCCTCCTTTCCTCTCTCTTTCCCCTCTTTCAATCTTTAGTTTTCATAAGCATATATATTTGCCTATGCATGAGCATGAGCATGAGCATGAGCATGAGCATAAGCTTTCTCCCCGTCTTCCCTCTCTTTCGATCTCTTTTCATAAGCATATGCCTATGCCTATGCCTAACCTTCTCTCTTCTTTCTCTTCTCCTTCTCCTTCTTTCGATCTCTGTTCTCCTTCTCCTTCTCTCTTCTTTCTCTTCTCCTTCTCCTTCTCCTTCTCTCTTCTTTCTCTTCTTTTTGAATCCTCCTCTCTTCTTTCTCTTCTCTCTTCCTCTCTTTTTGTCTTCTTTTCACAAGCATATGCCTATGCCTATGCCTATGTTTGTTTTTTGTTTTGTGTTTGTGTCTACATTAGACATGGGATCACGTCGCACGTCCGATGAGTACGGACAGCCTTGTAGGAGGAGACATCACGATCTCTATGCTCCAAAGGACGTTGATTCCTCTCAGGCGACACCTCAGGGGCTTACCCTTGTGACTACCCCTGGCCCGAGTCCTCTCGGACGTAGCACTGCGACTACCCCTCGGGGAACTCCTTTGCTAGCAGCCCATGTCTTTGTCGGGAGTCCCGACGAGTTTGTAGCATAGATGACTGATGAGGAGGTAGCGAGATTCTTTTCTCTGCTATCTCAGAGGACCTCAGCAATTCCCTCTCCTACACCGACGGCTGGACCTACTACCCAACCGTCCCCTCATGCCCCTTCGACCGAGGGGTCATCACATGCGCGTGCCTATCATAAGGGAAGGAAGATTAGGAGGGGCCGCTTATGTTGTGCTGACTCGGGAGATGTAGACGAGTCAGCACACTCACATCCCTACAGGTCTCCACTTGGTCCTGAGACATAGTATCAGTCAGGTCCCTTGCCTTCTCCTACTCCCACTGCTACTCCTCGCTCCAGAAGCGCTTGCACAGCTTCCACTTGCTCTGACTCTGCCACTACCATGAGTCCTCCTTACCCAGTCGAGGACCTCTCCTATTAAATCACGATTGCTGGAGAGATAATAGAAGATAGAAAGGGCAAAGTAGTGATGGCCACCATGAGGTGGTTGATGAGCCACCACTTCAAGAGCGGCATTACTATAGATTGGCGGTATCAAGATGACCAAAAGAAGCAGGCGATCATCGATGAATTAAAATAAAAATACCCTAACCTGCCAAATTGGGAGTTCAATGAGAATTACATGCGAGAGCGCATGGGTTTGGTCTTGAAGCATCATAGATCAACCTTGCGTACTTCCATCGCAAAGGGGATGGCTAAACCCAACTGGGCAGACAAAGCTGATTGGAAGTTCTTCAAGAAGCAGAATAGAAAACATCCCGAAATGTTCGAGGGTCAGAGGAGGGCTGCGAGGAGATGGCTGGATGTCGTAGGTACTTCGCACTTTAGTGCAGGCGGACGGTTGGCATTCGATCGTAAGGCAACCGTGGTAGGTCTACTTCTTCTCATTTAATGTATTGTTCTATTTGTTTTACTACATATTATATGTACTTTATCTAACTCTCGTAAATTCGATCCACAACAAGCTACGATGGGTTGTCTTCCTATAGATGCAAAGACGCGACGCACGTTTCGCATAGGAACAAAGCCGTGGTTTATTAAGCAAAAGGCAATGGGAGCGACAGTCGATTGGGCTGAGGTGGCTACTCGCACGGTATAAGTCTACTCCTACTTGTAATCTCACTTTTTAAATTGTTTTATTCTTTAAGTTTCAATCTAATTTTCAATTAATATGGTTTCACTCTTAGGGCCAAAGCTCGAGCATCCCATCACTGGAGGCAAGTGATCACAAGGACCAGGGATCAGGCACACCTAACGAGGGTCAGGGAGTAGGCGTAGCTCACAAGGATGAAGGATCAGGCCAGTAAGACGAGAACGAAGAGGACGATGATGACGATTCAAATTAGTAGTAGTAGTAGTTTGCATATATTTCACCATGTATATCATTTTGTATATCGGCCCGTTTGAGCGATTTTGTATCACCCTTTTCGAAAGGGTAATTTTGTAACAAACAATGTTGTATATTTTCGACATGTATATGCTTTTGTTGCTCGATCATTTCATTTGAGCGATTTTGTATCACTCTTTTCGCAAGGGAAATTTTGTAATAAAAAGTTTTTTTTTGTAATTACAAAAAAAAAACATTAGTGGGGCAAAACAGGGCTTGCTGTGGCCCTATTTAGTCCCACTAATGCTTTTTTTAAGTTCTGTTAATCGTCGCTATATAGCGACGTTTACCAGTGTCGCTATATAGTGATGATTATCAGTGTCGCTTTATAGCGACGTTTACCAGTGTCGCTATATAGTGACGCTTATATAGCGACCGTTCTTTTTCGACGCTTATAACGACGTTTGCGCCCGTTTAAAAAAAAAATTAGTGTAAAAAACGTCGATATTTTCATCGGAAAAGGGCCTATGCCTTGTAGTGGAAGTTTTTCAAGAAGGTGAGTCTCTTTAAGCAATGTAGGTTCGTTTTTTGTGAGATTTCGTTTTGTGAGTATTGAAGCATGTTTCTCATTGTATTGCTAAGGCTATGTGCTAGTTTTCATGCTTGATTTTCAAGGGTTAAAGATAAAAAACGAGATTTTGTGAAAGAAAGAAGACTCACCTCTTCTAGTCTTTTTGGTATTTCTCTTCCTCCTCTTTCTCCTTGTTTGTAGGCTTATGCTTTCTCCTTATTTATAGGCTTATGCTTGTCTCCTCAATCCAATCCCTTTGAGAAGTTGCTTCTTTAAACTCCTTCCTCTAACTAGTTATTTGAAAAATGGTATGTTTCCTCTCTTTTGTAGGGCCAGTCCACAAAACACTAAGTGGGACTATTCCTGGTAAGAAAGTGCTTCCTCCTTTTTCCTTTTGTTATTTTTGTTATTTGCATTTGGCCTGTAGCTAGCGCCTTAAGCGTTAGCTGCAGTGATGGGCGTAGGAACCCTGTCTTCTCCTCTCTTCCCATATTCCCTCTTCTTTCCCTCTCTTTTTCCCCTCTCTTCCCCTATTCCCTCTTCTTTCTCTCTCTTCCTCTCTTCCTTCTCTTCCTTTTCCCTCTTCTTTATCCCTTCTTTCAATCTCTTTTTCCCCTCTTCCTCCTTTCCTTTTCTTTTTTCACTCTTTCAATGGCCTGTCCCCCTCTTCCTTCTCTTATGTTTATGCTCTTTTTCCCTCTTCTTTTTTCCCTCTTTCATCCCCTCTTTCAATCTCTTTTCCTCTCTCTTTCCTCCTCTCTTTTCCCTCTCTCAATGTCTTTTCATAAGCATATGTATTTGCCTATGCTTAAGCTTTCTCTCTTTTTCTTTTATGCTCATATGCTCATGCATAAAAATAAGCATATCATTTCCTTCCTTTTCTCTTATGCTTATGCTCTTTTTCCCTCTTCCTTCTCTTATGCTTATGCTTATGCATGAGCATGCCTCATTTTCCTCTTTTCCACTCTCTTTCTCCCCCTCTTCCCCCTCTTTCGATCTCTTTTCATAAGCATATATATTTGCCTAATAAGCATCTCATTTCCTTCCCTTTCTCTTATGCTTATGCTCTTTTCCCCTCTTTCTTCTCTTATGCTTATGCTTATGCATGAGCATATGTCTCCTTCTCCTCTTTTTCTCTCTCCTTCTCCTTCTCCTTCTCCTTCTCTTTCTCCTTTCCTTCTCTTCTTTCTTCCTCACTCTCTCTTCTTTTCATAAGCATATGCCTATGCCTATGCATATCCTTCTCCTTTCTTTCGCTTCTTTTTTCCTCTTTTTTTCTCTTCTTTTCATAAGCATATATGCTTAATCTTTCTCTCATCTTTCTCTCTTTGTCTTTTATGCTCATATGCTCATGCATAAAAATAAGCATCTCATTTCCTTCCCTTTCTCTTATGCTTATGCTCTTTTTTCCTCTTCCTTCTCTTATGCTTATGCTTATGCATGAGCATATGTCTCCTTCTCCTCTTTTCCTCTCTCCTTCTCCTTCTCCTTCTCCTTCTCCTTCTCCTTTCCTTCTCTTCTTTTTTCCTCACTCTCTCTTCTTTTCATAAGCATATGCCTATGCCTATGCATATCCTTCTCCTTTCTTTCTCTTCTTTTTTCCTCTTTTTTTCTCTTCTTTTGCATATGCCTATGCATGTCCTTCTCCTTCTCCTTCTCCTTCTCCTTCTTTCTCTTATGCTTATGCATAAGAATAAGCATATCCTTTCCTTTCCTTTCTCTTATGCTTATGCTCTTTTTCCCTCTTCCTTCTCTTATGCTTATGCTTATGCATGAGCATATGTCTCCTTCTCCTCTTTTCCTCTCTCCTTCTCCTTCTCTTTCCCTTCTCTTCTTTTTTCCTCACTCTTTCTCTTCTTTTCATAAGCATATGCCTATGCCTAAGCATATCCTTTCCTTCTCTTTCTCTTATGCTTATGCTCTTTTTCCCTCTTCCTTCTCTTATGCTTATGCATGAGCTTATGTCTCCTTCTCCTCTTTTTCTCTCTCCTTCTCCTTCTCCTTCTCCTTAATTCTCTTCTTTTTTCCTCACTCTTTCTCTTCTTTTCATAAGCATATGCCTATGCATATCCTTCTCCTTTCTTTCTCTTCTTTTTCCTCTCTTTTTCTCTTCTTTTCATAAGCATATGCCTATGCATGTCCATCTCCATCTCCTTCTCCTTCTCTCTTCTTTCTCTTATGCTTATGCTTATGCATGAGCATATGTCTCCTTCTCCTCTTCTCCTCTCTCCCTCTCCTTCTCCTTCTCCTTCTCCTTCTCCTTTCCTTCTCTTCTTTTTTCCTCACTCTTTCTCTTCTTTTCATAAGCATAAGCATATGCCTATGCCTATGCCTATGCATATCCCTCTCCTTTCTTTCTCTTCTTTTTCTCTTCTTTTCATAAGCATATGCCTATGCATGTCCTTCTCCTTCTCCTTCTCTCTTCTTTATCTTCTCCTTCTCTCTCCTTTCTCTTCTTTTTTCCTCTCTTTGTCTTCTTTTCATAAGCATATGCCTATGCCTATGCTTTATGTTTGTTTTTTATTTTTTGTTTTTGTGTTTGTGTTTATGTTAGACATGCGATCACGTCGCACGTCCGACGAGTACGGAGAGCCTCACAAGAGGAGACATCACGATCTCTATTCTCCAGAGGAGTTTGATTCCTCTCAAGCAATATCTCAGGGGCCTACTTCTGCAACTACCCCTGGCCTGACTCCTCTCGGATGTAGCACTGTGACTACCCCTGGCCCGACTCCTCTCGAACATAGCATTGTGACTACCCCTCGGGGAACTCCTTTGCTAGCAGTCCATGGCTTTGTCGGGAGTCCCGATGAGTTTGTAGCACAGATGACCGATGAGGAGGCAGCGAGATTCTTCTCTCTGCTATCCCAGAGGACCTTAGCAATTCCCTCTCCTACACCGACGGTTGGACCTACTGCCTAGCCATCCCCTCGTGCCCCTTCGACCGAGGGGTCATCACTTGGGTGTGCCCATCATAAGGGAAGGAAGAGTAGGAGGGGCCGCTTATGTTGTGCTGACATGAGAGATGTAGACGAGTCAGTACACTCATATCCCTACAGGTCTCCACTTGGTCCCAAGACCCAATACCAGTCAGGTCCCTTGCCCTCTCCTACTCCCATAGCTACTCCTCACTCTCGAAGCGCTCGCACAAACACCACTCGCTCTAACTCTGCCACTACCATGAGTCCTCCTTACCCAGTCGAGGACCTCTCCTATCAAATCACGGCTGTCGGAGAGATAATAGAAGATAGAAAGGGCAAAGCAGTGATGGCCACCATGAGGCATTTAATGAGACACCACTTCAAGAGTGGCATTGCTATTGATTGGCAGTATCAAGATGACCAGAAGAAGCAGGTGGTCATCGATGAATTAAAACAAAAATACCATAACCTGCCAAATTGGGAGTTCAATGAGAATTACATACGAGAGCGCATGGGTTTGGTCTTGAAGCATTGTAGATCAACCTTGCATACTTCCATCGCAAAGGGGAGGGCTAAACCCAGCTGGGTAGACAAAGTTGATTGGAAGTTCCTCAAGAAGCAGAATAGGGATCATCCCGAAATGCTCGAGGGTCAGAGGAGGGCTGCGAGGAGATGGCTGGACGCCGTAGGTACTTCGCACTTTGGTGCAGGCGGACGGTTCACGTTCGAGACAACCGTGGTAAGTCTACTTCTCATTTAATGTATTGTTCTATTTGTTTCACTACATATTACATGCACTTTATCTAACTCTCGTAAATTGGGTTCACAGCAAGCTGCGATGGGTCGTCTTCCTACAAATGCAGAGACGTGATGCGCGTTTCGCATAGGAACAAAGCCGTGGTTTATTGAGCAGGAGGCAATGGGAGTGACGATCGATCAGATTGAGGTGGCTACTCGCATGGTATAAGTCTACTCGTACTTGTAATCTCACTTTTAATTTAAATTGTTTTATTCTTTAAGTTCCAATCTAATTTTTAATTAATATGGTTTCACTCTTAGAGTCAAAGCTCAAGCATCCCATCACCGAAGGCGAGCGATCACAAGGGCCAGGGTTCAGGCGCAGCTCACGAGGGTCAAGGAGTTGGTGCAGCTCATGAGGGCCAAGGATCCAGGCCAATTGATCCCGCAACAACATCTGTGATATCTGAGCTAGCGACTATCAAAGCTAAAGCTACTTAGCCTATCAAGGTGAAATTCTAGGAATTCAAGGGAGCTAATGAAGAAGAACTCTATAGCCATCTGTAGAGTTTTCTATAGGTATGCTACTCGAGTGTGTCGTAGTCCAAGGAGCTTGTGGTAGTTCATGAGTCCGTAAAAGTATAAGTGTTCAAATATCAATGGCGCCATTACCAAGGAAGAGCGCATGAATTATTTTCCTTGCTCTTTGACAAAGACAACACAACACTAGTTTAACCAAATTTTGATTGGTTATTTCAAAGATTGGCAACAGATGCTAGAGGATTTTCTCAAGCGGTTCAGACAAGAAATCAATGAAGAAGATGTCCATACCAAGCTCGGTTCACTCCTGGCATCGAGGAGGTGGAGGCGCCTTCGTCTAGTTTGGGAGTTGTGTCTGAGGTTTCGTCTATCATGACATCCGTCGTACATGTGGCATGCATCCGATGTACATGCCGCATCCATTGTACACATGGCATTGGTCGGGACCCATCTCTTGTAGACTACTTACGGCCAAGAATCGGTGGCAGGAGCCGATTCTAGAGAGAAAACTGGGTGATCGAGGACTGCGGGCCGGTAGAGGTGGCCCTCACTAGTCATGCTCTTAAGTCTCTGACCGTCTCTACACACGCTTAGCAGAGGCGACGTCTAGCATGCACTAGCTCAAGCAAGGCCCTCGGCTCTCAAATCCTAGCATATCGAACGGCTGGGAAGTCTGTTACTAGATTTGCGGAAGGCAATGTTTCCGGGATGTTTCCATCGTGGAGCATGTAACTTCTAACTCGAAATTGAAGTTGAATCCTACTATTTTATCACTTGTTTAAGGAAAAAAGAGAACGAGTAAAATAGTGGACATGAGACACGACACAGGATCCGTTAGGACCCGAACCTCCCTGCAAATATCAGGGTGGTGATTTATTATTGATTTTGTGATGTCCATATTTTGGAAGCTCAAATCCAACAAATACATGAATAAGGCGATACAATAATTGATCCTCGTTGCATTTTTTCCAATATTCTCACATGGACTACAAACATATGAATAAAGGTGTAGTCATCCTTCAATCTTGCATCCATCTTGGATCTCCTTGCTCCCTCGCATTGGTAACATGCATTAAACAAGAGGAATGTTGTAAGAATTTAGATTGAAAACAATAAATTTTAAATAGATGAGTAATTGAACATAATATATAATATATAATTATTATAACCATACATAGTGTGGGCGGGGAGGCGGTGCGCTTCCTTCCCCAAAGAGTTATAATCCGAGGGAACGGGCCTTTCCCTGGGTGCCGAGATAGCGCCAAGAATATAAAATCCGAGAATAGTAGCACCGAGGATAAGTCTCGAGAATGGATAAGAAACTAGCATATGACCTAAATGTCAATAGTTGTAATCGTAGTGGAATGTAGAGAGAGAATATCCCAAAAACTCGCCAAAGTGACCCTGAGAGGATGTGTGTGTGTGCGTGAGTGAGATGATTCCAACATTCTCAGATAGTTTAAGGAAATTCATGGTGTGGATCAAGCCAAGGTGATTGGGGAGGCAGCGATACGGATCAATGCCCACAAAAGGCCACCGATCCTTACAGCTTGATCGCCTGCAGCCTCGCCTGATGATTTCAGCTTCTGTCTCACGAAATTAGTCATCACTGAGTAGGTGTTCGTGACTTCGCTACTTTGTTCGCTTTCAGCTCTCTCTTTGCTTTCAACTTTCGCAAGTTTAGACTCGCGCTCCTCGACTGGCGAATTGGAAGATTTTCTCTTACGGGTCTTATCTTTCTTCCTTTTTGTGGGCTCATCGATCTCGAGAGTAGGATCGAGCAAATCCGCAGCAGTCACCTTAGGACTTTTTCGACTCATATCCTTCGTCCTCTTTTGCGCTCCTGGGACGACATATCAACGTCAGGGGAACCAGGGGCCTCGATAATCCCCTTTTATTTCTTCATGCGCGTGATTTCTGGCCCTGGCATTTGGAGATTAGGAAAATGTCGTTCTCCGATGAGAGCAGAAGCTGCCGTGCAAGTAAGACGACAGAGGATGTTCCCAAACTGCGATGTTCCCAAACTACAGGATACTCCGATGTCGGGAAGGATGCGGGGAAGAAGAGGATCTAAAGGAAAAGCTTGGAAAAGAGCAAGACAGGGCTTTTCTTGCATCCCCTCGTAATATTCTCTACTGTAATGGCCAAGCCCACGGCGATCGAGCCAGTGCTCGTCAGCGGGTTGAATCGGCAGCGGCCTTGGAGATTCTCCAGTGGGATTACTGTTGAAGAAGTAATAGACCATGTTCATTCCAGCACAGAGGTCCCCAAGCACTTCTTGTCTGTCCAAATTCCATCGGACAGCTATCACCTGGAGCCTATCATTTTGGGCACTACCCAGAAGCTGTTCCCAAATTCTACATACACCATTGTTTGCAGGACGACTCCGGAGCCCAATCGCAGATTCGGGGTTGGGGTTGCCGTTATTCCCAACCTTTACTACTATTACGTGCCTCCTAAGGTTGAAGCGCTTGTGAGCGACCTTGAGGCTGGCAAATATTGCGTCCTTCTTGGTCCCAGGCAGAGTGGGAAATCTACCTCGGCTCTTGCTGCCAAGAAGCGAATTGAATTTGAGACTAACTCTTGCGTGGTTTATCTGGATGGGGTATGTAGTGCTCAAGTCCTCGCAGCCTATAGTCATGCAGGCCTAGTGGAAGAAGGTCATCAATACTTCAGCTCTATGTGGGAAGACCATGCCTTAACAGAAAGTATGGAGCAATTTAATTGCTTGATTGACCTTCTTGGCCGTGCAGGGCGATTAAAAGAGGCAGAGGTGTTAGTTCGAACAATGGCAAGCCTTCCCAGTGTTCTTGCATGGGTGTCTTTGCTTATGGCCTGCAGATCATATGGGAACGTGGAGCTAGGCAGGCAATGTTTTAACTACATTGCTCGGCTGGATCCCCACAGCCTGCTGGTTATGCACTCATGTCAGGCATCTACGCCGATGCACAGATGTGGGACAATGTCGAAGAAATAGAGGAGCTGAAAACATTTTCTTCTGCATGGAAGACACCTGGAAAGGCCTGCATTGAGATCAATGAAAAGGCGCATGATTTCCCCGTGGGAGACAATACTCACCTGGACAGTGTGTCTGTCTATGTCAAGGTGACAAGGTTAAGAGGGCAAATAAAGGGGGAAGGCTATGTCCCTCAACTGTGCTTTTGTTAAATTTGTCAGGTGGGGACTACCATAGTGTTCAAGCTGTAAGGGCAACGATGTACCTTCACTTTATCACAGTGGCCATAGTTTGGGCCTTCTGAATACGCATGAAGGTCCCATTGTGTGGCCTGCCATGGCTCAATATGGCTTCCTTCAGCCACATTGAATTTAATCTATTGCTTAGGGGTGCTTCATTGAAGGAGTCCATTGAGGTGTAGGGATATATAATGCTATGTTTAACAGCGCTCCTCTTTGTGGTCTCCTTTTCCCTTGTATTTCCTGCTGTTACTGGCTCTTCTTAGCTCATAAGTTGGAAAATGCAAACTCTGATAGAACATACAATGTAAATGGAAAGTTTGCCCTGGTTAGTTAGTTATTTCTAATAAGCAGTATCAGCTGTAAAATTTTTGTCATGTTCTCTAAATTATTGACCAGAATAATGGAAGGCAAATATGACACGTGATGTCGTGAACAGTTTGAAATTTGCATGGAAAAACGTTTTTTTAGTAAGCCTTTTAAGATTATGTTAATTTATGAATTAGAACTGCCAAACGTACACACACACCCCCCCTCACTTCTGGGGTGAGTATTTGCATTCATAGACACCTATGTCTTAGAATGTGAGGCGTGACATCTCGTCCATTTGGACCAGCTCACATTGGTTACGAGGAGATCAGCCACATAGTGCTCGTTTATGCACTTCATGTCACCAAGCTGTAAATATCCTAAGTCAAAGTACTGAGTTGACCATTTATTTGATCATAATTAAAGAGTTTTCCATTTGCGTTAATTATGGTCAAAGAGTTCCTTTAATGGTCAAAGCATTGACTATGATTAAAGATACTTGTAAGCCTAATTTCGGTCGGGGAGACTTGGTTTATTACCAAGAGGGTTAACTGCGGTTAACCAGAGAACCACAGAGCTGACTACGGTCAGAGAGTGTTGATTTCGGTCAACGAGACTTGGCATGCACCAAGAGGGTTAACTAAGTTGTGCCAACTTCGGTTGGAGAGACTTGGCCATAATTAAGGCGCCTCGACCGTTGGTCAAAGCCCCCTTAATTATGATCAAGAGCATTGACTCCGGTCAACCAGAGAATATTATATATTTGTTATATGTGCACATGTGTTCAGTGGGGACGCCCATAGTGAATAGAATTAGTCTAGAGATTATTTGTATTCAAAAGCGCTAATCATTAATGGGTACCATAGTTGTGCGCTTTAGTTATTATAGGTATCAAGTGGGGTTGAAAGCCCAAGAGCTATGGAGCCTGACAAACAACTAGGAGGACGTTTGCGTGACCAAGTGCTTTGAGGACTCCAGAAGTTGCCCTTTAGTGGCATGTAACTAGATTTTAGTTAGTTGAATTGACAAGTGGCATGTTGCCAAATGAATGAGCCTTGAGGTCCTTGTAAATTCATTCATGTTTTGGATTTTTTTGTAACTCAGCCTGCACGCTAAACTCTCTGTACTCAAATCTTGAATGAATAAAATACCTTGGGGGGGTCCGGCCCGACATGTTGTCTTGGGCCCTAGTTGCTTGTAGAGAGAGAGAGAGAGAGAGAGAGAGAGAGAATTTGTTTGCAAATGAATGAAGGTTGAGGGAGTGGTTTGCTGTTATGCCATAGTTTGCAGTGTGTGTGTGTGTGTGTGTGTGTGAGAGAGAGAGAGAGAGAGAGAGAGAGAGAGAGAATTGACGTAATGGAACAACAAGATGATTTCACTTTATGTGATATGGGAGTGATTAAAAGTGAGTAGCATGCCCTTATGTTTTGTGTCTTACATTATCCAAGTGTTCGGGACTTAAGACTAGCTCCAGCGGTAGCAGCATCTTGTAGTCTTGCCCTACTCTAACACTTTCTGGGGCCGCAATGCACTTTTGAGTATGTCCTACACCCTTACAATATGCACGCCGTGTAGCACGGTAGTACATGCATATTTTGAGTTGTAACAGCTCATCACAATAATCCCATAGACCAATTTGGTCTCCAGTGGATGTTAAAAGATCTCTCTCTCTCTCTCTCTCTCTCTCTCTCTCTCTCTCTCTCTCTCTCTTTATCCCAAAGGCCGAGTTGTGGTATTACTTATCTACCCTAACAAAATTCTATATATCCGTCACTAGCTCTTTAGCAGAAGTTATAAAATCTTAGATCCTATACCCTTGGTAAGTTTACCATGGATACCTATGACAATTAGTGGGTGCTTTGTTATGATCATGATTACTTTCTAACCACTTATTGTAATGAGAATCTTTCTCGATCTAGCTACCCCAAGGATATTTTTATTGTAGGTCATAGCCTATGGCCTAAATGTATGGTTTGGATGTTTCTTACTAGACCCTCCCATTTCACTTTATTATTTGTTTCCTTGATTGCTTATGGGACTTTAATCTTCCAACAAAGACTTGATCTTCTAGGATCTTGGTGATATATTCAGAGTGGCCAAGGGTGCTATACCCATGCTCTTGGCAATCATTGTAAGATATGGCCTATCACTCATAGCATGATATTCTAAATATGCATTCACCTTTCATTTTGAGATGAATGTCCTTTGTGGCAATTAAAAGTACTCCGTACAAATAGTGATGTCCTATCATTTAATATCCTTCTAGCAATGTTTCAATAGATGTCTTTGCAAGCATCGTGCTACATATGGCTCGCTTCAAATACAATAACCTCTATTTTTTAAAGTAAGATTTTAGCATGTCATCATGATATTTCTACAATATACATACATTGTCCTTTAAAATGGGATGGCCTTCTACATTATGTTCTTATGTAATCATGTCTGAATGTAATTTTGACACATGTCTCCTTTGTGTTTTTATATTTGAATATGGGTTAACGAAGAAATGATTTAGCGTCCCATGTTGGAATGTGTGGACTTATACAAATTTCTCTCTTGATGTCTTCCTAATGTAGGTTCTCATGTCCTACCTTTCGATGTCAGCACATTATCATGTTTTTAAATGGATTTTATAGTAAATTGCTGTTTGGTGTCAAATTCAGCTCTTGGCTCGCGACTTGATTTCTAGTAACCAAATCATCGAGTTTATTAATGCATCATTGATTTCAGCCGTCTAGCTTAGATCTAGCTCAACCCCCTTTTTGATAGCCATGTCATCAGCTATGTTGCCTTGTCATCAATTTCGACTGTGCCTGACTCAAATCCGGCTTCACTCGTTTTTCAATAATAACATCATTGAATTGATTGCCACATTAGCAAATGACAACCCATTATGATTGAAATTGATGATGTGGTTGTCGAAAAGCATGTCAATCTAGATCACGATTGAAATCGATGATGTCGCATAAAGGCATCGTTAGATATGTGGTAGTTAAGTTGAGCAAGGATGTGGCGATGCTTCCTGTGTCTGTACTTCCTCCTTTGTGTCCTCTGCCATCTCCTCATCTGGGGCCTCGTCCGTGGATGGTGGAGGCACGCCAACATGTTGGTCCCCCATAGGTGCCAGCATGTCCACTACATGCGGGTCATGATCAACCTGATTGTGAGCAGTCAATAATTTGTTATAACAATGCACTATGAAGGCATTTCCTCAAATTGCATGGAAAACTGGGCAGCAAGATAGTCACCATGAGCAATACATGTCCAATGCTTCATGCTTTCAGCAATCTTCAATGTCACCAACTCAATGTCCCCAGTAGGGGAGCACTACAAGTATAGCAACAAAGAATCACAACTAATTCCAACATTCATGCAAATGCTTAAGGAAGATCGATGCGTCACATACTCATGGCCGTATGCTCATTGTTTATAAGTTCCCATATATATAGTCATGGTTTATAAGTTCATGCTTATATAATCATTGTTTGTATGTTTATCATGGATATAAGGTCGTGGTCATAAAGTCGTTGCTATATGTTCATGGCTATATGCTCATCATTTATAAGTTCATGGATATATATATGCTCATGGTTATATGCTCATGCTTGTATGCTCATTGTTTGTAAGTTCATGGTTATATGCTCATGGTTTATAAGGTTTATAGTTATCTACTCATAGTATAAAACCTCATGGTTTATATGTTTTTTTGTTCATGGTTATACGCTCATGATTTATATGTTATTTAGATCATGGTTCTATGGTCATGGTTTATAAGTTCATGGTTATATGCTCATGGTTTATAAGTTCATGGTTATACTCATGGTTAATAAGTTCACGGTTATACTCATGGTTATAAGCACATGGTTATGTACTCATGGTTTATAAGTTCTATGGCGTGTCAGTAAACTCTACTCAATAATGAAGGAAGATTGATTTATGCTATTGGGCAGTGGCCAGGGTGACTTCAGAAAGAAGTGATCAGTTTGGAAGGATTTTTGCTAGTTGATTGTGCCAGAGTTTGGCTGTCTTTGGATTCTTTGCAGTTGTTCAGCCGTGTTTGGTTGGTTGGGCGGATATTGCTTATCAGAGGGTGAAGCAAGCACTTCAGTGGTCCCAGGATAAGCAAAAGAAGGTATCAGACAAGTAGCGACGTGAAGTTGTTATTAACGAAGGTGATTATATGTTGCTGCATTTTTCGAAGGCAAGGCTGAAAAGTACATGGGGTCATACTGGGCTTTTTCCGAAGTTGAGTATGAAATATTATGGGCCTTTAAAGGTAACTTAGAAAATCAATGATGAGTCATTCTGGTTGTAGTTGCCTAATCATTGGAGGATTCACAATGCTTTCCATGTGGTTCTTCTCAAGCCCTTTCAGGGTGATGTGCCTAGGGACCTGTCTCGAGAGAGACAACCAGAGGTGGAAGAATTGGATAAGATTCTTGTGCCTGAGCAGATTCTAGCACATAAGGAAAGCAAAGTAAAAGGTAAAGTTATTTGATGCTACTTGGTGAAATTTTGTAATTATTCATCATTGCATGCGAAGTGGTTGGAGGAGGATGAGTTGGCAAATACTCCTCAGGTGTTGCAGCTTTATCTTGAGGCTTTCCAATTGGAGCCGACTTTAGTTGGCACTCATTCAAGTTCAGCAGAGCGAGAGGCATCTGGATTATTACCTGATGCTCAAGGGGGGGTAGCATCTCCACTCCTTTTATACAAACACGCTTGAGTATCTAGAGGCATGGGGTCTCTATGATTGGTGTTCTAGACACTTGGTTATGACATATATCTGATGTGCAATGTAATATGTATATGTTTTCCATGGCTCTACAAATATATATTCCTTGTTGGCTGATCTGCAAGCAGCATGGTTGGCTGACTTTTCAGATATGGTTGATCTATAGGCGGCATGGTGAGTTGTCCTTTCAGATTTGGTTGGTCTGTTGGATGACGATCCTTTCAAGCTTGGTTGATTTGTTGGTGGCATTGTTGGCTGTCCTTTCATATTTTGCTTTTATTTTTGTTGTTTTCTTTTTCTTATTCTAATGTTTTTGTTTGCAAGCAACTGAGGATGTTTGCCTTCTTTCAAGAGGGGGCTATGTCACGAGGACGTGAATTTATGGGAATTTTGATTTGTGACTCCCGTAATACACGTGACTGGGGCACGCAAGTCTGGTCACGTGTGCAAGACTTGGGAAATCAAAATTCCTAGTGGGACCTTGGAAATTATGAATGTGCAGGCCAATTACTAGGTAATTAATTCCCTTTCCAATGTGTGCAACAGAGGGACAAAAGAGTGGTGTAATTAAAAATTGCTAATTTTAGCATTGGACCCCAAAAAGGGCAGAGGACCTTGCTTTTGGGCATAAGAGGCCAAATTTAGACCCAAAAGAGGGAGAACTCAGTTCGTTTGCATGCCAGGAGCTGCTAAAAAGAGCCGCCACCTGCCGAAAGCTTCCAAGAGCCTGTTTGTAAAATCACCATCTACTAGGAGCTTGTTGGGGAGCATATTGCACTGGCCATAAGCTGCTACTAAAGGAAATTATGATTTGTTTTCCAGGTTGTCCAGGCTGCTACAAGCCCTGCGATTGGATTCCAGGTTGAGCAGGGGCTACTGCAAGGGATGCGATTTATTTTCTGGTTGCTTTTGGGTTGCTGCTCTGCAGATTTTGTAGCTTTCTTGAGATGGGCATCTTCTTCTGAGATGCCTTTGGGCTTACCAGGGTAGAATCAACTTCTCTTTGCTAGATCTAGGGCATAGTTCAATGAAACGTTTCAGAACGTTGAAATGTGAAACGTTTTGAAACGTTTCAAAACGTTTCAAAATAATAGGTGAAGTTTCAAAAAACTTTGTATTTTTTGGGTCCAAAAAATATAAATTTTATGCATGCATACATTTGGTATGCCAAAACTGTGCAAAACTAGCTAAAAGCATAGAAAAAGAGTCAAGACTTGACAGAAAGCCTATAATGGCCAATGGTAGAATAGATTATAGACTCCAGATTAGAAAACTCAATCAAGCCTTCAACTTTATCAACAAGCCTATAATGGCCAATGCTAGAAATTAGAATAGAGTGTAGATTACAAAGCTCAATTAAGCCTTTAAATTTTAGAAATTAGATTTCAGTTGAGTAGATACTAGAATCTAGATAGGTCGCAAAAAATCAGATTTCAGATTACAATTTACAAGCTCAAGCCTTAAACTTTATCATATTTCAGTTTTCACAAGTTTAGGAATCACAACCATGGAGTCTGGACATAAATCAAGTTCTCAGTTTCACTCTTGTAAATAGTCTGCTAGTCTATAGACTAGAACCTAGATTACATAACTCAAGAGTCAAGAGTGAAGGCATCAACTTTAAATTTCAAACAAAACTAAAGTTCAAACTCTACTGAAATCTGAAAGAAAGTAGCAAGTTAATCAGCAAGAATCAAGATCTGTAGGTGCTTGGGCTGCGGGCATCTTCTCCCTGGCCCTGAGCCCCCTCCTCCTCCTCCTCCCCATCATCACTATCAAAATTTGTAGAAGTGGATGAATCCTCTTCTGATGATGAGGAGGTCTCCTGTTCTTTTGGAGCGGCTGCTATTAAATTTGGTTCTATTCTCCCTGCTCGTCTGCCTGCCTGAGATCGTGTGGCACATGCCAACGATGCCCGCTCCTCAGCAATGAATGCATATGTATCATCATCCTCATGCATAGGATGAAGCATTTCATCCTCAGGGACTTGCACACGTATCTTATCAGGATCCACCTCCTGTGGACCTTCAATGGTCTTCATTCGTCGAATAAGTCGTAGATTGGCATGGACATATACAAGCCTACCATACACCAACTACCATACACCAAATGAATTAACAGTAAATACATGTAGGTTGTAGCATAACTATAATTCAAATGCTAATAATGAGCTGTGTGCTGAGTGCATATAAAAGAAAATAGATATGCCGAGGCCGGAGTGCTCACACACAAAATTATGAATTACTTGTCAAGTTGTCCAGTGCCTAGTCTATTCCTTTTTTTAGTGTGTATAAGTGAGAACACACTCCAATTCCTTTCACAGGCGCTAGATGAGCAATCTTGTGAAAGGACTCGGAGGGCAATGCGCTTCAACTCCGGCGTGCCCCGACCATACTTCTCCCACTAGGTAACAGGCCTCAACTGACCATCACGGAGACATGCACGAGCTGATCCAAACTCCCCAAAGGAGTTTCTAAATGAGAGGAGTTGGTCCTCCAAAGCATCTTGCAATATTGCATCTCGATATGCACGTTCAAGGAAACCTGTCCACCCTGCAGTCAACTCAGCATCATCCGATTGGTCCTCCCTCCTCCATAGAGGATGCAAAATGTGTGCTACTGCATGAATAGGCCTATGGAACCATGTCCATCTTTTTTCCCACAAGGCCATAATCTCTTGCTCTCTGTAGGGTGCAAATGAAATATATTTAGGTTGCTGCAAACCTAGAATCTAGAATCTAGATTCTAAATACAAATGTAACATCATACATGCAATTCCTTAAAGCTGCAAATAAGAAAATTAATTGCAGCCAACAGTGAATTGAAAAGTCAAGATTCCTGATTTGCATTTACCTTGTTGCATCAAGCCATGTGCACCCTTTCAATGCCTCTCCAACCTTCTCCATGAACTCATACACGAGTCCAATTGTGCATCCTTCTCTATCAACAAGTCGAAGGGTACTGAAAAGGGGCTGCACAATCCCCACAATCTCCTCAGCTGCATGCCAAAAATCACCATCAAACACAATGTCCTCAAAGGCACGTGCCTTTGTTTTGTTGGACTTATCCCAGCTCAACCATTCCTCACTGACTACCATGCGCCTTAAGTTAGGCTTCACCTTTACCAAGCGTGACAAGACTATAAAGAGATAGGCAAAGCGGGTCTTTGAGGGCTTCAGAATCTCATGGGAGCTATGTTGCCGAAAAATTGCAAGGGATCTATGCTTCCTTGTCAAGAAAGTCACCATGCTCCGTGCCTTGTCAACCACCGAGGAAATCCAAGGAAGCTTCCCTATGTCCTCTATAAGAAGATCCAAACTGTGTGCAGCACAGGGAGTCCAAAAGATATGCGGATAGTCACTCTCAAGTAGCGCACCCATGCGCTGACAGTTACTTGCATTATCTGTAACCACCTGTACTACATTCTGAGGCCCCACATCCTCTACTGCCTTCTTAATGTGGCTGTAAATGTACTCACCTGTATGAGATTCATTTGATGCATCTATGGATCTCAAAAACATAGTACCCACGCAAGATGATACAAGAATGTTAATGAGCGGGCGCCTCCTGGTATCTGACCACCCATCACACAAAATGGAGCACCCGTATCTAGCCCATGATGCCTTAATAGGCTGTAGCTTCTCAACTTGCAAGACCTCTGCTTTCAGCTCCCGAGTGCGTAAAGTCTCTGAAGATGGAGCCCTAAATGAAGGGCTAGCCTTGGCCACTGCCTGAACGAACTCCTGAAAAGCTAGAGTACGAGCAAGGTTAAAGAAAAGGTCACACTCATAAAAGAGCTTGCGAGTTGCCCGACGAGCAGATGCAAGCAAAGTTGTGACCCAACTGGCTCGTAAAGTCCCTGGCCTTGGTGGTAACCTGGTTGAATTTGGAAACCTTGGAGGCTTCACAACTCGCACTGATGCCCGTCTAGTGGAAGCACTACCAATAGAAAAAGAAGCCCCTTGTGTAGGTGGTGAAAGTGGAGGAGGGGGTCCAGATGTCACAGATAGAATGGGACTCCTGGGAGGAGATCCAAGACGTACTAGTGTTGATGAGGCCTCAACTCGTGCCCTCTTTGACGGGCCACTTGGTGTGCCTCCCAAGGAAAGAATTACATCATTTGGAACTTCTCCTACACATGGATTCACACCCTTTCCAGTGATACCAAGAAGATGTGCCCTTACACGAGGTGCACTACCACAAAATGAGCCACCACAATGCTTACACTTCCATTGTTTCGAACCCAAAGCACCATACTGTTGCTCCACATGCACTTGCTCCCAAACAATGTCCTTTGCTCGCCCCATCTCTAAGCTATACTACCTACGAGACAACCAATAATCCCTTTGATTATTTGTTGCTTCAAGCTTGCAAGACAAATTACAATAAATTTTGTATTGTGAATCGTGAATGTAGTAGGTAGTAATACATATTACATATAGTATATACTAATGAACATGACCAGCCAACTGCTTCCAATGCTCATTGCTCACAGCAGCTAGCTAATAGCTAGCTAGCTGGCAATTAGCAGCATCATGCATGCAGCATGCAGCAATCTACTTGCCACGCTCCAATGCAATGAACAAAAGGGGCTACAGCCTACTATCGTGATTCGTCACAGCTAACGTACTTGCGTCCACGATGCACTTGGGCGCTCCTGGGACCTGTTCATTGTTCAAAGGCGTTGGAGTAGAATCTAGATATCGATTGCTGCTCATGGACCGTGGTACTTGCTTGCTAGCTTGCAGCTGCATAGGGGCCAGGGCGCTTGAGCCTTGCAAGTTAGCGGCGCAGGGGCCAGGGCGCTTGAGCCTTGCGTAGGGGCCAAGGTGCTTGGAGCTAGCAGCTAGCTAGCGGCGCAGCCTACAGGTGTCGTGACTGTTGTCAAAAAGCCCCTAGCCTGCAAGTGTCGTGACTGTCATCAAAAAGCCCCTAGTCGAGGGCCGAGGCTCGTGGGCTTGGATTTGTAGGTAATCGAACGACGAAGAGCAAGGCTGTCACACGCCGCGTCACCACCGTACGGGAGATTTGGCCTTGCAAACTTTTATCTAAGCTTACCCTAGCCACGTTTCATTGAACATGAAACGTTTCGAAACGCGCTGCACGTTTCGAAACGTTTCAAATTCAATGAAACGCGTTTCATTGTGACTATGATCTAGGGTTTTTCAGCCCTGATTCCTGCGGATTTTGGGTAGAGGAAGGCTAGGGTTTGTTCTTCTTTGGCCATTCCCAGACTGGTTGCTGGTTGGTTATTGTAGTTGGTATTGTTTCCTCCCGAAGGAAGGTTGATTTATGATATTGGGTAGTGGCTAGGGTGACTTCAGAAAGAAGTGATCAGTTTGGAAGGATTTTTGCTGGTTGATTGCATCAGAGTTTGGCTGCTTCTCTACAGCTGTTCAGCAGAAGCTGGCTGGTTGGGCACTTGGTTGTGCAGGTGCAGAGAGTTCACAAATAGTTTATGCTTTTGGGGTGCTGTTGCACACTTGGTTAGATGGAAGGATGCCTAATGCATATTCGCCATTGTTCAGAGTGCCTTCAGATAAGTGAAAAACACAAACACATCTCCACTCCTGACAACAAGGTGCCAGCAGTGGGAGTATAGTCGGACAGTAGACAGACTATAAAAGACTATCATGAGATGTAAAAGGGACAGAGAGGAAATCGTGCAAAAGGTAGTATGCTTCTTGTATATTGTGTTTTGACAGAGAATACATCAACTCAACAACTCAAACTTTTAACAGGAGATGATACAACATATTGGTCTCTCTGTTGGTCAACATATTGTAGCAGGGCATGACCAGCTTGCATGCTTGACATCTCTGTGTGTGGTGCGAATGCCGGTTTATCCTTCACAGGAGCTTCCTGCAAATCGAGCTTGCGGATTGGAGACAAATTCTCAAATTGGGACTTGGGAGGTGAGTTGAGGAACAAATGAGCCATGTCGTCCTCGGGCTTTGAGCCATGTTTCCTTCGGCATCTGTGCTTTAGCGCATTGATTGAGCTTGATTTTTTTGGCGGATTTTTGTGGTGTTTGTTGAGAGGCATTTCTTCCTTTGCCAGTGGCGTGTCCCAGAGTGTTTCTGCCAAGGACTCTTTGATTCGATGTAGTCAAATCTTTTTTTGCTATCTCCCCCATGAGACATGTATGCAATAGGTGAGCCTAGCTGACTTGTGTGCCCTTTTCTGCTGCACAGAGTACTGCATATGAATCTCGGCTCATTGTAATGGGCTTCACCACCAACAGCTGCATTTTCTCTAAGTACCATACCAATTGTTGGCGGCGGCTTGTATCTTGTACATTACTCACAAAGAAATAATTCTTATGTGTTTCAGGCGGTCCAAATTCTTTATGCATCTCTCTATCGACATCTTTCTTATAGGCAACTTCCTCCCTAATCAAAGGTAATTGAAAAACTTCGGAGATAACTCTGGGGTCACCATGAGATTGTTGCTCAACATATCTCCCAATTTTTGGAACGCTTCATATTGTGCAAGAGGATCCTGCGGGGCCTTCCAGGATGGTAGACTTGCGTACTGAAGCAGGTCTATCTTCTTTAACCATTTCTGGTTTTTGCTGAGGTCTAGAAAAACTTTGAAGCTTGCGAAACTAGCGGTCACAATATGCTTCTTTAGCAGTGGTTGGGGGGGTTCATCATCGGACTCGGTATCCTCATTCTTTGTGATGAAAATCGCCTTCTCCCTGTCTGGGCTTGTGCGGGGGCTCTTTCTAGTTGGAGTCAGGGACTTTTTGTATCTACCCATCTCATCGTCTAGCAAAGCAGCTTGGTGAAGGAGCTCGAGCGATGAATCCTGTGTTTCGAAAGGCAAGGGAGTTGTAAGGCGCAAATTGCATTTGGGAGCCATTTGAAGGGAAGCTTGAGTGCGGAAGCCGTCATTCACTGGGCTTGTTTGGAGATTCACTGGGAGTTTCACATGTTCAAGACTGGGAGAATGAAGCGGTGATTGGGTGTGTGTATAATCCACCTCCCATCCCTCCTTTTTTATATGAGTGTGCATCATGGGGTCGGTAAGGCTTGTGTTGGCGATGATGCTCCTCCTCGTTGGTGAGGGCATCGTTTATGTGAGTTGCCTTGTTGATTTTTGTACCATTGATGCTATGTACATACGGGTGCTATTGGGTCGGTATAGCTAGAGTAGTGTGTTCTAGAAATTGGTGGACAGAGGGTGGAGTGAGGTCGGAGAGGCGGTAGTCGGACTTTGCTGCTTCAATGCCTATGGAGAATCGGAGTCGGACTGTAGGGTGGGATAGGGGGCGGACACGATGGTTGGACAAATGTTGGACTGGGGTGGTTGGATCAGATGTGGGACAGAACACAGGAACAAGGCGTCGACTCTTAAAAGACAAAAAATACACGTGCAATGTGTGTGCTGTGGAGCGGAGTCGAATTGGCGTAGTGTGGTCCCTGTCAGAACCGTGGCAGAGTTCTCTGTTGGTTTTGTCCGACTTCGGTCGGATATGGGTCAAAACATTGGTGGACGTAGCTCGTCGTGTCTTGATCTTGTGTCTGCATATTCTCACCTGCAACATCACTTTTGTTTATTATAGGGTAATTTGAGTATACTTGAACTGTATTTGAAGTGTGGCCATATCTCTGCTGCATTGTTATCAAAACTAGGTCGTACTGTATTCGTAGTTGTTGTTCATGTGATTGCTGGCTAGGATTGTTCTCAGAGTTGTCTGAAAACTATTCTGTATTTATCTTTAAAGGCTTCGTTTTGGAAAGTTGTATGATACCCTATTAGTGAGCAGATAGGTTGAAACAAAGAACATATAACCGTGTACCTCAAAAGGGTTCTGCAGTGAGATTGTGTTGATCTTCACATGTGTGGGATCAGGGCTAATGTAAGGCTTAAGTCAAAAACCATTGACTCGTTTTTCAAAGGAGTTGCCATGTAGGTCTGCCAACAAAATTGTTCCTTGCTCATAGGTATCAATCACTTTGAATGGACCGTCATACCGTAATTTGAATTTACCTAGCATTTTGCCTAGTTTAGTGTTGAACATCAACACTAAGTCTCCTTTTTTGAAAAGCTTGAATTTAATATTTCTATTGATCCAGGCTGCTCTTCTTCTTTGGATAATGTCAGTTGTATGGAAGCTAGCTAATCTATCTTCATCCAATTGTAAAAGTTGCTCCAACCTAGCATTGATGGAGTCTTTCGGTGAAAGTTTGTTGTCAATTGCTACTCTGAGACTGCCTGCAACAAACTCCATGGGTACCACTGCTTCACAATGATACACCAGCCTGAAAGGTGTTAGCCCTGTGGCCACCTTATGTGCTGTCTTGATGAGTGTCCAAAGCATTGAATCTAAATGTTGATCCCAATCCTGTGGGTGATCAGCAATTGTTCTTTTGTAAACTTTTTTCATTAGCTTGTTGGAGCTTTCAACCAATCCATTGGCTTGTGGGTAATATACTGTGGATTTTTTGTGCAACATCATGTGCATCTTTGTCATTTTTTTGATGGTTTTGTTAATGAAATGGATTCCTCTATCAGATACAATCTCAAAGGGAATACCAAATCTGGTTACAATATTGTGATATAAAAAATGTGCAACTATTCTAGCTTTGCATGTCTTCAATGCTACAGCCTCAACCCATTTAGTGCAATAATCAATAGCACCAAGGCTATATTGATTACCTGAGAATTTGGTTGGAGGCTTGATTGGTCTAATAAAGTCCAATCCCCACTTTTGAAAAGGTCCTAATGGAAGAATGGGCTGATGTGGCATTCTGTCACTATCCATTGGTTTGTCATCCCTTTGACATGACAAGCATGATTTGGCATGATTGTGTGCATCTTTTAATGCTGTGGGCCACTATAATCCAGCTTGCAAGATTTTCTTGCCCGTGATATCACCTGAGAAGTGGTCTCCTGCTGGCCCTCCATGTGCCTCTGCTAGCACATATTTTTGCTCATGGTCTTGGACACACTTTCTGATGATGTGGTCAATACCTCTTCTGTACAATACTCCAGCAATGATAAGGAAAGGTTTGCTTCGTAATACTAACTTTTTTCTTTGATCCCTATTCAATGTTTCTGGAATCAGTCCATCAGTAAGGAAAAATAACATCTTGTCATACCTATTGGGTGGTTCTTCTATCCTTACCATAAATATACCTGCATCAAGGAGTTCATCTAGGATGCCAATCGGAGCTTATCCTGATTGGAGTCTGCTCAAATAATCAGCTATGGCATGCTGTTTTCCTGGTCTATGCACCACAGTGTAATCAAAATAGTGTAATCAAAATCTTGTAACAAAAGCATCCATCTTGCAAGCCTTCCTGTTAGTTGCTGTTTATTTACTAAATAAATCAAAGCCTAGTATATTGGTATTTTACTAAACCATCTCGATGGTTGGAACATCATGCAACCGTGGTAGCCAGTTCAACTCAATCCCCAATGATCAACATAAAAATTCACCTGATTAGCCAATAAATAATGTCTAAACTTATGCAATGCATAAATCATACCAAGTGCCTCTCTTTCTGTAACTGCATAGTTTCTTTCATGTTTGCTTAAGATCCTGCTTGCATAGTACACAAGTCAGAACCATTTTGGTGTTTTCTGTTGCATTAGTATTCCACCAACTGCTGAATCTGAAGCATCCACAAATACGTCAAAAGGAAGATACCAATCAGGTGGTTGTAGGATAGGTGCCACTATGAGAATCTTTTTCAAAATGTTGAATGCATCTTCTTGAGGGCTTTCCCAAATGAGTGGTTCTGTATCTCTAGTCAGCTTTGTGAGAGAATAATAAATATCTGCAAGGTATCTTAGAAATCTACAATGCCATTTGATTTGGCCTAGAAATCTTTGAAGTTTGATGTTTTTTGGGGCTTTAGCATTTTGAATTGTTGAAACCTTGTTAGGATCAATCTCCATTCCTTCTTGTGATATAATATGTCCTAGTAGAATTCCTCTACTAACAGCAAAAGCACACTTTGTTGGAACCAACAAATCTGCATCTAGCAAAGCACAATGCTAATTGATTTAAGTGTTCCACCATTTTCCCAAAAACTGAGAAATCATCCAAAAATACCTTCATGAAGTATGTGAGGTACTCTGCAAATACCTCTTGTATATATTTTTAAAAAGTAGGTGGGGCATTCTTCAGTCCAAAGTCATCACATTTGATGCAAACACATCCCATTTTGTGACAAAAGCAATTTTATCTCTGTCTTTTGGAGCCATTATGATTTGGTTGTACCCACTGAAACCATCCAAAAAGCTATAAATTTCATGTCCAGCTACAGCATCAACTAATGAATCACAAAATGGTAATGGGAATGGATCAATGATAGTTGCTGCATTTAACTTTCTATAGTCTACACATATTCTTAGTTTCCCATTTTTCTTTGGAACAATGATAATAGGAGATAACCATGTGCCATGTGTTAGAGGATATATGAAACCAACTCTTAATAGCTTATCAATCTCTTCTTTTACTAGCTTGGCATAATTTGGATTCATCCTATATCTACTTTATATGATTGGTATTACATCAGTCTTTAGATTGATTCTATGTTTACAGAATTTGGGATCTACCCCTTTCATATTAGTGTAGTGCCATGCAAAAATATCTTTGTACTACATCAGTAATTCTTTGAGTACTGTTTTAAAAGGTGGAGAGAGATTTGAACTTACCATGACTGTTTGTGGGTTGTCATTGTTTCCCAAGTTCATTTCCTCCAAGTCATCTTGCCTAACCCTGGCACTTTTTTGCATATGTTCCTCAAACTTTCTGGTGTATCATGTTTGTTTGCATCAGTGCCTTCTGTTGTATTTTTTTCTGGGAAAACCTCATCCGGTTGGTTTTCGACTTTGTTTTGTTCTGCAGTAGTTGGATCTGTGTCGGAATGTGATATCTGCTAATTTGAATTTGTATATTAATCAATAATTTTAATAACATTAGTCTCAAAAATAGGATATATAGTGGGGTTCCTTCTGAGAAAAATTTTTTCTTCATAATCATCAAAATCTGGAATCATATTAATTCCCTTTGCTTGAAGTGGCTGTGTTTTTCTTGGAAAACACCTTCTTGAAGATAGGTTGACTTTAACTTTCTTTCTGCCTTTCCTGATAGTGATTCTCTCTGAACCCAAGTCTTGCTTGACCTTGGCAACTCTTAACCATGGCCTACCCAATAGCATTGAGTAAGCATAATCTTTTTCCTCCATTTGGAGTACTACAAATGTGATTGTGAATGTGAGTCCCATGATTGTAATCTCTTGCCCTCTCAGTATTCCAAGAGGTTGAATTCTCCTTTGGTCAACCATCCTCACTTGGAATGGAGCTGGAACCAATTCATTGCAGCAAATGTTTTTGAATAGATCTTTTGAGAGGATATTGACACCTGAGCCTCCATCAACCAATACTTCTGGGATTCTCTGCCTTTTGTACTACATCAATGAGTGGTAGTTGGTAGTCGACATCTTCAATGGTTGATGAGAAAATATCTGGAATTTCCTCTTCATCATTACTTAGCTGTTGAGCTTGTGTTTGATGTGACTCTTCTGTATGCAATTTCTTGCAAATTTGATGTTTGAAAGCTGGAACCAAGTTCAGGAGTTGATCAAGAGTAATTTGTACCTTAGAGTCCATTAACTCTTGGAAAAAGAGTGTGTTGTCCTCATTTTGCATGTGAGTGTCTTGCTGCATCTCTTGGGCTTTTATAGTAGTATCTTTACTGCCTTGAGTCGATTTGGCCTGGATCATAGGCCGTGGTCTTGTTTGTTCAGTTGTATTCTTTAATTCTAGGAACTCTGGCATTGTTTCGACTGGAAAGTTTGTTTTCTGTTGTGGAGTAGCATTTTGACTTGAGTATCCTGATGAATTGCCACTGCATTGTAAATTTGTAGCATAATTGTTGCTTTGTTGTTGGTGTACAGGCGGTTGACAGATCTGTTGATACTGCATTACCCCTTTGTTTTTGTTATTTAATTGTTCTTTTTTAACATCTTGTGATGCGTTGTTTTGTAGTACTTGTTGCAATTCTTTGTTTCTTGTCTCAATTTGACTTGGCTAGTTCATTGGCCTGGCTGTTTCCCTTGGGGCATCTCCTAGCCCAGGTAGTGGCTTTGTATTCTTCGATCTTGTAACTACCAAAGCCTGAACGTTTCTTTGATTGCATTGATTGTTGTGGTTTTAGTCCTGATAGATGGGCTCTAGATAGACCATATGTACTCCTGGAGGAGGTGGTTGTGCTGATGATTTGGATTGTATCTTCTATCGTATTGAATAATGGCTATACCTCTCTCTTCCCTGTGCTTGCACCAAAGGGTGGGCCTTGCCTATGGCCATCCATACCACAGTAGGTGCAAGCTTGGTCTTGCATGTGCCTTTGCTGCTGGTTCCCCCATGGTTGTTGATTTGGCCTTCGTTGAGCTACATTTTGATATCTTTGTTGTGGTGGTCTTGCCACTGCTATTTGATTAGTAAGTATTGCATGCTTGATTCTATTGCTGAATGTAAGGTGGTACTCAGCCTCTGTAATTGGGGTTGTACTAGCATCTTTCTTTGTCGTGATTGTCCTTTTTTGCAGAATTCGCATGGAACTTTTTGTTGTTTTGGGGGGGGGGGGGGGGCTGTAAGCTTTGTAGCAGGTATTCAATCATATTCTCCAACTTGGATATTTTTTCTACTATCTTTTTTGCTATGGATTTTTCTTTCAGCTTTTGCTTTTTGTCTTTCTTCTTTTTCTTTGAGTATTCCTCATCATCCTAATCATATTTTGATGAGTTCGTCTTCGTCATCTATATCTTCCTCTGCTTCACTATTCGTTGTCTGTTTTTGAGTCAGTCTCTGAATCTGAATGACATTTCTTTTTTGTCTTCTTGGATTTTGATGTTGTACCAAGTCTTCTCTCTACTCTCTGGGCAGCTTCCACCATATTGTTAAAATCATTTGCTCCTCCCTGCTGGTCCCTGCCAGCTACTATAGTTCTCAACTCCTTGTTTAATCCTTTCCAGAAATAGTCTCCTAGTTGCTCCTGGGTAGGTCTTTGATTTGCTGTTAGCCTTCCGTTGAGGTTTCTAAACATGTCCTCAACCATGAGATCTTTTTGTTTCATTGTTCTCAGCTTTTTCAAAATGTCCTCTAGTGTTTTCTCTTTTCTAAAATGACTTAAGAAAACAATCTTTAATTCATCATAAGTGTTAAAATGTGCAATACCATACTGCATAAACCAATTCATTGCTTTACCATTGAATGTCGCAACAAATTGCTCTTTCTTGGTCTCATCTGGCAATTGTCCAAATCCACTAGCTGTCCACCTTGTCTCAAATTGCCCAACAAGGCTGTCAGGATCTTGACCTTTCTTGCCACAGTAAACTTTGTAGCTTTGACCAATGGGTTCTGTATTTTGTGCTGAGGGTGAGCTTGAACTTGAACTTGGACAGGCTTCTACTGCTTCTTTTTTGGGGGTGGTGGGAGAGGATTGAAATTTAATTGCTTCCTTGCAATCACAAAGACACTGGCTGCAATATTAGTGTCAAGTGTCCTTTGGAGTAATTCCTGTGTTGGACTGGAGAGCATCAATCTTTCTGGCTCAATTTTTGCTTTCTGCACGTCTTGGCTATGTATGGAATTATCATAGGAACTTGTCCCACTAGGATTATAATCAGGGTCGTGAAAGATATCCTCTAGATCATTTGTTTGGGAAGCAGTCTCTACCGGAGCTCTATTTCATGTAAAATATGCTATAGATAGAGGATTATAGTAGCTTACCGGGTGGTAGAAATGAGCTGTTGTCAGCTGAGCTTTGCATGTTGTCTTGACACTGGAAGTGTAATGTTGATGATGTGATCTTCTTTGCCGATTTTGATGTACTGTGCTTGTTTTGGTGAGTTGTTGATGTTGTTGTCGTACATTGCTTTTCCAATAGGAGTCCAACTGTTAGCTGTCTTTTGATTGTTGATGCACGTGCTAGATTCAAACCATGGCTCCTATAGTTGATGCTGCTGAAATGACAACTTGCATACAGTGTACTCCAAGTGCTCCTTGGCGAAGTAGTGCTTTTAATATGGATATGCACGTATGCTGAAGAAGCGCGTAGAGATCCTCTTCTACTAGTGTATTCACTACTATAGATTTCTTGTTTTTTTTGACATTTGCTACCATATGCAGTTTCTAAAGCCGTTTATAATTGTGGGTATATCCGCCTGTTTTGTACATGTATGTGCAATCCTTTGACACAATTGTGAGCTTGATGTTTTTTGGAGTTCTTGTTTGGATGTTTCTCTATTTGTTGTTTCACGTTATAATTGACAGTGGTTGTTGTTGTGCATTTAGCGAAAATCGGCAATTTGGGATAGGAACGTTGATAGGATTGCTAATAGTGTTTAGAGTGTCTTCAAACAAGGGAAAAACACAAACACATCTCCACTCCTGACAACAAGGTGCCACCAGTTGAAGTATAGTCGGACAGTAGACAAAATATAAAAGACTATCATGAGATGTAAAAGGGACAAAGAGAAAATCTTGCAAAAGGTAGTATGCTTCTTGTATATTATGTTTTGATAGAGAATACATCAACTCAACAACTCAAACTCTTAACAAGAGGTGATACAAGTTTTTATAGCCATCCAATATCAATCCAACTGTTGTAAGGCAAGAGTAAGTTTCAAAATGTAACAGTCTTAGTCAAAAACATTATGTGGTGGATCATGCCACTAAGGAGTGTTGTTAGGGACAGTTACAACTATCCCTACAGTTACAAAATGATCCCCACTACCTTGTTTTAATGACTCCCTCTTACCAGAGGTGTATTTAAGCTATCCCATGGTTAGTGTTCACGTGGGTGGAGGCTATGCCTTCAACAGCCATATAAAGCTGAGCAAGGAATTACAGGGTGTGTAGGATATTGGAAATCTGTGGGTAGTGGTTTGTCTATGGTGTATCTTTTAGGAGACCTTGTCATTAGCCTCTTGGCTTTATATTCAAGAATTACCGCAAGGGGCACCAGTGTTTGGGGCCAATCGGTGTCCTTGCTTCTGAGAAGGAGTGCTCTAGCTCCCTGTATCTCAATCAGTGGTGATTAATTAATTGCTTAATTACTATGTATGTTGAGGTTAAAGTGGATTATACCACCCTTTAATTTGTGAAGTCTAGTTTCATATGGTTGAAGTCTTGAAGAGTTATGTTGATTTAGAATTGGCTCTAAGGAGGATGTAGTCATGGGATTATCTCATGGCTTTTGTGCTAATTTATGCCATTCTCCTTGGTACAATTTACTAATATGAATGTGAGTATTTAAGTTGACTACCACTTTGACACCTTGCCTAAGTGGCTAAATAATAATGGATTACTCCCACATGTGATTTGTAAAGGGGAATGGCATATGCTTTACTTGAAGATTGAAAATTGGTCCAGTAATATAGTAGTCTAGATAGTTTTCTAGGATGAACACAAACACACACATGCATGCACGCACAAAGTACATCATTACATGGGCTTTTTTGGGGTTCTCAATAACTTGAACTTTTGTAATGCTTGCCAAAGAGTGGTTTATATTTGGATTTGTACATATCCATGGTCCATGGTCCTAGAAATACTATGTGCTTTTTATTATGAAGTTGGTCAAACATTCTTTGACCATCTTCATTGGATACGTACCACTGGATAATGGAGCATCACATGGTTTTTTTTATGCCTCGTTATTGGAGCTTCACATATTTGGCCAAAATGAATTATGCTCCCTCTAATAGAGCACATATTAGATAACACAACTAATGCTTTGCCTACACATCTTGGCCAAAGTGTTGCTCCTCATCCCCATCGTGAATAAGCAATAAATATCTCTTGGTTCAAAGATATTGCATACAATGCATGCTAATTTAATGATATTTTCTTTATTACTCACAAAGAACACTTAAAAATTTATAAGAACACTCCAAATTTCTTAAGATACCACTTATGTTATAATGAAACAATGCATGCTAATTTTAATGCTATTTCCTTTGTTGGTGACAAAGAACACTTAAACAATATTACAAGTCAAACAACGAATATTCTAAGAACATGCAAAAATCCAAGCATATGCAAATGCATTAGGTAATATTTCTTCTATCAAGCTTCGTAAGATGTGTCCAATACCCCCTACCACAAGTTACTGGTCCGAAGAGCCTAAGCCTTCTTGCGAACCATCATCTCACATCTCACATGAAAAGATGTCAACTACAAATCCCTTACTTGCATGCCATTAATTGCAACCTAGGTGAAAGCCATTAACTACACTAGATATAGGCCATCATCGAAACACCATCTAAGTCAAGTCTGTAGGCCTGATTTACCTCTTCCTCTTTTTACAAGATGCCATTGTAAAACACAAACTTTTGGGCAAGCCCCTACATGGGTTGCATACCCAAAATCAAGGAGTGGAATGGCCAATAGCAAGGATTGCACTAAGTAATCCTTAAAACTCAAGGGCATGTATTTGTAGTCCTTGACAAAGGCATATCTATCATGAGCCAAGAAGCTAATAAGTGAGGGTGGCGAAAACATGGCAAGAAGGATACTTCAACAAAAATGAGCTTGGGGATTCTTCCGATGAGTCATGAAGCAAAAACTCTAGAAAGGAAAGATGCTAGATTTATGCTAGCTATGCTCCTTGTTGTAAGAGAAGTGGCCATCAATTTAGTATTGTAAAAACATTGAGAACCTCATGAAAATGTAGGTTCAAGTAAAATTTACATTTACAAGACTATTAATATTTATGATATTGCCATTATATTAAAGGTTCTTAAGTCAAAAACACCTTTTAGCTCTCTCTCTCTCTCTCTCTCTCTCTCTCTCTCTCACACACACACACACACACACACACAAATCTTGCTTAATAGTTTTCTCATTTTCACATACATACACACAAACACATTTTTCTCAAAAAGAATTTTCTCTCACACACACACACACGTGCATTAAAGAAAAAAAAATATATTCTAAATATTTTAGAATTTTTAATGGTAATTTCTAAATAATTAAGATTTAATCTTTTTTGTACAACTAACCCCCTAGGTATGGGACTATCCCTCTTTAGTTTCTCATTAAAAAATATTTCCCCCCCCTCCCTCTCCTTTTTCTTTACCTAATAATTTCCTTTTTTTGCGTAAGATTTATCCTAAACCCCATTTATAAATTCTTTATTTGACTCTTTTTATGATATATATATGTGTATTAACTTGTGTAGTTGCTTTTATTATTTTTAAAACCCCCCATTTTTTAACCCTTTTTTTCTACCCCTTCTCTTCCCCCAATTAATCACCCCTAACTAATCCCTCTTTGATTGCCTCCCCCTCTTTAATTTGTTCATTTTATTTATTAGGAATAACCATCCTCAATTGGGTGAAACATTTTTTACCCCTTTTGCCCCAAAACCCTCATGAAACCCCATTTATTCGCCCCTTTAAACACCCTCTTACTGGTTACTTTTTAAGAAAAAACCCTCTAATATATTAAGACTACCCCCTAGTAACCTAAACTTCCCACTTTTCTAAACTAATCCTAACTATTCCTGCCTAATTCCCACCTACCCCTACCCCTAATCCTATGTTACCCACCCCTAACCTTGCTTTACTAGCTTGCTCCCTACTTAACTCCTACGTGAGCACCTCTACATGCCCTTCTTGATAAGAACCACTCCCTATTTATGTACTCTAGTTCTGCCTAGTTGAACTACTATGCTCTTGCCTCTCCACTCACATGGTTTGGCTTCTCCTCCTACCACTTTTTTCTTTCTTGCCGTCATGGCTTCCTTTTTGCCTTCTTTTCCTTGCTATACTTCTCCCCCTTTTGTATAATTCTCTCAACCATTGGCCTTACCGATTGCCTCCGTTGTCTCACTTGGCCACTTATAGGGCTTTGTTTACCCTTCTTCTGTGCATGTTTTCTTCTCCTTGACGACTATAGAGGACAGATATAGAGGACCATAGATTTGCTGATGATGATAGTCTCTTTTTCTTTACTTGTTCTTGGTGTGCAGGTAGCCATCATCGGCGCTGAGCTTCTTTATGACCTTACCTTGATGCTGTCATGGCCTCTTTTCACATACTGTTTACAAGTTGGACTTCTCATATCATAGTCATCATTGTTGTAGCATGTACTCTTTTTCTTCAACCAAAAGGCCTGCCTCAGTTCCTTATAGCTTCTTATAGCTTCTCATTGCTACTATGTCACCTTTATTGGTTTAATGGTTCACAAGCAACTCGAGGGGTCCACCTTGTGTAAACCATGGATGATTTTTTCAAGTTAGTTTCATTAAGAAGCTAAACTTTTATATTGGTGTCAAAAGTTTGTATACCCTAATTAAAAAAAATGTTTGAAACATTCGCCAGGATTTGAAACTTTTATTCAAAAAAAATTAAAGTTTCGCCAGGGTTTACATTTATTCCTTCAAAATTCAAAAGAATATACAGAAAAAAGTACTACATTCTAACAATATTGTGAAACTAAAAAAATGAGGTTGAAAACTTTCGCCAAGATTTTATATTAATATATAGGCATAGCTTCGATAAAAACATTCCTGGTGTAAACCATGTATATAATGTGCGTTCAAATGGTATTTTTAAAGCCCCTCTGTAACCCCTTTCTCCCTCTTTTATAGACCCCTATTGTGAGTTTTGGGGTCAATAATTATATTTCTTCTATAAATGTGAAATTTGAAGAGCATTTAATTTTTTCCCTCCTCTTGTATATTTTAGTGTAAGTTGAAGTGACACCACCTATGAGAAGTTGTGTTGTGCAACCAAATAAAATACTTTATTTTTAAGATCATGGGCACATGTGTGCACATGCATGCACGTGCATGTGCACACACACGCACAAAAAATGTAGAAATTGGCCTCAAGATTCAACCCATCTCCTTATGCAGTACATGTGAAGTATCATTATCTAAAACCACAATCAACCAAGGATGATCTAACACATCATAAGACATTTCTTGAAATTTTTCACACAATGGTAAACTTACTTAGCAGTTTTTAAGAAATCATTAAAAACTTTGTAGTCATTCTCATCTAGCTGGTACTTATCCATTCTTGCATTATATGTGAAGTTTGCTAATGCAATAATTGTCTCGATGTCCACCATGTTTAAGTCAGGTAAATCATATGTGAACATTTGTGCCCCTTTCATCCTTTGATACCATTTTAGTTGAATTTCCAAACCTTGGGGCCTATTTATTAAATCAAAACCACGCTTATAATCCACATATCTCCCTCCCACTTTCTTCCTCATCTTTTGAGCTCTTCCCAAGTACCATGTACCATGGGTTGCACCAATCTTCCTCGAGCTTGTAGCTTTTCCATTTCTTTTGTTGTGTTGACTTGTTTCTCCTTTTGCATCCTCATGAAAGTAGACAACACAATCACAACCTATACCAAACAAATTTCCATTTGATGATCCTACTTTTGTTTCATGGTTGAAGTAAATGCCTTGTTTTACTCTTGTGAGCCTATCCTTTGACAAGGTTGGGCATCCATTGAGTTATCTCACCAATATTGACTTGAAAATGAACTTTCCATCCACCTCTACAATGCTCCTCTTAGGCGGGGTGTTGCTTGTTTCATCCAAAATGTCATCAATTTCATGTCTAATCTCACTTAGTGCAATAGCCTCCTCACTTTCATTACTATTCTCTTCCATAGAGTCTTCCTTATTACATGGCTCCACAAAGTCATCATTCTCATCAACTTCCCCCATTTCAGCATCTATCTTAGACCACACAGACCCTTTATCTAGCCAAGGTTGAAACCACCATTCCAAGTCTTCAACCTTGCTAGGATTCAAACCCAAAGATTCACATAGTACATGAGCATGTTGTAAGCCCTCCTTCAATGCATCAATCAGCTTTGCATCCGAAGAAACAGTCTCATAGTTACCTAGGTTTGCTTCTAGCATCCCTTTTTCTTTGTTCAAATTCTTCCATATATGCTCTTACTTTTTATGAGCCCTGGAGAAAGTTAGACCATTTTGAGAACACTCATGCATGGCAATTTTATTCAAGCTACCGATGCTATGTAGAAGATCTTCCAAATCAAATGCTCTTTCTTGTCCAATCATGCCTCCGATTTTACTAAAATAGATTTCAGCAACATCAAAACTAGTAAGATGTAGTGGACACTTGAGATTAGGATATAAATCTTGAAACATCTTTATGAGAAATACCACAAAGTGACAAGAAAGTATGCATTCCATATAAGCCTATTTACTGATGAAAATTTTCCTCAAGGTGTAGGTTGGATGGTGATGAATGCATAGCCTCCAAATTTTGAAGAAGAAAACTACCTTGGCTGCAAGTAATACACGCTCCTTTAAGTTTATATATGGTGACAAGAAAATATCAATATAATCAGCAACGATCCTCAAATAGCCCTTAGTCCCCTGCATACTTCTCTCTTTTTTTTGCAATTTTCTCAATCATTTTTGTACTTTCCTACTTGCACAAAAACTAATTGGTTTCAAAAGAGTCTCTCTCTCTCTCTCTCTCTCTCTCTCTCTCTCTCTTTAAACTGGATGATTTGGCTCTCATGACTCTTTACCAAGTTTAAGGGACCACGAGATTCAAACGTATTGCTCATTCCAGATCTCTAAAACCTACTAAAGACATTTACAATCATAGATTGTGAGAGACCACATTATATGACTAACTCTCGTAAAGATTTTGCACATTATATGACTAACTCTCATAAACATTCTGCTAGGGGAATTGTAGACCATACCAAGATGCCAGAGTACTCTTGAGGCTGGATTGCTTAGAGACTACACATTATATGATTGACTCTCGTAAACATTCTGCCAGGGGAATTGCAGACCATGCCAAGATGCCAAAGTGCTCCTGAGGCTACACATTATATGACTAACTCTCATAACCATTCTGCCAGGGGAATTGCATACCGTGCCAAGATGTCAAAGTGCTGCTGAGGCTACATTGCATAAAAACTACACATTGAGGCTAGATTGCTGAGAGACTACACATTATATGACTAACTCTCGTAAATATTCTGCCAGGGGAATTGCAGACCGTGCCAAGATGCTGGAGTGCTCTTGAGGCTAGATTGCATAGAGAATACACATTATGAGGCTAGATTGTTAAGAGACTACACATTATATGACTAACTCTCGTAAACATTCTGCTAGGGGAATTGCAGACCATGCCAAGATGCCGGAGTGCTCGAGGCTAGATTGCTTAGAGACTACACATTATATCACTAATTCTCATAAACATTCTACCAGGGGAATTGTAGACCATGCCCAGATGCCAGAGTGCTCCTAAGGCTAGATTTCTTAGAGACCACACATTATATGGCTAATTCTTGTAAACATTCTGCCAGGGAAATTGCAAACCGTGCCAAGATGCTGAAGTGCTCCTGAGGCTAGATTGCTTAGAGACTACACATTTCGGAGTCGCAGTGACCAAGTCCTAAGCGTCAGCAGTGCTAAAGCTTCGAGTAGGGAGAAATTGGCAAGGAGGCCGCTTAGAATGAGTAGGAGAATCTAAGAGACGACCATAAAGAGTGGTGAGAAGAGTGGTTGTCCTAGTAGCTGGGAAAGGTGATGTGTAGGGAAGGAGAAAGGATGCAAAGGATGGGACGAAGGATTGATGTGAAGGTTTAAAACATGTGTTGTATCACTCCGATGGCCATTTTGAACATTGGGAGGGTCCCATACAAAGATGCAAGGTCTACGCTAGAATGACGGAAGAAGAGAGAAACTCGGTTGGATGGAGATTATCGAGAGGCTGCCACATAAGGCCACATGGTCCGACAGTGTAGTTCTCTATATCGTTGATGGTTGCGAACAGACTTTTGACTGAAATGGAGATCGTTTTGCAAGACCGACTCTTGATTGAAATACTGCTTTGTGCGACCCTTGCATCAAAATCCAAATTTTAGCAATGAGGATGCTACTTTTATGTGCAGCAAACTCTAGTGCAATAGGTGACCCCTTCAAACAAAAAATCAAAAATCACTCAAGGGAGAGCGAGGGGTAAAAATGAACGTTTCTCAAATCTGGACATGTGGCAAAATGAAAATGTGATTAAGACATGTGGCAAGGAGAAGCTTCTGGATCTAAGGTCGGTGATGATGTTTATCTATAACACGGCATATTTCGTCACATCCTACGCATGAGCTTGCTTCCCAACACTGAGCGGTGAAGAAGAAGCCCAAGTTGCAGCACTATTACGCTTGTGAACATGTAATGGGAGCAACTTATAGGGAGAGAACATAGGAGCTCAAGGCTATAGAGGTAAGCTTTTGAGGTGCAATTAGAATAAGACTAGGTATGCTAGTGCTCGTTGAGACATGTAGAGGAGTAAGGGATTTGGAGGAGGATATCAGACGTTGCATGGACGATGATGGTGGGTGAATTGAAGCAGGCATGGTGATGAGAGGAGGTGGAAGAATCAGGAGAAGGAGCTCATGAATATTGGACAATATTGTTGATGTAGGCAGCAACAAATTTTTTCATGTGTGATGGGAGATAGGGCAGTGGGTAGGTCTGTAGTATTAGAGTGAAATTTTGGGATAGAAATCTGTAGAGTGCAAGAGTTCTGAATAAAGTCTTGATCGAGAACACAAAAACAAATCAGGCCAAAGATCTCCTTTCAGAGGAAATAAACCGCATGGAAAACAGAGACAACAATCCGAATTTACATTATTTTTTGTATTGTCACATAGGTGCAAAGAAATCATTGATGCTAAAACCGATTGAAGAATTCATGCAATACCCAACTTCTATGAGATCAAAAATATTGTGCACACACATTCAAATTGTCCCAATATATAGCACTATTTTTTATCCCAGCAATATACGCACACACACAGATGGAATCACTCAAATACTGCACACACACATAGACGAAAGAGATGGCACACACCAAGTCTAGGGTGCTCAATGAAATCGGAGAGAGGCGACATGCAATAATGAAAAAAATCAACCAAAATAGCATCACTCGAACCTTGCAAGAGACCGATGATCATCAACCAGCATATGTTTGGAGAATCTCGTTGCCAATGGTGATCGAGTTTGTTCGACTCCTTCTATAGTTGCAACTACTGGCCGACCACACAAGTCAGTGTTATGGTGCTTCAGCCTTCCTTGCCACTATTATAGTGATGGAGGTCTCGTCACTCTCGTGCTTTCATTGCTGTTGGCTAACTACTACTTTAGCTCGGGAAACAGCATGATCCTTGGGTAGAGCTTTTGGTCGAGCTATGGAAATAAAGATGAAACTGAAATAAAGCCAACAAGTAGCACCTTTAGGTTGAGATTTAGCTCGGGCAACACAGGCATGCACAATTCTGCACGATCTCTACTTCGTTGAGGTGGGAGCTTGGTAGGAGGTGACAAGTACGATATGGCAGGAGCTTGAGGGAGAATAGAGGAGGCAAGTACAAACCAGCAAGATCAGCTTGATGTGGATAAGGGATAAGCAGGTGGAGGTCTTTAGAGAAATGAGAGAGCTGTTTGGGAGACCCATTTGGGGGCAATGGATTTTCCCGCCTCCCCTTGAATTTTTTCCCCAACCATGGACTAACTAACTTGTCCATGACTCTACCTGGTGTCAAAGTGCTTGGGCCTCTATTGCTCTTTTGGATTTTAGACACAAAAAATTATCTAAATACAATAAAAATGATAAAGAACTACTTAAAATTAACTTTAAGTACGCTTATGCGGATAAGAACATAATTGTGTCATTACTTACAAAGCTATTTCTATTTGTTATTTTACTCATTTACTCATATGCTTTTCCAAATTCTATTTAAAACTTCTTCTTCCCTTTTTTATTTTTCTTTGCTTTATTTGAATTTATAAGATTTATTTATTTTAATTGATCTCTGTAAATGGATGCCTCTATCGACCTATTGCCCATTGTGTAATGTCGGGATGGAAAACCCCTATCACCTCTTTTGGCAGTGCGTGATTACTAGAGCTCTATGGGGCAAGGTGCGAGGATGGCTCGTAGAGGGAATATTGTTGTGCATCTCAAATGGAAATTGAACATGGGTGATAGGGGGAAGTCAAACGATGTTCAAGTTCATATGTGGAGCATAATTAGGGGTATTGTCATTCAAGACATTTGGCTTTATAGAAACATAGTTGTTTTCCATCATTGCAGGCCCCCTGAATATTTCTTCCAAATCATTCAAGTTGACATTTTAGAAGTGCTCTAGTACTTCAGTTGTAGGTACCCGAACCTTAGAGTGCTTGCAAAGGTGCTCAAGGATTCTATGTTACTAGAGCTTTCCAAGCTGTTTGTAATCGTCAATTTCAATTTTAATAAAACTTATCTATCTTTCACGCAAAAAACAATTAAAAATTGATCTATGCTCTTTCAATTTGATGACATTTACTTGAGTCTTACTCCTTGGATGATGTTCTTCCTTAGGCCCTCTTCTTTTCTCAATCTGCTAAGGGGACTATCTTTCTTGAGAAGTGGAGAGGATACTCTTTTTCTCAAAGCCTAGCATAGGTTTGATGTGGCATTTTTTGCCTCACACTTCTTCTTGATGAGCAATCTTTTGACCTCATTGAGGTATTTTGTCTTTCATGCTATGTAGGATCTACTATGGCCATGAGCATTTGCTCTTAGATGTGTTTTCATTGAAAAAAGAAATTGATCTACAAGACTATCCCCGTTCAAGATTTTGTATTGGACTAGGCCAAATATAAGTGCAAGATTATGGGATGAGAGAAGAGAAACAAATTTCAATAGCTTTTTGTTTTCTTAAAAAACTAGAGCTACTACATGTAGGTTAGATTGGAGGTTGCCTACATAATCTAGAAATATATTTAATCCATTCTAGTGAACTGAAGTTTATATTCATATTGGTTCTCACTCATAAATTATAACTTGACTCCTCGTGTTAGCCCCACTTCTACAAAAGGATTGGTAAGATGTTGCAACACACCTCAGACCCACTCTTCCACCCCCCAGCATAGTTTTTGCAACTTGGAAGGATTATCCCAAAACGTGCAAGAAAATATATTCTTTGATTATATTGTCACTCCCCCATCCACATTAAAAAGAAGCTCCTGCCGAACTTATATGAACCCCTTCTTCCCTCCAAGGGTTCTTGAGTCAAAGTTGATGGCATAAGAGAATGAGGTATGGGATCTCCATGACGAATCTATTAGCACCTTTCCATATGGACACTTGGTTCTTCTTGGCAAATCTAGTGGAATCATCTAAAGCCTTAAAGGCATAAGCCAAAAGAGCAGCATGTAATTTTGACATGCCCATAATGTACAACCATGCATTAGAAAACTTTTCCCCATGTCCTCATTTGCCTCTAGGAGGTGCCCTTCATACATGAGGGTTTTTGGAAAATGTGAGAGCAAAATTGCAAAGACAGACAAAAGAAACCTGAAATACATTAGTGGCATTTTCAACGTTGGTGGCATGCCCTATTTAAAATGCAAGTGTATTGAAGAAAAGTTGATTGCAAGGCTTAACATTTGTGGTTTGAGCATGCAGTGTGATTTATAGTTAATAACTTAACATCCTTCTTTCCTCGAAGACCACTCCAAGCCGCCTTCATCTCTTTCCTACTCTTTTATGAAGACCCAACATGGTTCAATTTGGAAATCTGACCTTGGTTACATTTTATGTTTATCAGAGATTTGATGGTCATAGCTATTTGATGACAAGTGTTAGACGGTTTCTTGAGACAAATTTCCCTCTCCCCTATGGTGCATTATCTTTAACTAATATGAAGTTAGTAGCAAGCATGGGTTCATACATGTCTTGTTTGACAACCTAAATCGTCTGCATCTGCCATACATGTGATATCACACGCATAACTATAGATCCTAGATTTTGGCAAGTCCTAATAGGAATAATGGCGACAAAAGGGGTACTACCCTAAACCTACCAAGCATTGGAGGTCTATACTCTAATGGTAGACTTTATCTTTAACAAGGTGAATGATATTCAATCATTCATAAGGCCTGCCCAAGATAAAAAAAGTAAACAAAAAGGAATCCACTGGGAATGGTGTGGGGAAGACTGAAGGAGATAAAGGAGAGAGAGAGAGAGAGAGAGAGAGAGAGAGAGAGAGAGAGAGAGAGAGAGAGAGAGAGGGGAGGGTGTGGGAGAAAAGGTGGAGATCGAGTAAGAAGACTTGAGGAGATAAAGAAGGGGAGAGAGAGAGAGAGAGAGAGAAAGTCAACCACTTTAAAGTTTTGCATTAAAGTCCAATGAAGAAGAACTCACTTCCAAAAATTCAAGAAATGCTTAATTTCTGCTTTGCCAAAATTGCATCGTTGCTAAGGCTACCCAAGGGCAGGCCAAAAAGATAAGAATGTAGATTTAGAAATTACTTTTACAATTGGAGAGGGTGAGTGTATGAAGCTGATAAAGTTAAATTAAAACCCGCCATGAATGCATGCCATGAAGATCTCACAGCAATGTACAGTCCGCACACACACCACAGAGTACGTGACGTATAACTTGGCGTTTATTATGATTGTCTTCCTCGGCGTCATGATCCATCAGTGCAAACCCAGACACATCTCAATACATTACGTATCACTTGGCCTCTCTTCGGGTACTGAGGCTTAGCAGTTTTGTTCTCACGCTTGCCTTTACGTCGTAAGACTGAAAAGCATGCCAATCTTTTCTTATCTTTCCCTACGGGCCCGTCGTTTTTTGTACTTTGCCGGGCGCGTCGACCGTCGGTCAAGCTTTTGTCCATCTTGAGCGTAGGTGTCACAGGCGTCCGCTTCAGGACGGGGATCATTAGCTCAGGAAAATACGGCTAGGTGTTGTGGCTATCAAGACAGTGGTATAGAGTGTGTTGCTCGCGAACGAAGAGGCGCACTGAAAGAACAAGATGATTTCACGAACAGTGATCTCATTATGTATAGGCACCAGCAAAGTGGGGGGGTTGACTAGATTGACACAGCTCGTGGTTCCAGGAAAGCGAGCGCAGTCGACCAAAGGGCACAGCTTAAGGACAGAAGGATGATGGTGGATCTACACGCTTCAAATCTCTGCACAACTGGCGGGAGGGAATGAAAGTTTGACTATGGAAGCTGGACTACATATTGTTGATGCACTATCGTGAGATTGCAATTCGATTATCGATAGATATCCGACACATTCGAGGCAAGCTACACGCGGTGGCGGTTGGGGCACTCCGTTTCTCCGTCATGAGTTCACTACATAATTGTCAACAAGAGAAGGCTATGCATATACACATCCGTAATCTACTTACCTTCATATACGTTTACTAGGGGCTCTCTACACTTGATTAGTCAAAGCCTTGATATTCATTAAGGGCTCTCCAAAAAAGTTGAGTTCAATACCATCAAGATCCCAAGTCACATGGAAGTCCATATGGACCATCCAATCTCACGAAATTCTTTATGAGAAGTCTCCATCCCCACGCTCAGACGTCACAAGTCAGTCGTGGCCAGTGGAAAATGATGCACAGGTCGCTATCGTTCGTGGAAGATGGTGCTGGATTTCATAACGTTGAGCTATCTATTGGCAGAAGCTCCTCCCATTGTAGTCTGTGTTAGGCTCCCTGGGGCCCTCAACATCTCGGAAATGCCTAAGGTTGACATTTCCAAGACATTAAATGTCTCACGGCCACAATCGTTTGCCATTTAATGCCCTGGAAATGCCTCCCTCAAGTATTACCCTTACAACATGAGTGCACCATACTCTTGCCTTGAGATACTTAAAGGAATCGCTAGAGACTCAATACCAAATGCTTTGGTCGAATTGGAGGATGTGGTTGCATACAAAGAATGACAACATAGGGCACGACTAGGATATTTTAAAGGAAACGTTTAAGTAAAAGTGTTAACATTGTTACAAGCTTAGATAAACAAAAAAGTTAAACCACTTAAAGATGTTAAAAAATGCACATGGAATAAACTCATAACCTCAAGCTTTGACTTCCAAGAGCCATTTGTGATAAACTCAAGCTTGAGTCCCTAAACCTAGAAATAAAATTATATAAATGAACTATCAAAGACTTATGAATAAATATGTTAACAAAAGGGCATAACGCTTGGGGCTTCAAAAGCCGATATCACAAAGGTTAAGGAGCTTTTCCTAAAACATGCTTAAAGCATTGTCAATGGCAGAAGAAGCTCACTATTAAACAAACATGGACATGCTTGTGCTTATGGATTTGTATATATCCATATTCACAACCATAAACCAAAAGGGTCCCCATCACCAGAATCGAGTATACAACTAATTTGCATCCTGGAGTGGTGGCATTGCAGAGCCACAACCTTAACTAGCCATGTTTGAATTTTAGAAGGGATTAGAGGAATGGGTTTATACAATACATAAATAAGGGCAGCCACTAACAATGTGAGCATAAGAATCTGTCAAGTTGAGGACATGGAATCTACACCATGGAGAGCATACAACACATTATAAATGATAATTTTGTGCAATCATTGCCTTTTTTTAAAAAATTTGCACCATCCTAATAATTTGTCCTTAAGGTGAGGATATAAAATCTAATAAGGACGTGGTTGTTTAGCTATTGACTACAATGGATTGAAACAAAGTACCTCTAAAAGTATTTGGAGTCCATCCAAATGGAGTGATTGGTCCTTTCTACATGGCCTTCCAAAATATTGATGTGAATACTTTTCTTCAGTCATGGATCATTTCTTGCCTAGTTTCCATGAGGTTTTATATGAAGTTTTCTAAGGCCAGCCAGCTTCTACAAGATTTAAGTATAATTCGTCTTCCATACTTCATGCTCTCCATTAGACAAATCCCTAAGGACAAGCATGTTCATGTTTATTTGGTAGTGAGCTTTTCCTTCCATTGCCAAAGCCCTAAGCATGTTTTAGACAAAGCTACTTAGAGTTATCCCCTCTGATATTAGCTCTCAAATCCCCAAGGGCTAATCATTTTTGTTAACATTATCCATTGATAAGTCTTTCATAGATTTTATATATAATCTAATGTTAATTTAAGGACTCAAGCGTGAGTTTATATCATAAAAGGCTCTTGGAGGTCAAAGCTTGAGTGAGTTGTGCGTGAGAGATTCTCCTTTAGACTTTAGACTTTAAACTTGTGTTTCGTTTAATATCCTAGTCGTCCTACATCTTTGGTTGACACTTCTGTAGTCAACTCATGCCGGAGAAACAGAGTGCTTCTCGTGCTCCACATATATCCGTCTTTTCTTCGCGGTGCCTCAACCACCATGATTTTATGTGTCTACCGCGTGTAGGTTGCCTCGACTGTGCCGGGATATCTATCGAATTGAAATCTCACGATAATGCATCAAAAATATAGTCCAGCCTTATCCTTAGTCTCCGTCCCGCCAGTTTTGCAGAGATTTGAAGCGTGTAGATCCACCACCATCCTTCTGTCCCCTTCCCCCACTTTGTTGGTGCCTATACATAACGAGATCACTGTTCGTGAACTCATCTTGTTCTTTCAGTGCGCCTCTTCGCTCTCTATACCAGCGTCTTGATAGCCACAACACCTAGACGTATTCTCCTGAGCTTATAATGATCCCCGTCGTGAACCGGACTCCTGTGACGCCTACGCTCAAGATGGACAAAAACTTGGCTAACGACGCTCGAGGCGCCCAGCGAAACACAAAAAACGACGGGGCAGGAAAAGATCAGAAACGATTGACCGGCTTTTCAATCTTTCGACGTAAAGGCAAGCGTGAGAACAAAGCTGCTCAGCCTCAGTACTCCTATAGATACCAAGTGATGCGTAATGTTGTCTGCGTTTCTTACTGATGGATCATGACGCAAAGGAAGAGATCATAATATGGTGTGTATGTGCATCGTTGTGAGATAGTCGGGGCATGCATTCATGGCCGGTTTTAATTTAATTTTGTTAGCTTCATGCTCACCTTCTCAAGTGTCTATAAAAGTAATTTCTAAAGGTCGTATCCTTATCTTTTTATATCTAAAATGCACAAACCTTCCCGATTCAATGCAATCATGACAAGTGCTAACCCATGTAATCGACCTTATTATGTTATGAGAACAGTTTCTAAACATGAGCATATATGTTCCGCTTTTTATACCATAACAAGATGGCATGAAAAAATGCTCATGGCTCGCTCATTGGTACTTTCCTCTTTGTTTTACATGGTAGGTGAAGAAAGAAAGAGCTTAGAGACTACTAGAATTTTTTCAAAAACAAAAAACATGTAGAAAATTCCAAAAATTAGCATCCAAGTCTACCTTATAACACTCATCTATCAAGCGAATGTTAACAAAGGGGCAAGACACCGATGAAGTGTTCTCAAAGGTAAAAACAAGGCGTTATATTCAAGCCAAACGAGCATCCATAAAGTTACATGTAGATTAATGTGAATACTTTAAAATTTTCAAGCAAACAATTATCAAAAATTCATGTCAAGGACTCCTTGACCTTCTGGGATTTTTATAGTATGATTTTTAAATACAAAAGTTTTAGAAATGTTTAAAGTGTTAACAAGTTGAATACATTCACAAGGCCTGCCCTAGAAGCTGAGAGAGAGAGAAGAAGAAGAAGAAGACGAAGAAGAGAGAGAGAGAGAGAAAAGGGGAGAAAAAAATGGGGACAAAAATAGCAAGCACCAATTGGATGAGGATAAAAATAACTGCCCTGCAAGAAGAAGAAGAAGAAGAGAGAGAGAAAGGGGGAGAAAAAAATGGGGACAAAATAGCAAGCGCCAATTGGATGAGGATAAAATTACAATGCTAAAAATAGCATTTTATCTTCTCCACCAAAACCAACCGATCATATAGCCTTTCCTACGGGCAAGCCAAAAACACACTTTTGAATAGATCAAAACGTACTGGTTGACCGAGTACACACTACACTGTATTTCACTTTACCATGCAATGTCTTTAGAAAACACTGCACAGTGTCATTCAAAACACCATGTGGTATAAGAACACACTATGCAGTCTACTCATACTGTGCAGTGTTGGTATCATCGCATAATGTTTTTGTACACCTGTCGACTAGACACGTGACCAGCTAGGATTTGAGCTCCCACACCATGCAGTAAATAGATACATCATGCAGTGTGTCTGGACAGGGTCTTTAAAAAGTGTTGGTCCTTGCATTTTCCTTAAAAGTTGCAAAAGCACAGCCTATTTGTCGTCATTGTCTCCTACATTTTGGTGAGTTTTGAGCTTTTTAGATTTCTGTTTTGCTAATCAATGCCACGGCATGGCTCGCTTCAGCCGAAAGAATTCACCTTGCCCTAGCTTTGTGTGTGTGTGTGTGTGTGTGTGTGTGACAGAGAGAGAGAGAGAGAGAGAGAGAGAGAGAGAGAGGGAAGGAGAGAGAGAGAGAGAGAGACACTACTACACACGCATCCTATTGCGACGTTTACGTACCGACGATTAGCGCCCGCTTAGCGTTAATCGTCGGTATAAAAATCGGGTGTCGTAAATCGTCGCTATATAGCGACTTTTAATAAGAGTCGCTATATAGCGACGTTAGTAATGGTCGCTATATAGCGACTCTGAAAGGTCGCTATATAGCGACTTTAGTAAAAGTCGCTATATAGCGACTTTTAAAAGTCGCTATATAGCGACACTGAGACTATATTATAGCGACGTTTTACAGAGAGGTTTTTTTTTTTTTTAAAGCCTTAAAATTTATTTTCTTCCAATGACAAAATTTTTTAAATTTTCATACATGTTTGAGCTCATAGAGAAATAAAAAATGAGAGCATGTACATCAAGCCTTTGAAGCTCATATATTCATGTCCAAGTTGGAGATGAGAAAAATCAAATTAAATAAGAGCATTTACATCAACTGTTTCATCTTGAGCCAAGTCTAAGGCGCCAAGCAAGTCTATCTCCAACTCTATACCGAGTTGATCTCCTATATCATCATCGTACTCTAGCATCGTACGTTCACCTAAAAGTATTTGTTCATCTTCTTCAATTAAGCTTAAGTGTGGTGATCGATCTTGACGATTGTTGTCTTCCTCGTCAATATCGTGATCTCCATCCTCCTCCCGTGCGATGTCATTATGCGCATCTTCCTCTTGCCTCATATGGTGATCTACATCTTCTTCGCTAGATTCATCAATTGGATCCGGATTTGGTAGTGGCATCTCCATATCCACATCTCGATCTTCAAAAATCTGCTTACTTCGTGGTGCAACTTGGATCACGTACCACCATCTTGGATCAGAACGATCCGGATGAAAAACCACCTATATTGAAGATGAAAAATCACGTGCCAAATCTCGTGAATTATATATATATCAATGGACTTAAAAAACGAAAGCTTCGACTAATTGAATCATTAGTATGCACCTGCTCACAGTGCTCGGGAAGAACAAAAGTATCACTTTCATCGGTCCAATGTTTGGTGGAGTCTATTGCAAAGAGACCGCTACCATCTTTTCTCACAGTTGCATGGGGACCGTTGTAAGTAGTTCTAAACCATTTTACATCAAGAATGAAAATAGTAAATCGTCTGAAATCAATTTCATAGATGTCGCGTATGGTTCCACAATAATCCAACTGTGAGGAGAGAAGATTGGTATCCGAAGCACTTGCTCGGCTATCTTGTGTGAAGTTAGCCATGACTCCACAATCATACGTGACTCTCTTTGAATCGATGCGTTCTATGCGAAAATGTCGTCCATATGACCATAATGCACTGTACTTTTTGTACTGTAAAAGAGCATCATTAAAACAATGAAGATGCACCTATTTTATAGCATATATTGCCACAAATAATTACTTAATTACATCAAGAGATAAGAAACTTACATGCACCATACATCCAGATGATAACTCCCGCTCGCGCTCGTTTATTGTCTCTCCATCACGTTCGGCTTTACGTATAGCTAGTTGTAGCCAATCAAGTGACATGTGAGTAGGGAGAAGAGCCAGATCTCGTGGATATGGTTGTGATCGCCTGTACATTACTCTGAATCTCGTCCTTGCATTTATTCTTTCTGCTTTGGCCACTTCATATCTCTCAATCCACTTCTGCATCTCAGGGCTATTGAGGATACAAAACTTATTGAATTTCTCCATTTGCTCTTCGCTCATCTTTCTTTCAATCCCTTTTCCTTGGGGGACCTCGCCAATGATGCGATCATCATCCTTGTTGTGCCAAGCTTGCGGCATATCAGGATCCGTGGATGCAAGAAACTCTGTGATATATACTAATGACTCTTGCACAAGCCATCCCTCTGCCATGCTTGCTTCTGGTCTTGCTCTTTGTCTTACAAACCCCTTTAAAGTTTTCATAAACCGCTCGAGAAAAAACATCCATCGATTATGAACGGTACCTGCTATAGCCACCTCATCAACTATGTGCACAAGCAAGTGGACTTGAGTTGTCATAATGCTTGAGGGAAAGTGCTTCTCAAGCAAGCATACGGCTTCGATAGATTCCACCCTAGCCTTCTCGATGCTCGATATAGAGATCTCTTTTTGAGATATCCACCTATTTCACATGTCCATGCATATGTAAGATATTTGAGATATCCACCTATTTCACATGTCCATGAAGAAAATACATAATGCGAATTGATAGTAAGCATACCTCACAATACCACAGATCTTGAATATAGCGTTTCTAACATCTTCTTGTAAGCACCCTTTTATTGTAATTGGAAGGATGAACTATCAAAGCAACAATGAAATCATGTCAACAATATAACATAATAATAATTACGCTAATGCATCACTATTATCGGTACACTAATTCTACTTAGAATACCTGTAAGACCTTGTGCCAATCATGGGACTTGAGGCCACTAAGCTTATTGTCCTTTGAAAATGCTCCTTTCAAGCAACGCATGTACCCTGTCGGTGTTTGAAAAGAGGCAATGTCTGCCTTGATCGCTGCCTCCTCCCTCGTAGAGAGGATCCACGTTGCTTTCGGGAGGACAACTTTTCCTGAAGCATGCACTTGGGGCCACAAACGAGACATCCTATTCATAGCACGCAAGTCTTCTCGCACTCCTCTCGAGTCCTTGGAACCAACCAAGTGTGCCCAAATGGTAGCCCCCACATTCTTAAAGATATGCATGGGATCCAAGAGATGATTGATTTGTAACTGACCCCAATAAGGAAGCTCGTGAAAGATCGATAGCCTCTTCATACCAGGAGGAGGTTCCTCTCCATTCTCCCTCCAAGCTTGAATCCAATCACTTGCTTTCAAATATGATGGTGGTGGATCAAGCTGACCTCCACGTGCGAGATGGTCGAGCGGAAGGTATCGAGCATGACCTTCATAAACATTTTTCCTCATGTGTTTGGAGTAGCGTGCAAGCGATTTCAGAGCGGGTCCACAAACAGGACAAGCATGGTACCCACTTGTAACAAGCCCTGCACGCGTGCATGAATATGTTAGTACAAGACATGCGTGCAAAAGAGAGTAAAAAAAGCATAATCCCTCATTGTACATGTAAAGACATAACCACGTACCTGCGCACTCTCCATATCCTGGGTAGTCATGCATGGTCCACATCAAGATACCCCTGACGGAAATATCATTGGTATGCCTAGGAGCTCTGGAAATATCAAAGACCTGCACTCCTCTCCATAATATCTGTAACTCCTCTATCAAAGGTGCCATGTACACGTCCATGTTTCTTGCCTTGTACTTTCTTGGCACAAGTAGTGCAAGCATGAGGTGTCCCTTTTTTATTGTTAGCCATGGTGGGATATTGTAATTCACCACGACTATGGGCCATGTCGACCAAGATGTCGAGCGTAACCCGAAAGGATTCACGCCGTCCATGGCTAGCCCAAGATGTAAGTTGCGTGGCTCTCTCGCAAAGTCCGGCCACTGATTATCTATGTGCTTCCAAGCCGCACAATCTGCGGGAATCCTCAATGTGTGATCAGTGGACCGATGAGATGCATGCCATGTCATCAACTCCGCTATGGATTTGCATCGAAACATGTGTTGTATTCTTGCAATGATGGGAAAGTGTCTTAAGACCTTTACCGGTATCCTCTCACCCTGCAAGTCATCTCTATATCGTTGTTCCCCACACTTTGGACAACTAGCCAAATCTCCATGCTCACGACGAAAGAGAATACAATCATTACGGCAAGCATGGATGGTATCATAATCCATACCCACCATTGTTAGCATCTTTTTCGCTTCATCTCTTGATGCGGGCATGGTATTTGGTGCAGGCAACATCTTTTGGAGCAACCTATGACAAAGACACTATCCAAATGATGATTCTCAAAACAAACAATATCCAAATAATGAGTCAATCAAATTAATGCAAGGGCTAACCTCATTAAGGCCGAGACACTTGTATCCGACCATCCATACTGTACTTGTAGATTCAAGATTGAGAGACAAGCACGTAGTTTAGACATCCTGGCACCCTCGTACAATTGTGTTGATTGCAACTCTCGCATTTTCACCTCAGACTCTGACATCACGTGTACGTGGGATGTAGTGCCCCTAAAAATGGAATCCATCATGTCGACCATACCCTCGTCGTCATCTGGGAGACTATAGTCTTGTTGAAAGTGAGAAGGTATATGTGTACCCTCGTCACCCTCGTCATCCTGTCATAAGCTCATTCGTGTAAATAGAAGATCTTCTAATTCCGGGTATACAATAAGATTGCGAACTTAAATAGCTTTGACTTACCGATGATCCATCAACATGTGCAACACCAACGGGGGGTACTGGTTCCGGCTCCTCCCCATACATCCGCAAGTGGCGCATGATAATACGACGTTGATGTCGTACTTCTCGCTTGCAATGAGTGCAATGACAATATAACCTCTCCGTAAGCCACTTCGTGCTCCCGGGCGTTGGCGCATCATCGGATGAGCTTCCACTCGTCCCTTCCATCTACACTTATAAAACCAAAACATAAGCATGAAGAGGAGATGTACACAATTATGAGCATAGCATGTTTAATTTGAGCTTCTCTTGAGGCTATATAAAAAGAATGACATCGCTATATAGTAAGGATTGAAACAAAAAATCCTATATAGTAAGGCTATGTAGTAAGAGGAGATATTGACAATTATAGGCATAGCATGTTTGAGTCACAAGAGGCCTCATTAAAAAACAAACAGTAAGCGTCGCTATATAGCGACGCTCTGTTCCGTCGCTATATAGCGACGATTTTAATTGAAAGCGTCGCTATATAGCGACGTTTTCAATTAAAAACGTCGCTATATAGCGACGAATAAGCGTCGCTATATAGCGACGCTGTGGGTTAAAACCCGAAACGACGAAACCCGCGGCGTTTTGCTCAAAGCTTTCCTAATCTCTAAACTAAGCTCTCCAAAATCTCCTCCCACCTATTTTCACTGACCTCCCATCTATTCCAAGCAACCTCCTACCCTATTTCCCACTCCTCACCCTCCTCCTACCTCTTGTGCACCCTCTCTCTCCTTTTTCCCTCTTTGGTTTCCAGAAAGAAAGTTCTTCAAAAGGTGAGTTTTTTTCAACAATGTAGGTTGTTTGTTTGTTAGCTTTGGTTTTGTGAGTGTTTCTACTTGTATTGCTAAAGTTTTAAACTAGTTTTCATGCTTGATTAGAAAGGATTCAAACAAAAAACGAAATTTCAAGAAAGAAAGAAAATTTCAAGAAAGAAAGAAAGAAACTCACCTCTTCTTTCTGTATTTCTCTTCCTTCTCTTCCTTCTCTTCTCCTCAATCTCCTCCTTTCCTTGTCTCCTCAATCTTCTCTTTCCTTGTCTCCTTTCAAGAAGTTGCTTTTGTGATCTCCTCTTTCCACTAACATCTTATTTGAAAAAATGGGTTGTTTTCTCTCTTTTGTAGGGCCAGTCCACTACACCGAGCGGGACATAGTCTCTCTTTTGTGGGCCCAGTCCACTACACCGAGCGGGACATACTTTTACAGGTAAGTGCTTCCTCTTCTTTCCATTTAAGCTTTTTGTTATTTGCATTTGCCTGCAGCTAGCGCCTTAAGCGCTAGCTGCAGTGATGGGCGTAGGAACCCTCTCTTCCCCCTTCTCTTTTTCTCATTTTCCCCCTTCTCTTTTTTCCCTCTTCTCTTATTCTCTCTTTCCCCCTCTCTCTTTTCCCTTCTCTCTTTCCTTTCCCCCTTATTCTCTATTTCCGCATCCCTCTTATTCTCTTATGCTTATGCTTCTCTCATTCCGCATAAGCTCCTCCTCTATTTCCGCATGAGCATAAGCTCATGCTTATGCTCATTCATGAGCATGAGCTTATGCGTAAGTTTTCGCAAGAGCTTATGCGGAAATAGAGAATGAGAGAAGCATACGCTTCTCTCATTCTCTTTTTCCGCATAAGCTCCTTCTCTCATTCCGCATAAGCTCCTTCTCTATTTCCGCATGAGCATAAGCATGAGCTTATGCTTATGCTTATGCTTATGCTCATTCATCCGCAAGAGCTTATGCGTAAGTTTCCGCAAGAGCTTATCCGCAAGTTTCCGCACGTGCTCCTTCTCTTTTTCCGCATAAGCTCCTCCTCTATTTTCGCATGAGCATAAGCATGAGCTTATGCTTATGCTTATGCATAAGCATAAGCATAAGCTCATGCTTATGCTCATTCATGAGCATGAGCTTATGCGTAAGTTTCCGCAAGAGCTTATGCGGAAATAGAGAATGAGAGAAGCATATGCTTCTCTCATTCTCTTTTTCCGCATAAGCTCCTTCTCTCATTCCGCATAAGCTCCTTCTCTATTTCCGCATGAGCATAAGCATGAGCTTATGCTTATGCTTATGCATAAGCATAAGCATAAGCATAAGCTCATGCTTATGCTCATTCTTCGCTTATGCGTAAGTTTCCGCAAGTTTTCGCAAGAGTTTATGCAGAAATAGAGAATGAGAGAAGCATATGCTTCTCTCATTCTCTTTTTCCGCATAAGCTCCTTCTCTTATTCCGCATGCAAGTTTCCGCAAGTTTCCGCAGGTTTCCGCATGAGCTCCTTCTCTTATTCCGCATAAGCTCCTTCTCTCATTCCGCATAAGCTCCTTCTCTATTTCCGCATGAGCATAAGCATGAGCTTGTGCTTATGCTTATGCATAAGCATAAGCATAAGCATAAGCTCATGCTTATGCTCATTCTTCGCTTATGCGTAAGTTTCCGCAAGTTTCCGCAAGTTTCCTTCTCTATTTCCGCATGAGCATAAGCATGAGCTTATGCTTATGCTTATGCTTATGCATAAGCATAAGCATAAGCTCATGCTTATGCTCATTCTTCGCATGAGCTTATGCGTAAGTTTCTGCAAGAGCTTATACGGAAATAGAGAATGAGAGAAGCATATGCTTCTCTCATTCTCTTTTTCCGCATAAGCTCCTTCTCTCATTCCGCTTAAGCTCCTTCTCTATTTCCGCATGAGCATAAGCATGAGCTTATGCTTATGCTTATGCTTATGCTTATGCTTATGCATAAGCATAAGCATAAGCTCATGCTTATGCTCATTCATCCGCAAGCATAAGCATGAGCATAAGCATGAGCATAAGCATGAGCTTATGCTTATGCTTATGCATAAGCATAAGCATAAGCTCATGCTTATGCTCATTCATGAGCATGAGCTTATGCGTAAGTTTCCGCAAGAGCTTATGCGGAAATAGAGAATGAGAGAAGCATATGCTTCTCTCATTCTCTTTTTCCGCATAAGCTCCTTCTCTCATTCCGCATAAGCTCCTTCTCTATTTCCGCATGAGCATAAGCATGAGCTTATGCTTATGCTTATGCTCATGCATAAGCATAAGCATAAGCTCATGCTTATGCTCATTCTTCATGCTTATGCTCATTCATGTCCATGAGCTTATGCGTAAGTTTCCGCAAGAGCTTATGCGGAAATAGAGAATGAGAGAAGCATATGCTTCTCTCATTCTCTTTTTCCGCATAAGCTCATTCTCTTATTCCGCATGCAAGTTTCCGCAAGTTTCCGCATGAGCTCCTTCTCTTATTCCGCATAAGCTCCTTCTCTCATTCCGCATAAGCTCCTTCTCTATTTCCGCATGAGCATAAGCATGAGCTTATGCTTATGCTTATGCTTATGCTTATGCATAAGCATAAGCATAAGCTCATGCTTATGCTCATTCATCCGCAAGAGCTTATGCGTAAGTTTCCGCAAGAGCTTATCCGCAAGTTTCCGCAAGTGCTCCTTCTCTTTTTCCGCATAAGCTCCTCCTCTATTTCCGCATGAGCATAAGCATGAGCTTATGCTTATGCTTATGCATAAGCATAAGCATAAGCTCATGCTTATGCTCATTCATGAGCATGAGCTTATGCGTAAGTTTCCGCAAGAGCTTATGCGGAAATAGAGAATGAGAGAAGCATATGCTTCTCTCATTCTCTTTTTCCGCATAAGCTCCTTCTCTCATTCCGCATATGCATAAGCATGAGCTCCTTCTCTCCTTCTCTCCGCATAAGCTCCTTCTCTCGTTCCGCATAAGCATAAGCATAAGCATAAGCTCCTTCTCTCCTTCTCTTATCCGCAAGTTTCCGCAAGTGCTCCTTCTCTTTTTCCGCATAAGCTCCCTCTCTTTTTCCGCATGAGCATAAGCATGAGCTTATGCTTATGCTTATGCTTATGCATAAGCATAAGCATAAGCTCATGCTTATGCTCATTCTTCATGCTTAAGCTCATTCATGTCCATGAGCTTATGCGTAAGTTTCCGCAAGAGCTTATGCGGAAATAGAGAATGAGAGAAGCATATGCTTCTCTCATTCTCTTTTTCCGCATAAGCTCCTTCTCTTATTCCGCATACAAGTTTCCGCAAGTTTCCGCATGAGCTCCTTCTCTTATTCCGCATAAGCTCCTTCTCTCATTCCGCATAAGCTCCTTCTCTATTTCCGCATGAGCATAAGCATGAGCTTATGCTTATTCATGAGCATGAGCTTATGCGGAAGTTTCCGCAGGAGCTTATGCAGAAATAGAGAATTAGAGAAGCATATGCGGATCTCATTCTCTTTTTCCGCATAAGCTCTTTCTCTCTTTCCGCATAAGCTCTTTCTCTTTCTCTTTTGCGTGAGCATATGCGGAAATAGAGAATGAGAGAAGCTTATGCTTCTCTCCTCCTCTATTTTCGCGGAAAAAGAGAAGGAGCTTATGCGGAAATAGAGAATGAGAGATGCTTCTCTCCTTCTCTTTCCCTTTCTCTCATTCTCTATTTCCTCGTTCTCATTCTTTTCTTTCCTTTACATCTTCTTTCCCTCTTATCTTTCCCTCTTCTTTCCCTCTTTCCTTTCCCTCTTCTTTCCTTTCCCTCTTCTTTCTTCTTGCCTATGCCTATGCCTATGAGAATGCTCATGTTTGTTTATTTGTTTTCTGTTTTCGTGTTTGTGTCTATGTTAGACATGGGATCACGTCGCTCATCGGACGAGTACGGACAGCCTCGCAGGAGGAGAGCTCACGATCTATATGCTCCAGAGGACTTTGATTCCTCTCAGGCGACTACCCCGAGGACTACCCCTGGTCCGACTCCTCTCGGTCCTAGCACTGTGACTACCCCTGGTCTGACCCCTCTTCCACGTAGCACTGCGACTACCCCTCAGGGGACTCCTTTGCTAGCCGCGCATGGCTTTGTTGGGACTCCCGACGAGTTTGTAGCGCAGATGAGCGATGAGGAGGCAGCGAGATTCTTCTCTCTGCTCTCTCAGAGGACCTCCGCAATTCCTTCCCCTACACCGACGGGTGGACGTACAGCCCAGCCATCCCCTCGCGCCCCTTCGACCGCGGGATCATCACCTGCGCATGCCTCCCGCAAGGGACGGAAGAGTAGGATGGGCGGCTCATGTTGTGCTGACTCAGGAGATGTAGACGAGTCAGCACACTCACGCTCCTTTAGGTCTCCACTTGGTCCGGAGACACAGTATCAGTCAGGTCCCTTTCCCTCTCCTACTCCCACAGCTACTCCTCGATCCGGAAGCGGTCGCGCAGCTTCCACTCCTTCAGACTCTGCTACCGTCAGTCCCCCTTACTCATCAGGGGATCTCTCCTATCAAATCACATCTGCCGGAGAGATAATAGAAGACAAAAAGGGCAAAGCAGTGATGGCCGCCATGAGGCGGTTGATGAGTCATCACTTCAAGAGCGGCATAAATATCGATTGGCGGTATCAAGATGCCCAAAAGAAGCAGGCGGTGATCGATGAGTTAAAACTCAGATTTCCTAATCCGCCAAATGTGGAGTTTAATAACAGTTATATGCTCGAGCGCATGGGTTTGGTCCTAAAGCATCGCAGATCAACCATGCGTACTTCCATTACAAAGGGGTTGTCTAAACCTAGCTGGGCAGACAAAGCTGATTGGAAGTTCTTGAAGAAGCAGAATAGGGACCATCCTGAAATGTTCGAGGGTCAGAGGAGGGCTGCGAAGAGACGGCTGGATGTCGTAGGTACTTCGCACTTTGGTGCAGGTGGACGGTATGCGTTCGAGGCAACCGTGGTAAGTTTACTTCTTTCCATTTAATGTATTGTTCTATTTGTTTTACTTACATATTACATGCACTTTAGCTAACTCTAACTCTCGTAAATTGGATCCACAGCAAGCTGCGATGGGTCGTCTTCCTACGGATGCAGAGACGCGGCGCGCATTTCGGATAGGAACCAAGCCGTGGTTCATTGAGCAAGAGGCAATGGGAGCGACAGTCGATTGGGCTGAGGTGGCTGCTCGCACGGTATAAGTTTACTCCTGCTTGTAATCTCACTTTTTAATTTAAGTTCCAATCTAATTTTTGATTTATATGGTTCAGTCTCAGGGTCAAAGCTCAAGCGTCCCATCATCAGAGACGAGCGATCAACAGGGGCAAGGATCGGACGCAGGTGCCGATGACGAAGGAGAAGACGCAGGTGTCGGGGACGAGGGAGAAGATGCAGGTGCCGAGGACCAGGGAACAGCCCAACAAGACGATTCGGATTCGGATTCGGATTAGTAGTGGTAGTAGCATTTTTCATATCCGCTCGTTAGAGCCATTTTGTATCACCCTTTCACAGGGTAATTTTGTTTCAAACACAGTTGTATATGTATATGCATTTCTTCCTCATCGTTCACAAGAACAATTTTGTATCACCCTGCAAGCAAGGGAAATTTTGTTATAAAAAACTTTCTTTTGTAATTACAAAAAAAAAAAAATGGTTAGTGGGGCTAAACAGGGCTTCCTTTTGGCCCTGTTTAGCCCCACTAACCATTTTTTTTACCTTCTGTTAATCGTCGCTATATAGCGACGTTTACCAGTGTCGCTATATAGCGACGATTAACAGAGTCGCTATATAGCGACGTTTTAATCGTCGCTATATAGCGACGTTTACATCGTCGCTATATAGCGACGATTAACAGCGTCGCTATATAGCGACGCTCCTTTTCCGACGATTTTAACGACTTTTATAGCGACCTTTGCGCCCGTGAAAAAAAAAAATTTTAATGTAAAAAGCGTCGGTATTTCCGTCGGAAAATGGCCTATGCCTTGTAGTGAGAGGGGGGGGGGAGCAATGGAGAGAGAGAGGGAGAGAGAGGGGGGGAGGGAGGGAGGGAGAGAGAGAGAGAGAGAGAGAGAGAGAGAGAGAGAGGTTGTTCGACATTTCACTCCAAGTACAAACATACAATCTAGATTAATATTATTTTTCAATGAGGTTCTTTATGTGGTAAACTGAATCAATATTATTTCTTCCCAAAAAATTGAGCTGATAAAAAGTGTGAAAGAAAGTTTTAATTAAAAATAAATTTAAAACTTAATGGTCTATGAAATCAAAATTTTGAGACGGTTTATAATTACCTCTCAAAATCAATTTAAAACTATGTTGGACAGCTTTTGCATGATCCCCCTCCTTAAATTCATTAATTAAAAGTAATTTTTTAAGTTTTATCATCTTGCCTTACTCCTAGTGACCGCGGTTGCCAAGGGTTAACAAAGAGGGGACTATGACCCCCTCCCTTACCCCTCGGAGGGCTCCCCTCCTTTACCTCATGGCAGTTGTGGTGGCCATTGGGGCGTAAGGGAGAGGGGGGCTATGATCCCCCCTCCCTTACTCCCTAGTGCCCATGGTCGCCAAGGAGTAAGGGAAGGGGGACATAATCCCCCAAACTCCCCTCTAGCATCCCCTCCTTCCCTGCGCTGACCAATTCCACATCGCACCATCATAGATTTCCAATGGAAGGAAGAGGGAAAGAAGGAGGGGTGGGCAGGGAAGCTAGAGGAGAAGGAAGGGACGGGCTAGGGAAGGAGTTGTTGTAAGACAAAGAAACACAGAGGGGGAGAGGGGAAGAGGTTGTGGTGAGGGGATACGAGAGAGATGTGATTAGTCAAAGGGAATGGGAGAGTTGGAAGAAAAGCTTACCAACAGGAGTGGAATGAAATGAGAAACAATGTTAGAGGAGAGAAGAAGGGAGAGGAAAGAAAAGGGGAGTGCGCGAAGACTCAAATTTGAATTGAGAAAAGGAGAGTGTAGGAGATTCAATTTTCAATTAAGAAGAGGGCCCCAGTCTGCAGCATGTGGAGGCATTACAGATCCAGATCGAGTGATATGGATCCACGCATTTTGGAGCAAGGGGTATTGCATCATGGGAGGCCCAATTTGTAAGTATCGATCTCAAATTGTATTGTTTTTATGTGGTTTATTAGGAGGTTGTTCCTTTGTACTAACCCCTCTGCAAATTATGTCACCTTGCAGCTTGATATCATGGGTTTATACCCTACTTCTGCCGAGACAGCCTACCATCATGGACATGACAGGCGACCTACTTGGAGGCAATTCTATGACCGCAAGGGGTTGATTACTTGGGAGCAATATAGCTGGGCTACTGGAGCGCCCTTGCAGGTATTTAAAAGTATGTAAAAAATTTCAACGTTGTAAATAAAGATTTGATTTTTCATACATTGATACATATTGTCCCTCGTTTACAGGCTCCTGGGGGTATTGACGAGGAAGAAGGCGAACTAGGGGAGTGTGGGTGCAGGAAATTTAAAAATGAATTCTTGCACAACATTCTCTTAAAAATCCTTCCTTACTTCATGACAATCTTTTCCATGCACAACATTCTCTTCCATGACATTCTAGTACGTTGGTAAGTTCTTTGTCTCTCTCTCTTTTGTCGTACATCTCTCAGCACTCTTTGTCTCTCTCTTTCATCATACTTCTCTTGACACTCTTTGTCTCTCTCTTTGTCATAATCCTCTCTCTCGTCATGTCTCTCTCTCTCTCTCACTCTACTTTCTCTTCTCTCTCCATGTTACCTCACCTCCTCTCCCTTTATCACATTCCATTCCATCTGCTCCTCTTGTCACTCGAGTCCATCATCCTGCGAGAGACTAAGGGAAGAGGAAAGGAGGTCATTGGCTGTCCACTGACCCTCTTCTCGTACATCCACCATCCATCCGTCCATCATCCATCCATCCACCCGCAGCTCCCAGGATGTAACGGAGGGGGATTCCCTCCGTCCCTTACCCCTCGGTGGCCATGGCCCCTAGTGGGTAAGGGAGGGGGGATTCTTGCTCTCCCTTACCTCCTAGCAGTCGTGTCCACTGAGGGGTAAGGAAAAGGGGGTAAACCCTCTCTTCTCCTCTCCTTTCCCACGATTGCCATTGCCTCCTCATTCATCTATCACTCCCTCTCCTCAGTCGCCATGCCTCCCTCATTGTTGCCCAACCTCCTCCTTTCTCTTACTATGCCGTGCCTCTCTCTCCATCCCTTTCCCTTCCTCTTACTGTGCCTCCCCTCCTCCCACCATGCCACCCCCTCCCTCATCCATCCCAGGGATTTAAAAACTACATTTTTTAAAATAAAAATACGTACTTTTTTATTAAAGATCATTGCCTAATGCCCTAAATGCAAAAAAATACGGTTCTTTACACCGATTGTCGATTGGAAGACTATCGCATGGTGTACGCCCTTACCACATGGTGCCATAATGTGAATACCATATGGTAGCTAGCCATACCAAGCAGTATCATTTGCCCCACACGGTCCCTCATCTCTACCACGTGGTGTTTTTTAGGGCACTAGTAGACACTGTCAGTAACCTACCTGTACTATGTGGTACGTTTCCAATCAGCACGTGTGACCCTGGATTGTCCGATTGGGAAGGATAATAAATCTTGTACATTGACATACCACGGGGTACAGACAAGTTACCGACAGTGTCTGTAAGAAATCCTATAAAAGAATCCCACTCCTGCCACTACCGCCCTGCCAAACCTATCGCTTTCCCGCCACCGTAGGTCCCGCTTTTTGCCTTTTGGTGAGATTCTAGAGCTTTTAGAGTCAATCAGTCAGGCCAGCTAATGACTTGCCTCGGCCAATCAGATTCACCTCGCCTGGCTAACTGTAAGTAGGCTATTTCAAAGAGAGAAAGAGAGGGATTGAGAGAGAGAGAGAGAGAGAGAGAGAGAGAGAGAGAGAGGAAAGAGAGGAAGGAAGAGTAAAAGAGAGAGAGGAAAGAGAGAGAGAGTAAAAGGGAGAGAGGAAAATAGAGAGAGGGAGAGTAAAAGAGAGGAAGGAAGAGTAAAAGAGAGAGAGGAAAGAGAGAGAGAGTAAAAGGGAGAGAGGAAAATAGAGAGAGGGAGAGTAAAAGAGAGAGAGGGAGAGATGTTTGTTTATGTCTTAGTCAAGCCAAGAGATGATTTGCTTCGGCCGATCGGATTTGCCTCACCTTGACTAATGTGTATAATAGTAAAGATTGAAGCCGGGTGATGGCTCGCATTTGCCAATTGGTTCCCTCGCTTTGATCTTCTTATTTATCATATCTATTTATGCCACATAGGTGTCGTAGAGCTGAGCTTTATTCGGATGATGGCCTGCTTTTGCTGGTTGGTTCCTCTCGATAAAACTCTTCCCAAGAAGATGTGTGATTGGCAAATCTGATCTAGGAAATCTTGGTTATGTGATGCTGTTATATGTTTTCTATTCTTACCTCCACTAGTTGATAGATTAACAAGAGATTAACACTTGATAGTGACATTATGAAATTCTCTCTATAATAGTATAATATCACGTAGTGATTGCTATAGTAGTAGATTATGCTGCGAGATCACAAATTACTTGATGTAATATACCATTACCTTGGAAAGTTAGTAGTTTATTTCTAAGGTTTGGAAGTATTTCGAAAACGTTCATGATGTGCATGTTGCATGTTCCTTTTGAGTGAAATTTAGGTTACACCAGCATTGCAATTTTGCATGTGTATTTTAGATGCTCTTTATTTTGAAGTTTGAGCACTTACAAAACAATTGTTGCATGAACTAGATCACTATATTGTCTACACGCCCATCTCTGATGGCAACGCAAGAGCAGTTGAAGATTGATATTCAGATGCTTACTCGACGCTTGTAAGACAACGATCAAGCACTTGATAGGATTGAGTGATGAAAAAATCCGAGCCCATGCAATCTCAAAATTTCTACATGATCAAATGACATTAGACTAAGATGGCTAGTGGTCCAGAAGCAAATGCTGACCCAAGCTAAAGGGAGAGCATAGATGGAGCTATGTACTGCATTTGCTGACATGTGCTCCCACACAATACACTTTCCATTGCAAGCGTTGACCTTGCACAAACCAGTGGGCAAGGGAGGAGAAGGGAAGGTATTCAGGATATAGATTCTGGGTGTCCAAGGTCTTAGGCCAACAACGTGGTATGCTGGCAAGAGGAGTAATAGAGACGATGCCCATGCTCATATGGCACTAAAGAATGAGCTAGCGATGACAATTGTCCATAAAGCTGTTTGTTGAGGATTAGGGTATTCACACACCCAACAGCGGTGGAAGTGTGCACAATATGTTAATGTGTCTCCCACAGCGATGTGGGACATATGCACGATGGGTTAAGACCACATATCCTAGAGAAAAACCTCGCTTTGATTGGAAATCTCCACTCACCAAGTTGCGAGCAAGGTTATTTTGTCATCATGGATTGTCCATTGCTGCTGCTATTGCCAGTGGTTTGAAAGAAGTTGACGAACAAAGATATGCACACATGACCGATCTGCAAGCAACCAACTACATGCTGGACTTCACGATGGATGACGTGTATGTCCGAGTTGGGATTATTGATTGGGGAAGAAGCTTGCACTGGACTAAAAGTCGATATCTACAAGACTCGGCTTTTGATCCTCCCAGGGCATTTCCATGTTTAGCATCGGAATTATATGCCAGTACTACTACCCGAGCAAATCCCAAGGGTGCATGGGCACCGGCGGAGCCAGATTGCTTTGCTGTTGGATGGCTATTTCGGCAAATTGCCAACTTTCTCATAGATGGTGCAAACGCTCTCAGTCACACCTCCGTGAAGGGTGACATTGCAATCAAGCTCTTGGTTGATTGTGGGAATGTGCTTTGCAAGATTAATCCAAAGGAGTGACCTTCCATGGGAGCAATTTTAACAAAACTGCATAGTTTCAATGTAAACGAGGATGTGGCAACAATGCGACCCATTGAGGAAATGAAGACATGTTGAATAAAAGCTACATCTTTTTTGAGATTGACCTATATGATCACAGTGGCACTCACTATGTTGAGAGTTCATGCTCAACATCATGTGATCATGTGTGCATAGCACCATCATGTGATCACATGTGCATAGCACTAACCTTATGGAGTGCTATAAAGGAAAGGGTTAGATCCCCTAACCCTAACCCTAAAAGGGTTTGTATATATTCTATTTTTTCAACTAAATCTAGTGTACAGTTAGTCATTTGTGGTGTGCTCTCTAGCTATGCCCTCTCTCCTCATCTCCACTCTTCTCCTCTCCCCTCTTCATATTTTGTCATGGTATCAGAGCTCCCTTGCCTTCCGCTGAGGCATCGAGATCATTGTGAGAGAGATTGAGAGATCGAGAGAGATTGAGTGTTCTTTCACTTCCATTGAGTGATAGAGAAATTTCCATCCATCTGAGAGGAATTTCCATCCATGAGAGATTTTCGTTAATCTCCTTCCATTTGATTCATTGTTTCATTGAGAGATTCATTGTTTGTGAGAGTGATTTCCATCTTTGAGAGAAAGAAAGAGAGAGTTCTTTGAGTGTGATCTTCATTCGAGAGAAAGAGATCTATTTGTATTCGTCATGAGAGAATAGAATTTCCGTCGAATTCTAGTCATTCTGTCTGTGAAAGATAGGGAGAGACCTTGCTTGTGAGAGAGAAAAATTCATAGTCTTTTTGTGTTCTTTGAGAGGTTTTCTTTAGGGAGGTTATGTTCTCCTTCAACCTTACAATAGAGCTAAGACTAGAGCTAAGACTACAGTCCTACACTAGGCATCTTTCAAGCTCTAAGTCTCTTCAACATCCAGCCTCACATTTGCTCGCAAATCTTGCAACCCCCTGACAACCGAGCCTCCAATGAGCAACACCTACCAGCAACAACAATTGACGAGCCAAGACTCTTGCAAGGCTCCCTTCAACGGCTTCTTCTCCATCATCGGCGGCCCAACCCGTCTACAGTCCTACACTAGGCATCTTTCAAGCTCTAAGTCTCTTCAACATCCAGCCTCACATCTGCTCGCAAATCTTGCAACCCCCTGACAACCGAGCCTCCAACGAGCAACACCTACCAGCAACAACAATTGACGAGCCAAGACTCTTGCAAGGCTCCCTTCAACGGCTTCTTCTCCATCATCGGTGGCCCAAACCGTCTTCTACAAGCAATGTCTACAGCCACGCGTGAGTGACCACACCTAGTCACCAATGACTCCATCGACAACCAATGAGCCTACATAGCACTACCCAACGAACGTGACACCAGCTCACAAGATCTCCTGGCCTGCACCTCCAGACGATCGAGATAATAGCAGCTCAAATGCTGCACCTCCAGTGCTCTATCCCTGCGACTTCTAGCAGAGCTACATAGCCTCAGACTTTCAACTCCAGTGGCAGCTCACTACAAGGGCTCTTGCCCATGGGATCTCATGGATAGGTTCATTCGTTGTGCCATCTCCAAAGCAAACAACAGCCCTGGACTTCAATTGCAACAACGAGCTCTAGTCTCCAGCACGTCCAAGCTCCAAGCATAAGCACATGGGCTATAGCAGCTCTACGCCTCGCTAGCAATTCGCCACGAACTCATATGCCATCCAAAGCCCTCCCAAGCACCGCTCTTCCAATGGACTGGACTACATCAAACAACCAAAGTAGCTACGCCTCCAAAGAGTGCAAGCAGCGAGCTGCCAAAGCCTTGCTCTCACCAAGCTTCATAGCGCAAATGCCCTGCATAGAGAGCTACTGCCCATCGAGCTATCCGCGACACTCCACAGCCGCAAGCTCCATAGGACCGTTGCAGATTGCCTCGATTGCAAGCATCTAGTGGCCTGTCTAGAAGGGAGCCTTCAGTGGCTCATGAGGTGATGGCTTACTTGTGAGCCGACTGGTTGTAGGACACTTGTAGATGGAGAAGAGGACGAAATCTAGAAGATTCGATTAGAATCCTCAAGATTCCAGCTACCCACATCTCCAAGGGACATGTGGCCTTCTCCTTATCTTCAAGGACTTCACTCAACCACACCATAGGGCTTGGTCAAGGACCAGCCATGTGGCACCCTTATCTCCTACACTTGCCACATCAACAGCCTCTTGCACTTGCCACGTCACATTATTTGACACGTCAATAGCCTCGTGAGGCTGCCACATCACCCCTACCAGCTCAGTTGCCATGTCACCTACCACATCATCAAACACGTCACTTGCCACATCACCTACCATGTCACCAGTGACACATCATCTACCATGTCATCATCTGCTAACATCATCTCTACCACCTTAGCACAGGCTCCACTGGCACACCTCTTGCTAGGCACAGTGCCACATCATCACTGCATGTGACCCACAGTGACACATCATCATTGAGCACCATTTGCACTCCTTTTGTCCCTCCACCTAGATCAAGCCGTATCTCTTGATCCAAAAAGAATTTGAGGGCACTCCAAAAAGGAAAGTCGCTCGTTTTTTCATGCTCTATGTGCTCATTACATCACATGCACATTTTGGTGCAAGTTATACTCACATTTTAGTCTTGCCAACAAAACCACTTCCTTCACCCACATTTGCCTCTACATTGATGCATCTAGCCCAGCACTTAAAAAGAATAAAAGAAAAGGAATTATTTGTTGTTTTTTCATCAATCGACGGTTGGTATAGATCTAGATCAAAGTAGACTAGATTGCCATAGAGGGGACGCTTTGAATTTCCCCAAGTTGCCAATCTAATCCATGCCCAAAATTCCTGACTAGTACCCTGCAAGGTCATTATCTGCAGAGATGTAATCTTTGATGAGGAATCAAAATGGAAAACCTCACCTACACAAGAGATAGAAGCATCGACTTCAAAGTCATCTATAGAACAGGTTGATGAAGAAGAACAAGAATTGCCAGCAACACCTCAAGCAGAGCCACAACAACTTAGACGGTCTACTAGGGAAAGCACACCACCAACCAGATTGACATATGCTCAAAAAGGCAAAGCAATTCAGGTGGAAACCACCAACTATGCTCTTATGACTACCATCATGGCTACAGAAGAGCCAGTGTACTTCAAAGACGCAGTAGACAAGCCAGAATGGCAAACTGCTATGAATGAAGAAATGGATGCTCAGTAGATGGAATGTGTATCAACTCAATGTCAAGAATGCATTTCTCAATGGTTACCTAGACGAGGAAGTCTACATGCAATAACCAGCAAGTTATGTTGAACCAGAAAAAGAAGAATAATGTTTGCCATCTCAAGAAAAGCCTCTACGGCTTAAAGCAAGCACCCAGAAGTTGGTACAGCAAAATCAACAAGTATTTTGTTGATCTGGGATACATGAAGTACGATGCAGGTCATACTCTCTACTACAAAGTTCAAGGGGAAGACATTACTATTGCACTTTTATACGTAGATGATCTGATTGTGACAGGAAGCAAGGATAGCTTAATCAGAAAATTGAAACAAGACTTATCTGCAGAGTTCAACATGAAAGATCTTGGACTTATGCACTATTGTCTTGGAATTGAAATCTGGAGAGATTCAAATAGCACATTCATGAGTCAGCTCAAGTATGTTGACAGTCTCTTGAAGAAGTTTCATATGGTAGATTGCAAGATTGCAGCCACTCCCATGGAACAAAGTTTGAAACTTACTAAAGATTCAGCAAAGTCTACAGTCAACGACAGATACTACAGGTAGCTCATCGGATCTCTTATATATCTGACAATCACACGGCCAGATATTTGTTATGCAGTAAGCTCACTAGAATAGTTTATGGCAAATCCAAAAGAGTCTCACTGGAATGCAGCCAAAAGAGTCTTGAGATACATAAGAGGTACAAGACAGTTTGGGATAGAATACAGAGGAAGTCATCCATGGTTGCATGGATACTGTGGCAGTGACTATGACAGAGATCATGAGACCAGGAGATCGACACAAGGATGGGTGGTAGCAAGCTAAGGGTGTCCACTTCCAGACCACTTTCGGGTGAGTGTGACACTCGCTCGAGTGAAAATACAAAGGTTTTGCTTCAGTCTGCAATACCTCGATCGAGGTATTATCTCCAATGAAAATCACACACGAGGACAACCGAGCCAAGCCGATACCTCGATCGAGGTGCTGGGCTTTTTTCACCAAACCAAGCCTATACCTCGATCGAGGTCTGCTGGCATGCCACATATACCTCGTTCGAGGTATCGTGGCAATCTAGCTACACCTCAATCGAGGTAGTGTGGCATGTCCAGCTATACCTCAATCGAGGTATGTGCCATCTGACAGGGCAGCTGACAGACCTCGATCAAGGTATGCTGGATCGATGACCTGGCCGCATGTCGAATACGTCAATCGAGACATGTGGCATCCGGCTGCTACTAACATACCTCGATCGAGGTATCGTGGCAGGTCAATACCTCGATCGAGGTACATGTACCGATATGTATGGGCATGTCAAAATACCCCGATCGAGGTATGGTGGCATGTCTGTACCTCGATCGAGGTATGATGGAGTGATATGTATGTTGCATGTGAAATACCTCGATCGAGGTAGGGAAACCCTAAATTTTCTTATAAAAGGAGAGCGACCCTCCTCATTCTTCATACCTCGATCGAGCTCCTCCTCATCGATCGATTTCGGATTTGTGGGACGTCGACGGAATTGCGGCAGCGACAGAGAGCGACCGACGGACAACGACGAAGATGGACGGAGCGGGAGAGTCCAGGTAAGGTTTTTTTTATGTAGCTTTTTTTTTTGCTAAAATTTATTTAAAATTTAGTTTATAGGAATAATTATAAAATATTTCTGAATTTCAAATGCATTTTAAAGTTTTTTTAAATTTTTGAATTATGACATTTTTTATTTAAAATGTGAAAATGTAAAAATTTTGTTTTTTAAAATCATCTTTGAAAAAAAAGAGATTTAAGTTATTTTTTAAATTAGAGCTATTTTTATTTAAATAAAAAAATGTTTAAATTTTAGTTCATAGGAATAATTATAAAATATTTCAAAATTTCAAATACATTTTAAAGTTTTTTTTTTGAATTACGACATTTTTTATTTAAAATGTGAAAATGTAAAAATTTTGTTTTTTAAAATCATCTTTGAAAAAAAAGAGATTAAAGTTATTTTTTAAATTAGAGCTATTTTTATTTAAATAAAAAAACGTTTAAATTTTAGTTTATAGGAATAATTCTAAAATATTTCTAAAGTTGAAATGCATTTTAAAGTTTTTTTAAATTATTTTTGGAGTTACGTAATTTTTTATTTAAAATGTGAAAATGTAAATATTTTATTTTTAAAATCATCTTTTAAAAAAAAGAGATTAAAGTTATTTTTTAAATTAGTGCTATTTTTATTTAAATAAAAAAACTTTTAAATTTTAGTTTATAGGAATAATTATAAAATATTTCTAAATTTGAAATGCATTTTAAAGTTTTTTTAAATTATTTTTGGAATTACGTAATTTTTTATTTAAAATGTGAAAATGTATATATTTTATTTTTTGAAATCATCTTTTAAAAAAAAGAGATTAAAGATATTATTTAAATTAGTGTTATTTTTATTTAAATAAAAAAACGTTGAAATTTTATTTTAAAAATGATCTTTTATAAAAAAAAGAAAATAAGAGTTTAAGGTAGCGTTTATGTTATATAAGTTATTTAAGTTAGTGAAGTATTTATTTAAATGTCAAAAAGTATATAATTTGTTGTTTAAAATCATCTATTAAAAAAAATTTATAACTGAAGTTTATAAATTACTGAAGTTTTGAATTAAATATAACGTTTAAATTTTGTTTTTAGAAATCATGTATTAAGAAAAAGAAAATAAGAGTTTAAAGTAACTTTTATATTATTTTAGTTTATAGGAATATGTAATCTAATTATAAAATATTTCAAAATTTCAAATGCATTTTAAAGTTTTTTTAAATTATGTAATTTTTTATTTAAAATGTGAAAATGTATATATTTTGTTTTCTGAATTCATCTATTTAAAAAAAGAGAGATTAAAGTAGGTTTTATGTTATTTTTGAAATTGGTGCTATTTTTATTTAAATAAAATAACGTTTAAATTTTAGTCTTCAAAATCATCTTTTCAAAAAAAAGAAAATAAGAGTTTAAGGTAGCGGTGTGCGTTTATCAATCTTTATGTGGAATATTATAGATTATATAGTTGGTTAAGAGTTGTTTCATAATTTAGGTAGAGTAAGTAGGCTATATAAAACACCACATGGGCATTATCCCTAAAACACCACACCACATGGGCAAAGACCCCAACACTAGAGTGGTTAGATGCATAAGCATATGGCTAATTGGATCTTCTAAATGCATCAGTGCATGGAAAACACATATGTAAATGATTGTCCAAAGGTCTCCTCTCTCCCCAGGCATGGGAACCAAGTGATGATCTATAGGAATGGCCACTAGTTGAGGTGGATTGCCCAACTAAAATAGATAATATTGAAAAGGCCTAATTATTTTCTCAAAGTTCTCCTTTAAAAGGTCTGTAGTGTCAACCCGCTCTCTTTTTTAATGTGTAGTCTGAGAAATACTAGATGCCCCTTGCTTGTGTATCGTTCAAAGTAATGTATTAGATATCCTTCTATCTCCTCCATATCTATTGCAAACCCAAGGCAGTAAAGCATTCAAAGAAGGTCTTATTAACCAAACCTCTCCACTATCTGTCCTTAGTATAGGGGCCATAAGTGGACAATGTGGTCCTTACACCACATGTGGAAAAGTTTCCAAAGAGCGAGAAAGGCATTTAAAAAAATACAATTCTCCTTATTTTGGAAAATAAGTTAATCAAGTATAATAATACTTGCCCCAACCATGTGTGTGTGTTGTGTGTGTGTGTATGTGTGTGTGTGTGTGTGTGTGTGTGTGTGTGAGAGAGAGAGAGAGAGAGAGAGATTCCACACACAAAAAAAGTGTGTGTGTGCTTAGATTAAAAAGTCCCATCAATAATTGAGCCATACAGTTAATTCCATCAATTGGATAAAAAGTTAAAAAAGGGAAACATATAAGGAAAAAATATTTGAGACATCTAAGTTTAAAAATGCAACAACTAGAGTTTGAAAAAATTTTAATCAAAATTAAGAATTTTTTGACCAAATCTTGCATGGATGTATGTCTAGGGTAGTCTAAGAGCCGTGTGAAGTTTCATCCCCAACAGATAAGTCCACATGCGTATTTCATTAGTACGTGCTCCATTTTTCATACGTAGTCGTGCTAGTAGGGATTGTAAAAATGTACGCATTATACCTTCCACGTGGCGCATACCAAATCAGTTGGACACCAAATCTTGTGTGGATATACGTCTATGGTAGCCTAAGAGCCTTGCAAAGTTTAATCTCCAATAGATAAGTCCACATGCATATTTCGTTAGTACGTGCGCCATTTTTCACACGTAGTCGTGCTAGTAGGGATTGTAAAAATATATGCATTATAACTTCCACGTGGTGCATACCAAATCAATTCGAGACCAAATCTTGCATGGATGTATGTCTAGGGTGGCCTAAGAGTCGTGCAAAGTTTCATTCCCAACAGATAAGTCCACACACGTATTTCGTTAGTATGTGCGCCATAGCTTTGTCGCAGTCGTGCGAGTAGGGATTGTAAAAATGTACGCATTGTACCTTCCACGTGGCACATACCAAATCAGTTGGACACCAAATCTTGCGTGGATGTACGTCTATGGTAGTCTAAGGGCCGTGCAAATTTTAATCTCCAACTGATAAGTCCACATGCATATTTTGTTAGTACATGCGCCATTTTTCACACGTAGTCGTGCTAGTAGGGATTGTAAAAATGTACGCATTATACCTTCCACATGGCACATACCAAATCAGTTCGAGACCAAATCTTGCATGGATGTATGTCTAGGGTGGCCTAAGAGTTGTGCAAAGTTTCATTCCCAACAGATAAGTCCACACACGTATTTCGTTAGTACATGTGCCATAGCTTTGCCACAGTCGTGCTAGTAGGGATTGTAAAAATGTACGCATTATACCTTCCACGTGGCACATACCAAATCAGTTCAGACCAAATCTCGCATGGATGTATGTCTAGGGTGGCCTAAGAGTCATGCGAAGTTTCATCCCCAACAGATAAGTCCACACACATATTTCGTTAGTACATGCATGAATTTTCTTAGTCACGTTTTTAAAATGTCCTAAAGCACAAAACAAATTATAGCATTACTACTAATAAACAATTGTTTGTTTTACAAACACAACAAATCCCATTGAGAAGACATCGGACATCATGTATAAAATAGAACCTAATACAATGATGTGTATGAATGTGTATACAACCATCAGAGTGAAATACAAAATATGAGTCCATGAAAATTACAATGAACTTATACATATCGAATACAAAAATGTGTAATCAAGTAGTGATACCCAATAAAAATCAATCTGATCAACTGATGATCCCAAAAAATATGATATGTAATGTGCTACTCCTCAGGATCAGCTCTCATGCCAATAGTTGCAAGTATGCTCTCGTGATCTGCCACTACAAGGCACCATCGTGGAGTGGACATCGCCTTGCGAGTGCGAACATGACTCAAAGTAATCTTGATCCCAACAACAAGATGAGAATACATGTATGCCTCCTGATCTGCCATGTACTCGTGGAACTCAATATAGCGACCACGCCTCTGTATCTACTGAAAATAGTGGCCACCTATGATCATGCTATGAGCATTGAAGTGCATCCCATGCCCATACACTGTATCCTCATTCAGCACACTCTTCAGCATAGAGCATCGCAACAAGTAATAATCCACACCCTCCTCATTGCCCTCCGAAGCAATAACCACAAAGATATCACCAATACACAAAATATCTGTAAGCTGGTCATATCTCTAGAGGAACTGAATCTCGCATCCTGATCATCATTCCTGATCATCATGTACCTCCTCCCAAGGCTGGAAGGGAGAAAGCACTCATCGTACCCATGGATCGGCCCATGGTATCATGGAGCACCCTCCCCAATCATCATCAATGCATGCAGAGCAAAAACATGCAAACCGTCGAGAAAAGATCGCGGGGTGAGACTCACCTACGCTCTTGATGGAATGGAAATCAAGAGTGCCAGGCACAGAACGACAATCAAAAGGCCTAGACTGATCAAGACTCCCAATGTCCATGCACCAAAAATACCGGCTCACCATCCTATCATCACGCGACTGAAACGAGGAGATAGCACTAGTGGATAAGTGATGGCTACACCACCGCACCACATCATGTGCATCCTTGAAGTGATCGGCACTATGACGCAACTGGTATCGACGCAAAGCATGCTTCATGCAAGCACCTGCACCATCGTGCTCTCCCTTACCGTGCCCTGTCTCGAAGTAGCTCCATGTGATTGGAATGCTTGTCTCACGGTGCCATCTGTAGAACCAATAAATTTGTCTAGCGGATTTGAACTGACCACCGCAACTGTCTAACCAGATCCAGTGCCGCTGCCATGTGACACCATGATCCCTCAAGAAACTATCATGCAAAGTGAAGCAATGCTTCACAAAATGGGCATCATGCGATCGATCATCACTAATGTAGAAGTGATACTCTTGCACAATGACGCGTGAGTCCATGGTGCTATCAATGCCATCCACATGAGCCTATGCATGACGATAGCTAATGTGCACAAATATAGCAACCTGCAATATGGCATTGAAAAAAAATATGACTATTGAAATAATTCAATATAATGAGGCAAGGAAAAAATCAATACTCAATCACACGTCACCTGTTCGGAGAAATAATACTCCGATTGGATCTCATGCTGTGGTGCAAAGGTGTAATTCTCCGCAAAGTCCACCATTAAGACAACCACCCCTGTAGGAAACATCCTCAAACATGCACGGAACTGACGATTCTCCCATTTCGCAATGTGTGAGTGGCATATGTAGCGGTACAGCTTTCCTTGAAAACTATCAATGAATACAACATGTGGTGTCTCCTTCCCCACAAGCTGCAACCTCCTCGATTGTGCACCACCATCTAATGTCAAGGTACTGTACTCATACTGCTGCCAACGAACCATCTGCACATCACAAGTATTTAGTGCAACTCATGGCACTCTAGCAAAGTCACCACACAAAGTACACGTGCCTTCCACACAATCAAGGGAGTGGAATAGAGCATCACCATCTCGTGTACACAATATGGAATGAATGAAGTCGCAAGGGCTAGTAGGAACCACTGCCCTATGACCATCAAGGGAACGGAATACGTCATACATCAATCCAAAATCCACATGGTAGTGACAAGCATGTGTCATGCTCCTGAGAGCATCGCACAAACCATGGCCTGCATCGCTCAAATGACCTCTGCCCAATCTTGAACTCCGGGTGTGCCTCTATAAATTGAGTGTACAACTCAGTCTGGGTACAGTCCAAAAAACATGCATCATGCTCAATGTACACACCGCATGACACCCTCTTCCGCAATACCTTCTTAAACACCGGGGATGCTCTGTAATACTCCTCCCAAAACTGTTGTATGAAGGACCTAGTGGAATCATCCAACAATCGATCACTGCGAGGTGCACGACCACTCGAAGCCCAAAGAGCATCAGTCTCACTATCCTCTAGACTCTGCCTCCTAATCATGCCTGCTCGCAATGTGCGTGGTGCAATCTGAAGAAGACGTGAAGTGGTATGCACATGGCCTATCATATGAGGCCTACTAGTGGTAGCCACAATAGCACGACATGCTGCCAAGGCATCACTAGAGTTCCTATGCTTAATAGAAGCATAGGAACATCGAACACTGCTAAGGACCTCGCTAGATACAACCCTATCTCTATGTGCACCAAGACCAGCAAGCCTCCTACACTCTACCAAGTAAGGGTGATCAATCAGGGACGTGAGAAGAGAAGACTGCGAAGCTGGCGTGAGGTCACAAAAAAAAGACTGCACAATCTTGCTAGTATGACAATGGATAGTGGACTTCGGCAAGTCACGTCGTGAAGCAACACTGCTGCTGCAAGGTGGGGCAAGGGGATCAATGGGAGATGGTAGGGTGGACGGGGGAAGGGAGGCACCAAGGGGAGCAGGGGGAGGGGGAGGGGGGAGGGTGGAGGGGGAAGAGGTAGAGGTGGAGGCCAAAATGTAGGTGGCTAGGGGAAGGGCGAAGGCCAGAAGTAGGGGAGCGGATGAGGATGGGGGGACAATGGTGGGGGTGGGGGTGGGGGTGGGGGTGGAGGTGGAGGTGGAGATGGGATGTAGAGGTAGAGGTGGAGGTGGATCAGTGGTGGCAGCGCGAGCTCTAGCTCTAGAGGCTCTCTTGTGCTCACGAGCCTTCCGCTTGCACTCCTTGTCAATGAGATTTGGGGGGGGTTCCTACATCTTTCACGTCTACTAGCTCTACGGCTTTGAGAACCCATTCTCAATGAAAGTAGGATGGAAGGTGTGACAAAGTGATGAGGAGGCAAGAATGGCTAAGAATGGGTGAAATGAACCAAAACATGGTGTCTTATAGAGAGCCTCAACTCATCCACTAGATTGCTCTTAGATTGCTCTTCATTATTGTTGGTGGAGAGGTGCTAAGATTGAAACTAATTGGCTAAGTTTTGTACCTTCAAATACCTCGATCGAGGTATGCTATGTCCAGATCATATACGTCGATCGAGGTATTCAATGCATCACACAGGTATAAACCTCGATCGAGGTACCCCTCGGTCATAGCACATACCCCTCGGTCATATAACTCGATCGAGGTATTCTATGCCTCACGCAGGTCATATACCTCGATCGAGGTATTCTATGCCTCGCACATCGTGATGTGTATACATGTGGCTGATGTGGCACCATGCATGGTCATGATGTGGCAATATAGTCTCTTCCATGACATGGAAAGGTGATGTGGCATGATGAGTTGGCATTCATGAGGTGGTAGATTGACATGGCAAATTGAGGTGGAGGGATTGGTGACGTGGCAAGGTTGACGAGGTATGCCAAGGTGGCAAGGTGTGATGACATGGCTCATGATGTGGAATGATGAGGTGGCACATGTGGCAGCACGTGTGGCAATGTAAAGTGACATGGCAAGGAGTGATGTCACATCTCCTTGATGACATGGCACCACGTGGTCTAACAATGTAGCATGGTTTTGATGACTCAGCCTTCCGCATGGGCAGCATGCACACTCCAAAGGCTTGCCACTAGGGTCGGTGATGCTCCTAGCCTACCTCACCAAGCCTAATACCAAGCCTACCTTGTCTTGGTATTAGGCTTGGGTGGCCCTTTTTCCCCCACAAAAGGGAGATTTCAATCTTGGAGGCCATATTGTATGTTTCCCTTACTCAAATTTAACCAAAATTTTTTCCTCTTATTCATCATGCAAAGGACTAAAAATATTGACATTTTTGAAATGTTTGGTCATGTTTGAGAATTACTACATTTATTTTTAATATTCTTTATTGATCCTCTAAGGAGTAAAAGTAAAAATTAAACTTCAATCTTCCTAAATCTAACCATTGGATTTGGGATTTGATGATTCAACCACACACCCTTATGTGCCTACTAACCTTCCACTGAATTGGATTTGCTTAATTATTCAAAATACAAAAAAAATGTGGTGTGCTACAAAAATGCATGTATTTTATGACTTTATTTATTATAAATAATTATTTATAATTAGATAAGTCATTCAAAAAATTGCCAATAAATCAAGTTAAGCTCTACATAATGCAAAGAGACCACTTACAAAGTTTCAATAACATTTAATCTAAAATGAGTGAGAAATTTAGAATTTAATATGACACTCTCTATTCGTGACAAACGTGTGACCACCCTGGAACCATGCCGTGTGACACAAAGAAATTTTTTGTGTGTGCATCAAATTTTCAATGAGACTATACGATTGTGTGCACAATAGCAAGTGTGATGTTATGTCAGAAGACTTCAAAGACTAGATCCATAGGGAAGTAGGTGAGATTTGCATTTTTGTGTGCTAAAAAGCTTGTTTTTCCACCTCCTAAGGATTGGGGAGTGAACAAAAAGTGGACACCCTTAGCTTGCTACTTCCCGGATATGCATTTCTCCTTGGTCAAGGTGCTATATCATGGTTGTTAAACAAACAACCACTGTTTCTTTGTCTTCGACTGAAGCAGAATATAGAGCACTCACTACAGGTGCATGTGAGGCTATATTGCTCAGAAGACTATTGTTAGAAATAGATTACTTTGATGAGTCAAAGACAACAACAATATACTATGATTATCAATCGGCTCAAGCATTGGCCAAAAATCTAGTATATCACTCCAGGACAAAGCACATTGATGTCAGAGAACACTTCATCAGAGAAAGAGTGTTACTTGGTGACATCATACTACAGCATTATGATAGCAAAGAGAATGTTGCAGACATCTTTACCAAACCACTCGGTAAAGAGCTATTCGAGAAACACGGACTAGCTCTTGGTTTGATGCAGAGGAAGGACATTTCCATTAAAGGGGTGTGATGGAATGTAATGTTCAGTCCTTCTTTGATTCCCCAGAATCATCATTTTGAGGGAAGGCCTACTTCATGATGTTGATCTTGAGGGAAGGTGTTGAGAGTTCACGCTCAACATCATGTGATCATGTGTGCATAGCACCATCATGTGATCATATGTGCATAGCACCAATCTTATAGAGTGCTATAAAGAAAAGGGTTAGATCCCCTAACCCTAACCCTAAAAGGGTTTGTATATATTCTATTTTTTCAACTAAATCTAGTGTACAGTTAGTCATTTGTGCTGTGCTCTCTAGTTGTGCCCTCTCTCCTCATCTCCACTCTTCTCCTCTCCCCTCTTCATATTTTGTCACACTATGATTGCCAAATTTTAATTTATGTCTTTGAAAAATGTTAATGTGGGTTTAAAAATGTAACAATTTTCAGAGTTTGCCATTTTTATTTGTACAATTTAATCAATCGTGGTCATTCCACAATCCTGTTAGTTTGATAAGTTCTTTTATGGTGTGGTTCGCATGAGCATGTTATAATTAAATGATTCAATAACAAGTCGCTCACTTGATTTCACATGCTTGTTAGTTCTTCTCTTGCTCCATGACTTACCATGGCATCCGCATCACAGCAATCAACGCAAGCTGCATACACATCTCAGGCTCGAGGAGTTCACCTAAAAAAATTTATTATACTACATGCATTTAAAATGAGAGGTATTTTAATCCAACTTTTTGAAAAATTTTAACATAATTAAAACACAGGAGGGGTTTTTTAATTCAATTTTTGAAAAAAATCACTTAGTTCATGAGTAAAGAGGGGTGTTTTTATTGTGGGATAAATTTTAGTTGAGGGGTTTTTTTAATACCCTTTGAATGCACGTGATACATAGGATTTCTTAGTAGTGCACCCCCCGAGATCTCAGGATCCAAGCGTGAACCCTAAACCCTAAACCCTAGATCCTAAACCCTAAACCCTAAATCCTAAACCCTTAGCCCTAAACCCTAAACCCTAAAACCATAATCATAAACCCAAAACCCTTAACACAATCTTAAATCCTAAGCCCTAAATCCTTAGCCCTAGATACCAAACCCTAACCCTAAAATACAATCAAAATTTAATGATTTTTTTCAATTTGTGCAATATGTTTGATATATCCCCCAACCTGTTGCAAGTGGAACAGGTTAATGGTGCACCCAACCTATTGCAAAAATCAAGGAATTTTATTGATTTGTACAACAGGTTGGATATATCCCTCAACCTGTTGGGGTCACCTCAACCTGTTGCTTGAGCAACAAGTTGGGGGATATATCAAACATATTGCACAAATCAAAAAAATTCATTAAATTTTGGTTGTATTTTAAAGTTAGGGTCTAGGGTTTAGGGTTTAGTATTTAGGGATTCAGGATTTAGGATTTAGGGTTTAGGATTTAGAGTTTAGGCTTTAGGGTTTAGGGTTTAGGATTTAGTGTTTAGGAGTTTAGGATTTAGGGTTTAGGGTTTAGGGATTAAATGTTTAATGTTTAGGATTTACAATGGTTAAGATGTTTTGGTATTAATTGTTTAAAGTTTAGGATGTAGGGTTTAGGTTTAATCCCTTCTCTGCTAGTTTTGATATAAAAGTTATTAAGTAATAATAAGCTCAATGATTATTTATTGTGTCTTTTTTTGAGTTGCTAATCTATTTTTGTACATAAAACAGGTATTCACCCTAACAGAGGGTATGGATGTGGTGTTATATAAGAAGAATGAAGTGGTGTCTTTTGGACAAATTCATAGTCTTAATCCTATGAATGTGTATCATTTTCAACATTTTGGTGAGAGAAGATGTGTAGTGATAATCACCAATGTTGTAAATCTTGAAGTACATTTAAAATATCCACATGGAGACTTTGAAACATTGGGAGATATCTTACAATGTGACATATTTGATATGCAAGCACACAGAATGCTCTAGGACCAAGACAAAATTGTTCCAAAGACATACTTTCAAGATATCAAGAAAACTTATTTTGAGGGGGAAAAAGTAGAGATGTTATCTTGCTCCGGAGAAGTTTTAGCAATTGGCAACTTTAAGGACTATGCTCAGAGATAGTGGAGATAATTAAGTTGACTAGTGCAGGTGTCATTCAAAATGCAATGGATAGTACTTCACATCTAGACGTCCATAATACTATGTCTCATCTACAAGTTCATAGTACTTGTAAATGGGGGTTAGCTTTTTTGAAATCAAGTTTGCCCAAGACAGTTTGCTTCAATGTCATGGAAGACACAACAGAATATTATTAGAACAAAAGGACTATAACACAAATGGGATCCAATTGATAAGAAGCTATAGTAGTGATCAAGAGTATCATAGTGGCATGCTCACAAGTATTGAAGACATTATAGTAATAGATGTTGGTGCAGAAAAGGTTTCTTATATTGCAAGTGACTCAAATATACTCACTAGTATAGAAGACTTGTCTTGTGTTGCAAGTGACTCAAATAGGATCAATGGTATAGAAGACTTGCCTTGTGTTGCAAGTGACTCGAACAGGCTCACTAGTATTGCAAGTGACTCGAACAAGCTCACTAATATAGAAGACTTGTCTTGTGTTACAAGTGACTCAAAAATGCTTACTAATATAGAAGACTTGTCTTGTGTTAAGAATAATAACATAGGACCAGAAAGAAAAATACATGCAAAGATCGATGGGATAAGTGATGCAATAACAAGAATTGATGATATTAGTGACAATGATCATGATGTTACCACTCGAATGGAGGGCAAAGGGGGTAGAGAATATGAGACTTGTCATGTTGTTCGTAATATTATTGCTAGCATGCCAGAGAATATAGATGGGAGAATCTTGAGTTACAAAGGAGAAAGAGTTCAACCACAAAATTCAAGAGGCATTGGCATCAAATTGACATCAATGAACATGTCTACTAGATTGCCATTTCCAAGATATATTGAGGCATCAAATAATTCTCAAGCCCACACAGCATTTGATTATAGAGATGAAGATTCAAGGGAAATGGATTCAAGGTTTGATGGTCTTACAACTAGAAAATGCAAGACACTATTTACAAAAAGAAAGTATGTATGTGAAGAGGTGAAGAATCATGGTATCAATTCCAGAACCAAAGAGACATGTAATTTTATCCGAGGAGAATATGGAAAGGATGCTTATTCAAGTTTGTTGTAAGAGACTTTGCATTAGAAAAGTTGGGAAAGATGATTATGCAGCCATACGCCTTGGTATTTGGAGTAAGACAGTGCCTAATAGACATAACTATCTTCTTCAAGAGTTTTCATGCTTTCTTCATCAAGGCACTGATCAAGATTTGAGCACAAGACACTATAAACCTAGATTGAAACCCATGGTTAATGGGAGACCCATTTGCAATCGAGGATATCAATGGTTAACTAGACTATCACATGGCACATACTTGACCATCTAGGCAGAGGTGAAAGAAAAAGTGGTTCATACAATTCATGGAAATACCTACAAGCTTAAATGCCATGGAAGTGCTATAAATGCAACTGCAACATTAAAGCAAGTTCTTGAAGACCATTCATTACCACAACCTCATCTTCAACAAACAATGCTAGATGGATGTGTTGAATGTCAACATCTTCTTTTGGGAATGACAAAGAAGGTCATCCTAGAAACTATGAATAAAACTTTACAAGACAAAGACGAGAGCATGATTTCATGGTCAACCTTGTACAAAATTTGGCGTAGAGATTTTTGCCATGTCATGACACCATCAAACCAAAGGATGTCAAAATGTAAGACATGTGATGAATTAAAAAATGCGATTGAACATAGTAAATGTGATTAGCAACGAGGAAGATATATTAAATGGTGATCAATCCATTTACATCATGTGTAGGATGCTCGAAAGTTGTATGCTTCTTGGAGAGAGGAAGCTATTTCACATGTCGATAAGTCCATGTGCATCACCATTGATGGCATGGACCTGAATACAATAACTTTGCCACCATATAGATGTATCCCACTGGCATTGGAGGGCAAACGTGGACTAAAAACATAGGCCATGTCATCCCATCTCTGACAATTTCTCAGCTTCTACAATGCACCGTGCAAATACTTCTTGCAGAATTCAATTCCAAGCATAAACAAGATGCAAATACAACAACTTATCAAGTACGTGCAGTTCTGAAGTACATATGTGTACTCTCTCAAGTGGGATGTGTAAGATGGGATCCCACTTTGGATCCTTCTTGTCGCGATTCGGAGCTTGCATTCGGCTGCAAGATAGAATGCCATTTTCCCATTGTAAGCCAACCTTTTGCTTACCTTGCGAACACATGCAATAAAGGCATGTGTTCATTGCATTTGCCACTGTATCATAACCATGCAAGCACTTGAGGGTTTTCAAATCACCAACAAGATGCCATTCAACTTGAAAGGTTCCATGGCCATCGACTGTCAATGTTTGCCCTTCCTCTTGTCTTCGAATTGTTGATGGGATTCCTGTTCTATCTAGAACCCACTTCAATGTCTCATGGCACTCTTTTGGAGTCTCAAACACTGCAAGCCACCATATATCTTTCTTTGATTGCACTGAGAAATCTTGCTCTACTTCTTCATCCCCTTGAACAAAGGCTAAGGCTTTATTCATAATGCAGATGCTGACTCTCTCTAACTTGTGTTCGTTCACCAATTGAGCTTCATCCATTTTGATGGCAGATATGAGCTTTCCATTGCAATCTGTACAATAAAAGAGAAAAATCATTAGGATAAACATGATATAGGAAATGAACTAAGTAAAGAGCAATGCTATAATGGATTTCCTCTTACCATCTTCTCTCATGCCATAGAATTTGACCATTGCTTGTTGCAGTTTCTCAACATCTAAGTAGACATTGTTGAAAGCATTCATCTCAAAGGTTTGCAAGCCAGATTTCTTTTTACTCTTCCAAGACATTGTGCCCCTTACGCAATGGTACCCTCCAAGCATTTCTCTTGCACATTGGTTTGTTTCTCACCATGCACATCTCATAGACCAAGGTGTGGGTAGGGGCATTGTAGACTTCTTATACTTTCCCAAAATAGCAGGCTTGAAAATTTTGAAAACAGATGTGTAAGCTTTGCGACTTACACCGGCAGTATCACAAGCTGCAAGCATCTCCTTTGCATCCCCAATATCCTTGAAGTTCTTCATCACCTCCTCAGCAACTTGCACATGTAGGCACTTGTGTCGGGTCCCTTAGTATCCCAATGACATCGCTTGACTTCAATAAACTAGCTAGAGCATATGAACAGTCAATATCATCCCCGTCTGTTCTTCCCATCACATCTTCCATGAAGTTCCTAAAGAAGAACACAATAAAAACTTAGTCACAAACAGTGTAGCACAAAAGACTGTAATCTCATTGGAACATTTGATAACCAACCTTGTAGCCTGAACTCTCCTCTTTTTAGCACCACCAGTGGGTACCAATGCATCCATGTTATGTAGGACCAGTAGTTGGAGAGGAGGAAAGGGGGGCAAACCAGCAAGTGTGGAGGGTGAGGAGGAGTAGGTATGGAGGCCCGGAGGAGGGAGGAGGGAGGAGCAGGAGGGAGGGGGGAGGAGGAATAACAGTGGAGGAGGAGGGAGGGGGAGGGCAAGAGGAGCAGGCATGGGGGAGGGAGGGAGGGGGAGGGCAAAAGGAACAGGCGTGGAGGAGGGAGGGAGGGAGGGGGAGGAGGAGGAACGGGGAGGAGGGAGTGAGGAGGGGGAGGGGAGGAGAGGGGAGGGGGAGGAGGGAGGGAGGGAGGGGGAGGAGGAGGGAGGGGGAGGAGGGAGTGAGGAGGGAGAGTGAGGGAGGGGGAGGGAGGAGGGGGAGGGAGGGAGGGAGGAGAGAGAAGGAGGGAGGGAATTCAAAATTCAAATTTTTGAATTTTAAATTTTTGAATTTTAAAATTTTTGGTTCCCACCTAGGAGTAAGAGTTGTGTAAGAGGTGGGGTCACTTGTGGGCTTAACCCACCTAGGTGAGGGGGGGTTAGGACTTTTTGGGACCTACCTTGGCCCTTTTATTAGGACTAATCCATTTCTTAATCCATTCCTTATGAGGCCCTTTTGAGACCCCAATTCTCCCCTAATGTATTAGGATTTCCTTTCCTCCTCCTCTTCCTTGTGCTTTTTTATTCCTTTCCTTTCCCTCTCCTCTTTTCTTCCCAAATATGTTCCACAAATAACTTAATAAGAAAATTTGTCCATAAATATGTTACGTATAATTTATAAATACGCTCCTCAAATAGTCTCATAAGAGAAATTGTTCTTCATGACATTCACCTAACAATCAATCTGGTAAATTATGAGAATTGTACCAACCAATCGGTTCAAATCACCACCATTAAATATGCGTAAATCATGTCTTTTTGAAGTTGTTGGATCTAAAGAAGATCTAACAGTCTACAGATGGTGCCTATTTCTAACAATTATATCTTCCTCAGAAGGGTTTCCATAAAAAGGCCACGAGCAAGTAAAAAATCACATCAGTTACACCATCAGATCTATTTGCAAATTCAATAGACCGTTCACAAAGCCACATCCCCGTTGCTTCTGATGGCCATGAATTCAACCCCAGTTGAATATTGTTTGTTGGGTGACAAGTGTCATGGCTCCTCCCTATTGCTTCTAACTGCCAAGAATCCATCCTCGGTTACAAACTGAAGCAACCGACTTTTGACCTCGAGCCGATCATTGTGTGGCCCAAGTTTCCTCTCAAGAATTCTCTTTTGTAGCTGATTCTCTACTTTTGACTCATTGCTTTTTATCCTTATTTCTAGATAATATTTTTATAAATATTTGCTTAGTCCCTCTTTCCTCCCCTCCACTTCATGGCACTCATATTGGCATGCCTCACCATATGTGGATTCGATCAAGGAGATCTCAAATCTTAACAAGCTTGCCTCAGATCCTCGTCAATGCCATTGCATGGAGCAACATTCTTGAAATAAAATAATGGTGGACCTAGAATATTTATGCCATCATGTATTACCCTAAAACCTATGCCATTGAAATTTAATTGTAAATCTTATTAGCTAAATGTTAAACTGTGAATCCTTTATTGGAAACCCATATTTATTAATAAGATCCTCATAAATTTATATCACCATGAAATTTAAAATAAAATAATTTTATTAAATAAAAAGTTAAATAAAAGAAAGTAATTGAAAAAAAGTTATAACTAATACGTAGATTGCTGAAAAGAGAATAATATTTTAATAATTATTGGTATAGCTTGCTTGGAAAGGAGATGGCTATAGATTTTGTTCCTGGGATGGAGGTGATCTTATGTTGCAAAAGAGAAGTAGTTGCATTTTCTACAATCCATGATAGTGATCCAAATTCTATTGCCACTTTAAAAGACTTGGCAAAGATAAGGTGGCAGTTATTATACCAAAGATTCTTAGTGCACATGTTGCACTAAAGCATAAGTGTGGACCCCAATGAGTACATGTGTCTTACTATAGATGGTATGGATTAGAATACAACAACATTGGCTCAATTTGTTAACACTCCATGTAAGCTACAAGGAAAACAATACTTTTTGAAGACACATTTTATGTGGAGTGTTAATGAATGGATTTAAGTTTTTTGTATACATATGGATTGATTCATTGCATCTACATGATAGCAATCAAGTTGTAGCATCCATTACGAAGGCAATTCATAGTGTACATGTAGAAAGTGAGATTACAGGAAGACAATTGCGAATGATTTCATTTTTCTTAATGCTAATTGCTCATCGAATCTTCACTGAGATTGAAGTGGATTTTTGTTGGTATAGGCAAAAACAACAAAAGGAAAATGGTATAAATAAATGTGTGTATGTATATGTGTGGCACTAGTAGAATAAAATATAGTGTGATAAGGGCCCAAGATTGAGGTGGCAGGGCGAGTTCATGTGCCATCACTCCATGTAAGAGGACCCATAGGTGTGTGTTGTACATAGTCCATGGCAAATTAATATAGTGTAATGAGGTGGCTAGGTGCCCCCATGTGCCACCCCTACACCTAGGCCGTCCCATGTAGGCATTTAGAGAGATATCGCCCAAGGTCCATGGGAGGAATAGTATAAAATAGGTGGAGGTGGATAAGAATCTTGGACCACCCCCTCCATGTAGGATAGACCCATGTGAGGTGGTTATAGATAGTCCAAGGGCGAGTAGTTAAATAAAGGGGACAAGGAGGATGAGGTGGAAAGCATCCATGTGCCAGCCCTCCACTTGTCCTCCTAAGTGTCTATACATATTATAAAATAGGAAGGAGTCGTGGACTCTCAAAGACTTTGGGATATGGGGATTTGATTTATGTGGAAAAAATGAAGCAAAGGCTTGTCACACACAATTAAGAGTGCTTACCCACCTAGCTCACATGGAAGATGCCTCCACACACACCATGCATGTGGGAGGATACATTTATTAGGAGAGCCCCCTCCTTTTGGTTATAAAAGGAGGGGCTATTCCTTGATGCAACATGCTCCTTCTTGTACAGCCATCACCCTTGCACTTTGATTCTCCATCCCCCTTCACTCTCAATAAAGCATGCTCCTTCTTTGGACATGATGTCCAATCTCCCCTTCCCCTCTTTCCATGCATATTTTGCTCTTCTCCCTTCTTTTTTCCCCTTGTACCATATCCCACTTCCCCTTTCATCACTCTTCCCTCCATTTACCCCTCCCATGTTATCTCCTTCTCCCTCTCCCTCCCTTTTCCCCATGGCTATGGAGCATTTGCACCCGTCGGTTATGGGTTATTTTTCTTCCAACCATGATAGCATCATTTACATGAGGATATTGGATAAGGTTTTTAGCACAGCCTCAAGAGAGCTAAAACACAAGGACATGGAGATGATGGATGACTTGATATCTGTGAGGAAATTTGGTGGCCATAAGGGAGGTACCATATGCTCTAGAATCAAAAGAATGTATGATTGGAAGAGATTTATTGTACTATCCACTACAACCCAATGCAAACCACAAATGAGCACACACTACTCAAACTGTAACCACAATGATCTACATAAGATATATCCCAAAAATCATGGCCCCACGGCAATGATAACCACTGAAAATAGAACATGAGATGTCTCAAAACATGGGTGTCACTGCATAATCAAACTCGGCAACACAATCTACCAATATCTCTCTTCTACCTTAACTCCAAAATCTCATCCAAGGATGGAGTAAGAGCCAACCAACCCTTGCATTTACTTGTAAAAATGAACCTTAGGGAACTTAACATTAGCCAAAATGCCACAAGGAAATCAATGAGAAGGTCTTGGAAACTTTGAGAAATTTCCTTCAAAGAGACGATGGAAAAACGCAAGAAGCACAACTCAAGCAACTTTGTAGATAGATGTTTCAGGTAGTCCCGGATCCAACAAGACAGATAGCTTTGCAAATGGAGTTGAGATCCCACTCACATAGGAAATGACAAAATGAAGACATTGGAGTAGATAGAGCTTCACCCTACTTCAGAACTTCATGGAATCAGAAGCAACTTCACAAATAGAAGTTTTGGACCACTTTGAACCTACTGGGAGTGTTTAAACTACAAATGGTGGCCTAGATATGGAGATCCAACACACGAAATCCGTGCAGGAAATGGAATTTTGTCACTTGTTGTAGGAGCTGTAACTTTTCACTGAGACTTGGATGACCGATTTGTAAAAACAAAAAATGAAGTAGTCAAAGTCTTCTTCAACTTTTCTTTTGATCTTAGGGTGAGATTCAGATTCTAGAGAAAGATATCTTCATCACAAGGCTCTTGGGTCTAAAATAGATTGTCTTTTGCCTCCAAAACCACGTGTTGGCTTGCAAAAAACCACTTATAGAACTTTCCAAAGGTTTCTACAAGGACTCTACACATCAAGATGCAGTTAAAGTCACCCAACAAAGCTTCTCCTTACTCCCACAGAGCTGTAGTAGTAGACTTTGGGCTCTAGGCTCACACTCAGGCTCAATTGGAATACTTGCACTTTGATACCAGTTGAGAGATCTCAACAACGGAAGTAGAATGGAAGAAGGTGAGAGAGAGGGAGAGCCAGAAGAGAGAGTCACACAAGTTTTTGGTGGTTGCAGAACACCCTAATCTTCTATGTCATCCATATATATGTGTGTTTGAGTATTGCACATGACCGAGGTTAAGGTGCAGTGGTGTTGAGAGTTCACACTCAACATCATGTGATCATGTGTGCATAGCACCATCGTGTGATCATATGTGCATAGCACTAACCTTATAGAGTGCTGTAAAGGAAATGGTTAGATCCCCTAACCCTAACCCTAAAAGGGTTTGTATATATTCTATTTTTTCAGCTAAATCTAGTGTACAGTTAGTACAGTTAGTCATATGTGGTGTGCTCTCTAGCTGTGCCCTCTCTCCTCATCTCCACTCTTCGCCTCTCCCCTCTTCATATTTTGTCATGATATCAGAGCATGGTCTGCCTTCCATTGAGAGATCGAGAGAGATTGAGTGTTCCATTCTCTTCCATTGAGAGAAAATTTTTGTTCATTTTGGAAGAAATTCCATCCACTTCCGCACGTTGGGTGTCCATTCCTTTGAAAGAATTCAGTTCTAAGAGAGATCGAGAGTGTTTCTTCTTGAGAGAAAAATAGGGAGAGATTTCCATGGAACAGAGTTAGATACATGCTCCTTCTTGAGAGAAAAATAGGGATAATCCTAACTCTGAGTCCAAAGGCTATCTACAACTAGTACACTGATTCCCTGCGTGGACTACTAGCCTCTCCAAAGCCCTCCAATAGAAGGCTTCGGCATGCAAGAGCAAAGGCAACTCTCCATCAGTGACCAAATAGCAATGACATCCAGCCAAAGCTCCGAACATACAGCACTCTTACAATGACGTCTCTCTGCCAACACTCCAGTATCCTATGACTAGAAGCAAATGGGCTCCCACTAGAGTCTCACAGTGATGCTCACTCCAAACGAGCCCACTAGCAAATCTTAGTAGCTGCAACGACCTCTTAGCTTCAGGTTCCTCTAGCAAAGCTGCTCAATGGAGTGACCAGAAGCCCATCCACTGCATGACCAACCAACATACACTCGAGCAGATGACTTCTCCAACAACTCATGCCCGGCTTCATCAACAGTGAGGCTCTCTCCATACCAGGCTACTCCGGACTACAACGACCGTCGACAACGAGACCTGCAAGGCTCCCAACTGCACTCCAACCTTCAACAGCACCAACGACCTAGAGCTCAAAGCTCCGACCGCCGTCACCAAACGAACGCCAATAAGAGCATACGGCCATGCCGACGAACCTGAAAGAAATTCGATGACAGAATATTCATAGATTCTGTCGATTCTCAAAAGATTTTGTGAAATCTCCTTGCGACATGTGGCAGTAGCCTTATCCTACTCAACGGAATCTCCTTGCAACACGTGGCAACCCTATCCGAGGGTAACCACTAAACTCAGGAGTGGTCAACAATTTAACACATGGCAGATTATATGCCACATCAACAAGCATGCTTTTCTACCACATCACCACCTCGCTTAGCTTGCCACATCAACAGTCCATGTCATCTGCCATGGTGGCAGCCACATCATCATCGACAGCCACATCAGCAATCCACATCATCCTACCACATCATCAGGACACATCATCCTACCATGTCATCAGTGCCACATCAGTAGCCATGTCATCATTGCCACATCACCTTTGCCACATCAGCACTGCCACCTCAGTCTTGCCACCTCAGTCCTGCCACCTCAGTAGTCCAATCATCATTGACCTCTGCAAGCACACACAGTGCTTCACAGTCACTTCATGTGACCACTCCTGCCATCTCAGCACAAAGCTTCATAGGCACACCTCTTCCCAGGCATAATGCCACATCATCAGTGCATGTGACTCACAGTGACACATCATCATTGAGCACATTTGCACTCCTTTTGCCCCTCCATCTAGATCAAGTCATATCTCTTGATCCAGGAAGAATTTGAGGGCGCTCTAAAAAAGAAAGTCGCTCATTTTTTCATGCTCTACCTGCTCATCACATCATCTACACATTTTAGTGCAAGTTAAACTCACATTTGAGCCTTGCAAACAAAACCACTTCCTTCAGGCACATTTGCCTCTACATCGACGCATCTGATCTAGCACTTAAAAAGAACAAAAGAAAAGGAATTATTTGCTATTCTTTCATCGATCGACGGTTGGTTTCGATCTAGATCAAAGTAAACTAGATCGCCATAGAGGGGACGCTTTGATTTTCCCCAAGTTGCCAATCTAAGCCATGCCTAAAATTCCCGACTAGTACCTACTCATAGTCCATATGCTCACATACGATTTCACATCATTACATTACCTGAAACCTTACGTTCATCAGTTCAGTGAGCAGACTTCAAAGTACAGAGGCATTGCAGATTATTTTAGTGGGCAGATACATTTGATTTCACACACACATGCCACCATTGTAAAGCCTATTCAGCTATCTCATGGCATCATGCACATCATTTCAGCAATAGCAGTGAGACTGGTCATGCTTATGTACTCCGCATAAAAGACTACAATAATAAACTTGCAGCAGCAGGAGAGACCTTGAACCCCACAGAAATGGTTCAAGTCATTCTAAACAGGCTAGAGAGGGATACGAGAATCTAGTCCAGAGTATTACCATCCAACGGCAAATTCAGACACTGAAAGAACTTCAGTTAGTCCTACTTGGTGAAGAACTCAGGACTCAGGCCATTCAAGCACGTAAAGGACATTCTAATGATCAGGCATTCACTGCTTCAGATAGAAGCAGAGGCAAAGGCAGAGGCAAAGTAGATCATACTAGAAAAGTGGTCATCATCAACAAAATCAAAGTCAAAATTAGCATCAGCATCAACATCATCCTCAGCAACATTAGAATCAGCAAAGAAGAAATCATTTCAATCGAGGAATATTCCAAGGACGAGGGAATGCATCCACCAATGTGTCAAACATCCACTGCAACTACTGTCACAAGTTTGGACACTATGAAAGAGATTGCTGCAAGAAGCAATACAACCAAGGCGGTCAATCCAGTAGCAATCGAGGGAATTCTCGAGGCAGAGGAAATCATCATGGTGGACATTCTAGTCACAGTCATTTTGCAAATGAACAAGGAAATATGTTTCTTGCAAGCAAGGAATCGCATCAGACTAATACAGTGTACCTAGACACTGATTTCAATCCCAAAGAGGATTACAGCTATCAACTCGACCAAGTGGAACAGGATCCTTGGTACATCGACAGTGGTGCATCATCTCATATGACAAATCATCAAGAATGGTTCATAGAAATGAAGCCATTAGAAGACAGAAAAATGTCATCTACACAGCAGCAGACAATACACCGAATCCAGTTCAAGGGACAGGTGTAATCCCTATGAACAATTTCACTGGTACAAAAGGATTAGTGAAAGATGTGCTCTATGTTCCGAAGCTCAGCAAGAACCTTTTGTTAGTAGGTCAAATGACAGAACACAATTACAAAGTCATCTTTGACGGTGATGAATGCACTATCAGAGACAAATCCAAAAGATGTTAACTAGTAGCAAAAGGTGTCAAGGAAGGATGCTTATACAGAATGCTAGCTACACTACCAGATAAGCATGCCATGTCTGCTCAACTGCAATAGATGCCACTATCTGCAAAATGGCACAAGAGATATGGTCATGTCAATTTCAAGTACTTGTTAGATCTCAAGAATCAGAATATGGCAATGGGGATTTCGAAGCTACAGTTTCTTGGAAAAGTTTGTGAAGCATGCTGCTTCGGCAAACAAAAGCGAACCAACTTTGTCAGAAGTACCTCTTGTGCATGAGGTATTCTTGATTTGATACATACAGATGTATGGGGTTATGCCCAGACCCACAGCATCAATGATTCACTTTACTACTTGACCTTCATCGACGACTACAGCAGATATTTTTAGGTCTATTTTTTGAAAGAAAAATCTGTGTTTTCCAGATTTCAAGAATTCAAAGCCATGGTAGAAAACCAAACAGGCAGAAAGATCAAGGTCATGAGATCAGATAGAGCAGGTGAATACATGTCTTCAACATTCATGAACTTGTGCAAGAATTAGTGAAAAGCATCTTTCGAATCAGTATTGGGTAGAAGCAATAGCTACAACAAACTACTTGCTTAATCGGCTTCCTACCGAACTGATACAGGGTATGACTCCTTATGAAGCATTCATTGGACACAAGCCACACATTGGGCATCTCCGCATATTTGGTTGCATAGCATATGCCCACATACATGATGATCATCGTAGAAAATTGGATGCAAAGTCATGCAAATGCATCATGGTTGGCTACAGTGAAGAAAGCAAAGCATACAAATTGTATGATCCCATCAACTGCAAGGTCACTATCTCCAGAGATGTAATCTTTGATGAGGAATTAGAATGGAAAACCTCACCTACATAGGAGATAGAAGCATCACTTCACAGTCATCTAAAGGAACAGGTTGATGAAGAAGAGCAAGAATTGCCAGCAACACCCCAAGCAGAGCCATAGCAGCTCAGACGGTCTACTAGGGAAAGCACACCACCAGCCAGATTGACATATGCTCAAAAGGCCAAAGCAATTCAGGTGGAAACCACCAACTATGCTCTTATGACTACCATCATGGCTACAGAAGAGCCAGTGTACTTGAAAGACACAGTAGACAAGCCAGAATGCCAGACTGCTATGAATGAAGAAATGGATGCTTTGTATAAGAATAATACTTGGGAATTGTGCCACCTTCCACCAGGAAAGAAGGCCATAGCAAACAAATGGGTATACAAAGTGAAGTACAATCTAGATGGTGGTATTCAGAGATACAAAACCAGATTAGTTGCAAAAGGATTTGCACAACAATATGGTCAGGACTATGATGAGACTTATGCTCCAGTAGCAAAGATGGATTCCATACGGTTCTTGATATCACTAGCGACACTCAGCAAATGGAATGTGTATCAGCTTGATCTCAAGAATGCATTTCTCAATCGTTACCTAGACGAGGAAGGCTACATGCAACAACCAGTAGGTTATGTTGAACCAGGAAAGGAGAATATAGTTTGCCATCTCAAGAAAAGTATCTACGACTTAAAACAAGCACCATAAAGTTGGTACAGCAGAATTGACAAGTATTTTGCTGATCTAGGATACATAGAGTCCAATGCATATCATACTCTCTACTACAAAGTTCAAGGGGAAGACATTACTTTTGCACTTTTGTATGTAGATGATCTGATTGTGACAATAAGCAAGGATAGCTTCATCAAAAAATTGAAACAAGACTTATCTACAGAGTTCGACATGAGTACCTCTTTGTGTGTGTGTGTGTGTGTGTGTGTGTGTGTGTGTGTGTGTGTGTGTGTGTGTCTGTGTCGTTTTAACGTCAAGCCACAAGGCAAGGCCCTCACGGGGTCATTAGATGTCACTCCAATGGATCAAACTCAACACACCCAGCGATAAGAGTCACTCCCGTACCTCTTTGTGTGTGTGTGTGTGTGTCGGTGTCAGTGTCAGTGTCAGTGTAGTGTCGTATCCGTGATGGGGAGCTCCTCTGCCTTCCCCTTCCCCGTCTGTACCCTATCTGCCTCACCATCTTCAGTTTCTGCTGTCTCCTCATCCATACCAGCCCCGGCATCCGTTCAGCTTTCTGATTCGTTGTCCGTACAGCCTGTTGTTTCACCGTCCGTACCTTCTCAACCTGTCGACTTGTAGTCCGTACAGCCGTTTGTACGGCCTGCGCCTGCACATCATGTTTCTGTCCCGTCTCCTTCCCCGTTTCTTTCCATACCTGTTTTGTCCATACAGCAGCCTGCATTTAATGCGCTCGTACAATTCTCTTGTCCTACGCCGTCTGTACAGCCTGCTGCCAACGCTTCGTCCATACAGTCTGCCCTATTTCCTGTTTCTCTTCAGTCCATACAGGCTGTACCTAACCTGGCTGTACCTCTCTTTCCCTCTGTACAGCTTTTTCCTGTTCCACCTGTTCATGACGCTTCTTCCTCCTTTCTTCCTATCGCTCCCTCATCTGATTCCTTTGTGTTCTCGACATCAGCCCCTCCTGCCTTGCCTTCTCCTGCACATGTTTTTATTTGGCGGAAGCATGGTGGTTTGGTTCCCTCACATTCTTTCAAATCGGCCAAATCGGATGTTGCGGATGGTCCTTCTTCTTCACTCCAGTTGGATCTTCTTCAACAGCTATGTGCAGCCTTAGTCACGGAAGTTCCTACGTCAAGTTCTCCCCTTGTTTGCTCTCTGGATTCTGCCCCTCTGGTCTCTAGTCTTCGTCAGGCTCAGCAGTTTGGGGTCTGTCTTTATTTTATAGGCAGGATTCTCTCTGCAGCTCATCTTCGTCATTGGGCTGAAGTTGCAGTGGGTCCGAATTGTATTTCTTCCTTTGTCTTTCTAGGCAAAGGGTTCTATTATGCTCACTGTTCTTCAACCAATGTGGTGGAGCGACTGGTCAGTCATGCTGGTGTTCCTAGGGCTAGTTTTTTTGCTTATGTGATGCCCTGGGATCCGCTCTTCGATCCGTCGGCCTCTCTTCTGACTCACTGTCCGATCTGGATTACCCTCAAAGTGCTACCTGTGCCTCTTCTTCAGCATCTTCCTACCCTTGCAATGCTTTTGAAGAGGCCTTTACATGTTCTGAGACCAGAGTTCTTATAGGCCCTTAATGGCTTGGAAATGGCAGAAAATCGTAGCATGGTTGCTCAAGCCTACGCTGATGATTCCTTTTTTACCCCAAAGAATACTCAGAATGATCTTTCCACTTTGATGCAAGCTCTTTTGCTCTATGGTTTGGCAACTGGTCTTCGTGTGAATTTTCAAAAGTCTAAGCTCCTCCCTTTGCATTCTAAAGACTAGCATGGTCACTTATGCACTATTGTCTTGGAATTGAGTTCTGGAGAGATTCAGATAGCACATTCATGAGTCAGCTCAAGTATGTTGACAGTCTCCTAAAGAAGTTTCAAATGGCAAATTGCAAGATTGCAGCCACTCCCATGGAACAGAGTTTGAAACTTACTAAAAATTCAAAAAATCCTATAGTCAATGACAGATACTACAGGCAGTTCATTGGATCTCTTATATATCTAACAATCACACGGCCAGATATTTGTTATGCAGTCCTAGCACAGTTTATGGCAAATCCAAAACAGTCTCATTGGAATGCATCCAAAAGAGTCTTGAGATACATAAGAGGTATAAGACAGTTTGGGATAGAATACAGAGGAAGTCATCCACGGTTGCATGGATACTGTGATAGTGACTATGCCGAAGATCATGAGACCAGGAGATCGACACAGGGATATGCATTTTTCCTTTGTCAAGGTGCTATATCATGGTTGTCAAACAAACAGCCAACTGTTTCTTTGTCTTTGACTGAAGCAGAATATAGAGCACTCACTACAGGTGCATGTGAGGCTATATGGCTCAGAAGAGTATTGTCAGAAATAGATTACTTTGATGAGTCAAAGCCAACATCAATATACTGTGATAATCAATCGACTCAAGCATTGTCCAAGAATCTAGTATATTACTCTAGGACAAAGCACATTGATGTCATAGAGCACTTCATCAAAGAAAGAGTGTTACTTGGTGACATCACACTGCAGCATTGTGATAGCAAAGAGAATGTTGCAAACATCTTTACCAAACCACTCGGTAAAGAGCTATTCGAGAAACACCGACTAGCTCTTGGTTTGATGCAGAGGAAGGACATTCCCATTAAAGGGTTGTGATGGAATGTAATGCTCAGTCCTTCTTTGATTCCCAAGAATCATCATCTTGAGGGAAAGCCTACTTCATGATGTTGATATTGAGGGAAGGTGTTGAGAGTTCACGCTCAACATCATGTACCAATGAGCCACAAAGAACTCAGAGTGAAGCATACAGCATTTTTTACTTACAAGCTCAAGCTGACGATGAAGACGGTGCATCCTCTCACTTTAGGGGAAAGAATAATCGCTCAAGAAAGGATTGACGTTGAGGAGGCAGTATGAGAGAGTTCCGGCAGCCATGGACGACACAGAACCAAACGCGCCACTCCAAAAATGAGAATGGAAACAGGGAGGGTAAGAAAGCCTTGAAAGATGTTTTGCATACGTGGTTTCTTTCTTTAGGAAGGAGATGGATGATGCAGTGGCGGTACGTCAGAGAGCACTAGATGCATTGGTTGGGAAATAGGCTGGCATTCGAAAATCAATGAGTATGCTCACACAGATAATTTAACTCACGCAGGTTGGGAAACAGGCTGACGAAGGATGATTTCTTACTCTAGCTTTTTTTTAAATCTAGCATCGTTTATCGAGCTGAGCAGGTGCAAATCCTCCAGTTCTCATAGGTGCAAATCCTCCAGTGCAGCTGAATGAAGAAGACGATAGCTCAGAGTGCACGTCTCCCACACACTCACTCCTAAAAACAAAGTCTTCAAAAAACATGTCTAGATGAATGAACGAACACCAGGTGCTCGTAGAAATTCTATGGGGCCCACATTTGGATGAATGAATGAACACCTGGTGTGAATGAATGCTTACGACAATTAATGCATACTTGATAAATGTTATTTGTGAAGGTTAAGGTGCAAATAATTATGGTCATATCTTGCGAAAATTTAATGAAATTAAGGAAAGCAACAAATATGAGTGGCTCCACCTGTGATCATCATACTGGCAGCACCATGTCATTTTGTAATGACATTTCCATTGCATCACATGTATTGTCAACTCCAGTGCATCACCTCCATTCTGCTTGCTTTTCTCTCCATTCAACAACAATCAGCCCTTGCTTTTCTCTCCAGTGTTCTCTTGCTCTATCTGTAGACTATCATGTCTCCTTCTATGTTGCCACCTCCAAGAGTTTGAACAATTGGCTATCTTGGTACTCTCACAACTCTCCTCCTCCAACAAGCTATCTATTCGTTGTGCTGTGACCTGTGATACTTGGTAACATTTCTTGTCCTTCATTCCTCACTAGTTCTGCTTGTTTTCATGCTTTTTGTAAAGGCAACCATTGATCCTCTGTTCCCACCCCACAAACATGCCTTCGCCAACCATGATGCATTTACATGACTTTACATCCAACTTTCTATGATGATCATCATGTATAAGGGCATATGCTATGCAACCAAATATGCAAATATGCCCACAATGCATGGCTTGTATCCAATGAATGCTTGCAGGTGCATCAATTTTATGAGCAAAAACCTATGAGCAGGTTTATCTGAACGTGTTTTTCAAGAGATTTAAAAAATTGTATTTCTTTAGGAAACATGGTTTTAACCACTTTATTTTCACCAAAACTAGATCCCTTTATCATAAAACTATAGAGAATTGTCACTCATTCAATTCTACATAACACAAATTTTCTTCTTCATAGACATCCTTTGTACCCCTGTTATTACCTTTAAAAAGTGTTGAAAAATAATTCCTTTAAGAAACATCCCTCATAATCACTCTTAAAGTAATACTATTATACATATATAATTACTTATTAAACACATTTATACCAATATGAAAAGAGCTTTCTAGTGTTTTAATAGCATAAATAACAAGATAGTTATGGATATGTTTCTAAAGAAGTTTAAATTACTATAAATAAGTATTAACTTGGGCTTCTATTTTACTCTCATTAAATACATGTAATATTTAATACTATATATGCAAGATTTTCAAAATATAATCCCATACATGTGCTCAAATGGGGTTTTTCAATCAATTTGAGTAGCTAAATGACTATATTTGGACATTCAATGTGAAAGTTATGCCACTTTTAAAAGTGATTTCCATGGTAGTTTTGCCAGCGAAACTACCTTGGAAGACCTACCTCAAAGGGGTTTTGCTGGCGAAACTACCTTGATGGATTGCTTTAATGAGGTTTCTTTAGATAAACCCTTTCATGAGGCTAGGTTGAGAGATGGTTTTCAATGTCACCCCCTATTAATAAGTAAAAGTTGTAAGAAGGATCATAAGGGAATTTTCATAGAGAAGTCTACTCTACATGTGGGTTTCTTCAAAAGCCATCCCATTATGTTATTCACCATTCCTAAAGATTCATGTAAATATTTGTATATAAAATAGGCATTGCTATAATACTTTGCATATTTCTAAGTGAAACTATGTTTTGTTCGGATCTATTTTTGCCATATTTTTACATAGTTGGAAGCTTTTTGTTTCCTTTGCTCGGACGCTCGGAAGATTTCGCTCAAAAAATGCTTGTCCCCAATGCCTCATAAGGTGTCATACCCTGAATTGATTTGGTTGGAAGCTCATTAAGCAAATAGTTTGGAGTGGTAATTGCTTTTGGCCAATGCTAATTTTAAAGATGCTTTTCACTTAGCATTTCTCTAGCATTGTTTGCTAAATTCCCATTCTTCCTTTTAGCTATTGCATTCTGCTAAGGTGTATTTGCACATGTGAATTGTCTTTGAATGCCATTACTTCTACAAAATTTCATGACTATTGAAGACATGTATTCACCTCCTCTGTCTAATCTCATGACTTTGATCTTTCATCCCTTCTCATTCTCTACCATGGATTTGAATTCTTGGAATTTGTAAAAACCTTCAAATTTCTCTTTTAGAAAGTAAAACAATATCTACTATAGTTGTAAAAACCCAAAAAAATATGTGGTAGTTGTCGATCAAAGTGAGGTAGTATAGTCAACCATTTATGCTACAAGTCTGTGTATAACCCCATACACCTATATGTATCAAATCAAGAATATCTCTTGCTTGAGAGGTGCTCCTACCAAAATGGGTTCTCTTTTGTTTACCATAGCAACATGCTTCACAAACTTTTCCTAGAAACTGTAGCTTAAGAATTCCAATTGCCACATTCTAACTTATTAACCACATCACACATTTGAAATTGGCATGTCCATATCTCTTGTACCACACTGTCAAAAGTGGCAATTTTCCCTGTGACACTATTGTATCTGTCATAGATTTTGCAAAAAGTTATTCTTTTCAAGAACAAGATGAGATACAAAGTGCTCACTGGTACAACAAGCAGATAACAATTCTTGTGCATATCATGTATAGTCATTTTCTTGATTCCACACCTGATGCCAATCTGCTTGCTAACTCACTGGAGTCTAGGTCAGTGTAACGCACTTACCATTTATACATTTCAGATGATAGGGAACATGACACCCTATTTGGGCAGCATGTTTTTCTACTACATTGGGAATGGCTGAAAAAGGAAAATCCCCATGCAGAAAATATAAAACAACATTGGGTGTGGTCAGATGGTGCTACCTCTCAATTCAAATTAGCATGTGGATTCTACTTCGTCTCAAGGTTCAAATCCCTGACCGGTCTAGACATGATGTGGAATTTCTTTGCATCTAGCCATGGCAAGGGTGAACATGATGGATGTGGTGTTGTTATTGATGGGATATCTCAAGGTGTATGCCTCAGGCACACCTTGGTTTCTATGTGTGAGTGCTAGAGGCACACTCAGGTGCCCACAAGCACAGTTAGGTGGTGGAGAGCGACATAGGATGATTGAGAGAATCTAGGAGCAGATTGAGGAGATGATTGTGGAGCTCTGAAGTCATCAGTGATGTCAGTGAGCATGTATGAGGTGCCTACTTAAGGACCTCACTCTTCTTCATTCTATAACCAAGTAATGCAAGTATTCTGAGTTTGTGTCCACTCTTTGCTTTCCTTTCAGTTTTCCAACATGGTATCAGAGCCCTTTGATCCCCCTTGAGCCCATTTCTGCCACATCATCATCTTCTTCTTCATCTTCTTCTTCTCCATTTTCCTCTTTCTTCCCAAAATCTTTGAGAGCTTGGTTCTCCATCTACAAACGACCATTGCCCAAACCCTCTGAGCTGGAAACTCCTCTAGTATGGGCAAACTTCCACCTACAAGCAATTGAAGAAAAAACGTCTGTGGTGGCTGCCATTCTCCAAACACAGCGAATTTCTTCTGTTGCTCGATACTCCCTACCTGCTCCACCATTGCCTGAGCCCTCTTAGGAGTAGATGGGCAACCTCAAGACAAAGATTTTGAGCCATTTTTCAGGTCATTTGGTTTAGTAACAAGGGAGAATCGTCAAAACTTAGTTTCAGCCTGTAGCAACTCTCCCGGGCAAAAGTGCGCACCATTTCGTCCAACCTCTGTGCTGGACCTTCTCTGGTATATGAGCTTTCTTTTGCTTTAGAAAGCCCTCTTTTCCTTGCTTTGAAGAGTGAGCTACAAGCCCTCCAAGTTCAGCTTTTTAGTTTTGACAGTTTTGGACAAGTTTTTGAAGATGATGCTACATAAAATGCTACTCTAGCATTTCTGGTTTTTTTGAAGCTTTCAATAACTTCAGTACAAGTGTGGATTCAGTTTTGTTTTGAATTACTAGACCTGGTTTTGATTGGAAAGTTCTCATTTTAAGCCACCTCTGTGAAGCATGTAAGAAGAAGCATCACTATTTGAAATTTGGTCACTAGGCTTTGCTACATCAAGTGCTCATATTTTGGAAGTCTTTCAGTTATTTTTGCCTTGTAAGAGAGATAGACACTGCCCAATATCTGGGTTAGACCCTCTCATGACTACCCTATTGAATCTAGAAAAGTTCAATGGAAAGGGCTTCCATACATGGCAGATGAAGGTGAATTTGTCAAACCTACTCCTACTGCTTCTTCTACAGCCTCCAATGCTAGAGAATCCTCAACACCGACACGACCGGCAAGGGATCCAGCTAGAGAAGAAAAAGCATATGGTATAATTGCTCTTGCTCTAGGTGATGATTATATACACCATATCTCTGACTTGGAGTCTCCTTCGGAAGCTTGGCAGAAGCTAGACATGATTTTTGGTGCAAGCTCTCACATCTCTAAACTATCACTTAAAATCTCTTTCTTTGAATTGAAGATGACTAGTGGTACTACTTTAGCAGCTCATGTCAACTATATGCGGAGTCTTATGACTCAATTAGCTTCTATCAACTCTCCTATTTCTCCAGATGATGCTATGGCAGTGTTACTTAAGAGCATGCCTGAAGATTATGATCACATAGTTATCACTTTGAAAAATCTTCCTAATCCTAATCTTGAAGGTATTATCTCTGCTCTCCAAGAAGAAGAAAGGCATATGGAGCTCAGGAAAGGCAATGACACTGCTTATGCTATAAAAGTCCAGAAGGGCAAGTATACTCCTTGCAATCACTGTGGAAAGACAAATCACCTTTCAAAGGACTGCTTCAAAATTAATCCATGCAAGCACTGTGGCAAGAACAACCATAATGAGAAGTTTTGCAGAGCCAAAGCAAAGAAAGAAAATGCAAATCTACTTATAGTTGAGCCTCCACAAGATAAGGCATCCCATGAAGATTATGCATTTTAAACATCTCTATGTATGCTCCAGATCTCTCTTTTTTATGTCAAGGTACTCCAGCCTGGATAGTCCTCCAAAATGAATGAAAATAAACTATTGTGTTTTGTGTGTTTTGTAAACACCTCTGGTCACCTTATGATGTAGGCCGTGTGTATGTTTTGCTCCATGGTACCTCCTGCAGACATTGTGTGCATGTACTGTTATGGATAAAATTGTCTAAGGAAAAAGGCATTAATATGTATGTGTGTTTGTGTATGTGGCAATAGTATAATCAAATATGGTGTGCATAGGGCCCAAGGTTGAGGTGGCAAGGCATGACCATGTGCCACCCTTCCATGTAAGAGGACCCATAAGGTGTGTTGTACATAATCCATAATAGTAATATTATAAAATGCAAAGTGGCATGGCTCCTCCATGTGCCACCCCTCCACCTAGGATGCAATAATTGAGATAAGGCTCAAAGTCCAAGGGAGAAGCAATATAAAATGGGTGGAGATGGCTATTATATTGAGTTATTCCCTCCATATGGGATAGGCCCATGTGGGGGAGGTATAGAAGGACAAAGAGAGCTAGTTAAATAATGGGGAAAGTAGGACGAGGTGGCAAGATTCCTTGTGCCAACCCTCCACTTGTCCTCCTAGAGGTTTGAACCTATTATAAAATTGGAAGAGACCTAGGGAGTATCATAGACTTAAGATATGGGGCTTGATTTATGCGGATAATTGAGGCAAAGGGTTGTCAAAATTGAGGCAAAGGGTTGTCGCATACAATTGAGAGTGCGTACCCACCTAGCCCACATGGGAGACTTTTCCACACACACCATGCATGTGGGAGGATACATTAATGTGGAGAGACCCCCTCTTTTGGCTATAAAAGGAAAGGGCAATTCCTTGATGGGACACGCTCATTCTTGTAAAGCCACCTAGCTAGTATTTTGATATTTCCCTCTCATCCCTCCTTTCCAATAAAGTATGGTTCACTTCCCTTGATGTCTACATCTCAACATTCCTCTTCCTATCATGTACTTGCTTCTCTTCCCACACTCCCTTTCCCCTTGTGTCATAGTCTCTCTTTTTCTTCCCTCCATTTCTAATTCCTTATTCACCCCTATGACATCCCTTCGCCCTCGTGATCTCCTTTTCTCTATGGCCTTTGAGCGTCGCCATACTTAGTCTCTAGCTTTTGGTCTCGGTTTCTTTTCCGGCTAAAAGTTTTGGTGTGGCTGCTGGGATACGAATCTCCACGGCTGTTGGCGAATCTTCTATTCGTACGGGTTACATCAACAAAACTATACCATCTGTGCTCTTTCTAAGCTACTGCGCGTGCATTCGCTTCGTGCATCTCTTGCGCTTCAGTGCTCTGGACTGCTGCGATTTCTGGTTGCAGACAATTTTCTGCGCGACAGTTCTCTGGACTGCCGCGACTTCTGGTTGCGGACAGTTTTCCGCGCGACAGTTCTCTGGACTGCTCTGGTCTCGGACTGTTTCCTGAGCCCCTGCAAAAGAGTAACAGCAGATCCCGCGCCCCCCCTACCTCTTCTCTTCCTCTCCTTCTCTTTCTCTTTCTCTTCTCCTTCTCCTCTCCTCTCCTCTCTTTTTATTAAAGAATAGGATTGGAACCCAAAACCTCCCCCTTCACAAAAGAAAGTCTTATCATTGGGCCAACAAGTTGGAAGTGGTAAAAATGTAATGATTTTTGTTCATATATTGAAATCGCGGGAGCTGTAACTCTCTAACCATAAGGAGTTTGCTCTTGTTCTAAAAAGCAAAAATATTTCATTTTATGTTCTCTATCCACTTCTCTTGCTAGATCGCCAATTCAGAACTTCTCCAAGCCCACTTCACGGGCGCACGCCTCACGAGAAGAGTGGACATTTATGTCACTTCTCGACGCGTTTAAGGAATTGGTGCCTGTTCCTCCGCACCTTACGGCTACCAATGCAAGAGATGTATTCCTTGATCTTCATGTCGACCTTCAACGGCTGATTGTCCAGTGCATTATTGATGGTGATGACGGGTGGAATGACACACCGTGGATGATTCAGGGTGACGAACTACTGATACGCTGGGAGAATTTTGACTTTACTTCTACTCATTGTGCGGTGATCGAACTACTTGCTGCTTCAGAGGTAATCAAAAAGGTTTCCTTCTTCGAAGGGTGGGATGTTCCCCAAGCTTGGGGGGAGATTTGGCGCATCTGCTTGTTGATTCCTGTGGAAAAGCTCGTCCTAAATGGTCATTTCACAATCTCATTACAAAGGTTTCTAGGCCTTGGCTATGGTTGGTAATGTTTCGACCAAGGAATCCATTTGTACCTAATCAGCCTTTTGTGCCTCATTTCGAGCTTCAAATTGTAATTCTTTTTGGGCTTAAGATAAACTATCAACAAAGAATTGCAAGTTTATTTGGTGCTGAACGTTTGGCTCAAGTGTTGAATTCTCCCCACTCTCTCCTCCTACCTATCTTGGACTACCGAGAAACTTGGGATGTCCGAATTCTCGTCTTGGTGTGATGACATCTTGGATTCTTCAATTTGATGGAGCTTACAAACCTTCGACCAAGGCGGCTGGCGTGGGTGTGAAGCTCACTTCACCGAGTGGTGAGGAGTTTTGTTACAGCAAGTCTTCGCCCGCAAGTACTTGCAATCAAGCTGAGTACTCGGCGCTCATTTTTGGGCTACAAAAGGCACAAGAACATCATGCCAAGCAATTGGAGGTGCAAGGAGATTCTCAACTAGTGTGTGAACAAGTTAGTGGAAGGTGGAAGGTGCGGAGCAAAGGCTTGGTTCCACGACATCAACAAGCCTTGGAACTTTGCAACCAATTTGAAGAGGTAAAAATTCAGCATATCCCTCGAGCTCGAAATCTTGTTGCTGATTTCTTGGCACGTGAAGCTTGTATTTCAATCACGCATGACGCGAGTGGAAGCGCCACCCCAATCAAGCTGCAAGCCACGAAGGAGGGTGATCGTTTGTAAGGAATGCAAAGGTTGTGGTCATCATGAAACTAAGTGTTGGGCCTACTTGATACGAGTTCACCGACTTCGGCAGACCATCAGGAGGGTTCTCAAGGACATTGCTCAAAAGAAGGATGCCAGACCGCACACCCCTTGAAGAAATAGAATGGCGACTACAAGAACTGGAAGAAGCTGAAGGTGATGTGCAAGCTCTCCAACTGTTGACATTTGTCATGGCATTCTTGTTTGCCTTGATGAACAACCTCATGCGACGCCGCACCTCTAACCCTCGCGTGTAATGATCAGAGTGATATCATGAGGATTGGTCCTTTTAAGATAGTCTATGTGCTATTCTATGCTGAAGATTCTTCTCGTATAATATTTCACACTACACCAATGACACCCTACCCTGCCTATGTGTGCTTTTTGGATGTATCTTCACCCAATTTTCAGTTCAAGCTTCCTCTTACTATTGTTCATCCATAGATAAGCCACTCTTTTCCATCTTCCAAGCATGGCTGACATTCCCGTGTTTTGTGGACGGGTAGAAGAAAATCCAAATGAGTATCTTGTGGCTTTCAAACGCCGTTGTGTCTCTCTCAACTTTCTTACTGAAGACAGATGGCTATTGGTTCTCCCCACATTTCTAGAAGGTTTGGCTCAAGTGTGGTATGAGAAGCAAACCGAAGATGTTCGCCAAAGCTGGCCAAGGTTGACAGCAGCAATGATTGAGTATTTCGGCAAAGAAGAGGAGCCCGAGAATGTGTACCTACAGGTGGCAAATTTGAAGCAGTCAGAAGGTGAGACGGCGCGTCGATATGTGGATCGAGCGGCCGTGCTCCTGGACCGTTTGATTGCCACACAGGAGGACAATGCCGGATTTCGAGCTGGAATGACTCAGCATGTGCTGGGCTACCTTGTAGCAGGAGCGAGTGATGAATTCCGCCTCAAGCTTAAATGGGAGAATCCAAAAACTATGGTGCTAGCACATGAGATTGCTCAAAAGTTTGACAAAGTTCAGTCTGACCCCGCTTCAAAGAAGACAATTGTCCCTCCGCATCCCCCTCCATTCCTGCAACAACAACCTGGGGGGTCTAACTCAGGGGCATACCCCCACCCCTCAGGGATGTATCCACAGCCTCCACCTCAGATGTATGGTCCTCCCGTAGCTGCTTACCCTCAACAAGGTGGATATCCTCATCCTCCGCCTCAAAGATTTCCCCAGCCTCGCCCACGAGCCCCCCTCCTCTCTACTCCTGTGGCCCCTCCAACTAAAGAGGCCCCCCCTGCAACAGAACCTGGAGTCAATGACCTAGCCAAGGCCCTGAATGATCTTCGGCTTGAGATGGTGGGCATCAGAAATCAAGCCAACCGCCCTCCAAGAGATCGTGCTAATGTTGTATGCTACGAGTGCCACCAGAAGGGTCATTATCGCACAGAATGCCCCAATATTCCAAGGGTGAATCTTCTAAGTGAGTCGGGCACTGAGGATTCTGATGTGGAGATCCTTGATCTCAGGAAAAGAACTCGTGCTACCTCGGACCCCTCTCTAAACCGTGGACCGGGCCGCCCCAGGTAGAAGGTGTCCTTCTCAGAGCCCTCAGACGCTGAGATGGCAGACCCACCAACAGAGAAGACTAAAAGATCTCGCAGGAGTAAGTGGTCACCCTCGGATTTTCCCATCGGCTCAGGGCAAGAGGACTATTCGGTCGTTCAAGACCTTGCTCATCGTTCTTTGAGCATCACACTCCCTCAACTAATAGCATTAAGTCCTAAGGTGAGACGTGAGCTGCAGCAAGGTCTCTCAACAAGGAAGAGTAAGAAAAAGGGAAAGGTACGAGAGGTATCTTCTATCTCTGAAGAAATTGATCGGCACCCACACACAGTAGATGTCATCATAGATAATTGCCGTGTCAAAAATGTGTGTGTTGATGGGGGAGCTGCATGTAATATCATGGTGCCCCGCATCATGAAGAAATTGAATTTGAAATGTACAAGGCGTTCCTCCACTCGAATCAAGGTAGCTGATGGTCGACGACTCGCCACCATGGGAGTCATTGAGGATTTGCCCATCACTGTCAACGGGCTGACCACCATTATCAATTTCTATGTAGTGGACATTGAAGATACAGGCAGAAGTTACCCTGCCATACTCGGGAGACCATGGTTGAGAAAAAGTGATGCAGTCAGCTATTGGAAGACAGGACACATGTCTTTTGGTGCTTCCAAGGAGAAAATCCCTGTGCAACCTGGTGCCATGGAACCGGAAGAAGAAGAGGAGCATGACAGTGATACTCTCTCATCTTCAGTGTTTGAGTCCATGGAAGAATCAGACGGGGGAGAGGAATTCTCAGAGGAGGAAGTTTACATGATGGGGGTGTCTCCGACCCTACCACCTGCAGAAAAGATAACAGCTAGTCCTCAACAGCTCGAATCAATGCTTTCTCCAGACCTCACTCCAGGTGAGAAAGATGAGTTTCTTGAAATGTTCAAAGATTTCCCTGACCTCTTTGCAACTAGCTACCACCACCTTCGCCATGTGACTGCCATAGAGCACAAGATAGAGCTGAAGCCTGATGCAAAGCCTGTGGCTCAGAAGTATCGGAGATTAGGGCCCCTACAGACCGAGGCTTTGCGATCAGAGTTGCAGAAGCTTGTAGAGGCTGGGTTTATTGTTCCGGTTCACAATACTGAATGGGTTTCACCAGTGGTAGTCATCCCAAAGAAAAACAACAAGTGGCGGGTCTGCATCGACTATAAGAAGCTCAATGCTGCCACCAAGAGGGATCATCATCCTCTACCCTTTCAAGACCTCATTCTTGAGAAGGTAAGTGGACATGAGATGTATACTTTCTGTGATGGTTACTCTGGGTTTTATCAAATCAGAATTGCCGAGGAAGATGTGCTTAAAACCACATTTGCCACACCCTGGGGGACATTTGCATTCAAAGTAATGCCATTTGGCCTCACCAATGCTCCTGCCACCTTTCAAAGATTCATGCAAATGGTGTTTGCTCCTTATTTGGGGGATTTCTTGGAGGTGTTTTTAGATGATTTTTGTATTCATCACGTAAGGAGCACATCATGAAGGTTAGATTGGCCTTCCAAAGGGTCAATGATGCAAATGGCAGTCTCAACCCTGAGAAATGCACCATTGGAGCCACTCAAGGGAGGTTATTGGGACATGTTGTCTCATCCGAGGGCATCAAGCCTGACCCCGAGAAGGTAGAAGCCATCCTCAAGCTCTCCCCACCTACAACCAAACGTCAGGTACGCTCATTTGTCAATCTAGCAGGATACTATCGCCGCTTCATTGATCAGTATGCTGCTTTGACACGGCCCATGACTATGCTATTAAAAGATGGGGTTGATTTCTCTTGGAATGAGGATTGTGATCATGGGTTTGCACAAATCAAGAATGCTCTGGCTTCAGAACCCATTCTGCGCAATCCAGACTGGTTAAAGACCTTCTATATCAATCCTGGGTTTGGTGAGCATACTCTGGCAGGTATTCTTCTCCAGCAAGGGGAGGATCGGTTCATGTATCCCGTTCGATTTGCTTCTCGACAATTGCTCGACACCGAGCGACGCTATTCAGAGGCCGACAAGCATGCCTTGTCTTTGGTGTTTTGCATTGAGAAATTTAAGCATTATGTGGCTGGAAGGTCCTTCTTTATACTCACTGACACTGGTCTTGCAAAGCAGGTTCTTCAATCACCAAATCCCATGGGCCGGTTGGCCAAATGGTTGGCAGTTCTACAAGAGTATGATTTTTCTTTCAAAATTGTAAAAGGGGGTTGTTCCAACTTGAAGAATGCTTTGATTGATTTAGAGGAGTGCCTTGATGTAACCCTGGTAGCAGCCATAGAAGTTGGGGATCCTTGGTATGGTGGTATATATAAGTTTTTGACCGCTTTCTCCTTTCCTTCAGAAAGTACAAGCTATGAGAGAAAGAAGATCTGCAGAGATAGTAGGCGCTACACCCTCCTTGATGGGGTGTTGTACCGTCAAGGCATGGATGGGGTACTCAGACGGGCCATTGATGCAGATGAAGTGCCTAAGGTATTGAAGCATTATCATGATGGGTTTTGTGGAGGCCACTATGCCAGTGACTATACAGCTAAGAAGATTTTACATGCTGGATACTATTGGCCGACATTGTTCAAGGATGTCACTTTGTATTGCAAAACCTGTGAACCATGTCAATTCTTCGGTAGGAAGGATTTGCGTCCCGGGCAACATCACCCAGTGATGTCCATCCATCCGTTTCAGAAGTGGGGAATAGATTTTGTCGGGCCCTTGCCCATGACTGCCCGCAAAAAGAAGTATCTTTTGGTAGCCACTCAGTATGTCACTAAGTGGGCTGAAGCTATCGCTCTCTCTGCTGCAAATGGCAAGGCAGTTTCAAGTTTCATATTTGAACGTATCTGCACAAGGTTTGGGACACCCATGGAGATAGTCTCAGACCATGGGAGTCCATTCTTAAATGAAGCAGTGGAGTTACTCATGGATCGCATGGGCATTGATCATCACACTTCTAGCATCTATTATCCAGCATCCATGGGTCAAACAGAGCGGACCAATGGCCTCCTCTGTAAAACCATAGGAAAAATGGCTGCAGGGAATAGGAGCCAATGGGATCAGAAGGTCACTGAAGCAGTGTGGGCTTACAACATCACTCATAAAACATCTACAGGTCACACCCCTTTTGAGTTGGTGTATGGTACTGAGGCAGTTTTACCACTTGAGATAGAGATTCCAGCCTTGAGATTGGCACAAGAACAGAGGATGACAGAAGATGAACATGTAGAGGCCAGATTGGTACAACTTGAGAAGTTAGATGAGACCCGACGCCTTGCACTACATCAAACAGAGATCCAAAAGAATCGACAAAAGGCCCGATTGGATGCTAAGATTCGCAAGGGATGGGTAAGACACTTTGCTGAGGGGGATGTTGTGCTATGCTTTGATAACAGATTGGACCACCAAATGGACAAGAAGTTTCTGCCACTGTGGGCTGGTCCATACAAAGTCATCAAAGAACGTAGCAATGGGTCTGTACAAGTTCAGGAGCTGCATGAACCATATGGCAAGAAGGTGATCAACAAGCGCTACCTCAAGCCTTTCTTTGTGCGTGATGGTCCCAGGCATGGAAATGCGGTGCATTCCCTGCCTGGGGGGGGGAACTGTTATGGATAAAATTGTCTAAGGAAAAAGGCATTAATATGTATGTGTGTTTGTGTATGTGGCAATAGTATAATCAAATATGGTGTGCATAGGGCCCAAGGTTGAGGTGGCAAGGCATGACCATGTGCCACCCTTCCATGTAAGAGGACCCATAAGGTGTGTTGTACATAATCCATAATAGTAATATTATAAAATGCAAAGTGGCATGGCTCCTCCATGTGCCACCCCTCCACCTAGGATGCAATAATTGAGATAAGGCTCAAAGTCCAAGGGAGAAGCAATATAAAATGGGTGGAGATGGCTATTATATTGAGTTATTCCCTCCATATGGGATAGGCCCATGTGGGGGAGGTATAGAAGGACAAAGAGAGCTAGTTAAATAATGGGGAAAGTAGGACGAGGTGGCAAGATTCCTTGTGCCAACCCTCCACTTGTCCTCCTAGAGGTTTGAACCTATTATAAAATTGGAAGAGACCTAGGGAGTATCATAGACTTAAGATATGGGGCTTGATTTATGCGGATAATTGAGGCAAAGGGTTGTCAAAATTGAGGCAAAGGGTTGTCGCATACAATTGAGAGTGCGTACCCACCTAGCCCACATGGGAGACTTTTCCACACACACCATGCATGTGGGAGGATACATTAATGTGGAGAGACCCCCTCTTTTGGCTATAAAAGGAAAGGGCAATTCCTTGATGGGACACGCTCATTCTTGTAAAGCCACCTAGCTAGTATTTTGATATTTCCCTCTCATCGCTCCTTTCCAATAAAGTATGGTTCACTTCCCTTGATGTCTACATCTCAACATTCCTCTTCCTATCATGTACTTGCTTCTCTTCCCACACTCCCTTTCCCCTTGTGTCATAGTCTCTCTTTTTCTTCCCTCCATTTCTAATTCCTTATTCACCCCTATGACATCCCTTCGCCCTCGTGATCTCCTTTTCTCTATGGCCTTTGAGCGTCGCCATACTTAGTCTCTAGCTTTTGGTCTCGGTTTCTTTTCCGGCTAAAAGTACATGCAGGGGAGATAACCATCGGAAGGTCTTTTTGTATCCCTTTTGTTTACCTTACACCCATGGGAACCCTTGCTAGCATGAGAACCTAGCCATAGATTTATCCTTGACCACCATGAGATGGCATGAGAAACTATGAGACTAGATGTATCCTTGACATAGCCTGAGGCATTCCCTTGAGGGGGGGTTTGATGGGATATCTCAAGGTGTATGCCTCAGGCACACCTTGGTTTCTATGTGTGAGTGCTAGAGGCATAGTTAGGTGCCCACAAGCACAGTTAGGTGGTGGAGAGCCACATAGGATGATTGAGAGAATCTAGGAGCAGATTGAGGAGATGATTGTGGAGCTCTGAAGTCATCAGTGATGTCAGTGAGCATGTATGAGGTGCCTACTTAAGGACCTCACTCTTCTTCATTCTATAACCAAGTAATGCAAGTATTCTGAGTTTGTGTCCACTCTTTGCTTTCCTTTCAGTTTTCCAATAGTTATTAAGCAAGCTCTTTTTAAACATCAATTAGCATGCCCTCAAGAAAAACTCAATGATGCCGATGATGTTGTAACATGGCTTACATCCAATCTCTCCACTGGCGCTCGTTCAACATACAGTAAACAAAGCCTTAAGAATAGTATAGTATGCATAGTGTTACATGAAGTGAAAGTGGATGAACTGAAAAGGAGAAGCTAGCACGTTTGGGAGAAAATTAAAGGTGTTCGTGGTGTGCATAACATATGGGGCTTTTCAAACAACCAACTGATTAAAACGAGAAAACTTTCTTATTTCTGCAGTGCGTGCATCATAGGGGATCGTGACGGTTGTGAGAACATTACAATTGTGAAGACATGGGAGCGAGTACAAGTTTTCCCTACGTTCAAATGGAGTGACAAACAATGGAGAGACAAACAAGTCACCACAGTTTGAGGAGAGTTTTGAAGACCTCACTGACTGTTTGGAAGAGGGGGATAACTTTGTAGTTGTCGCAGATTCTAGGGAGAACAAGGAAGATGACCCATACTTTTTGTTGTAGTGCACAAAACCTAAGTACAAGGTTGAGGAAACATTTAAGGATAATTGGGTAACAACCAATGAGAAGTGGGATGTAGTAGTTGGAGCTTTTTGGTACAAAAAAACATCCAAGAGAGGCCGCAATTACAAACTGCTACATAAGAGTCCACAAACATGTGTGTACTCTCATCTAGTAAGAGCTATGCTACAAATGCCTATATGGATTGTCCCATGAGAAATAAGGTCCCACAACAAATAGAGGTTAAGCCTGACGTCCCAATTGGCATCATTGGGGTGGACCACCAAAGTCTGGGGCTAGCAAGTGTAATATCACAATCTGTGAATGTAATTACACGCCAGCAGACCCTAACGGTCCAATCCAACCAAAAAAACTTCTTAAAAAGAAAGCATGGGTGCCTCCACCTCTGCCAAGCAATGAGCAATTGAGCTCGTTTACATCAACTCCCGAGCCTCAAAGAAAAGAAGCTCCATACCCAAATGTAGAGGTGGAGAAGGCTCATTTTCACGCACTTCAACAATGGGTATAAAAGGAACAAGCTCAATTTAAGTATGAGAAACAAGCTCAATTTGAGGCTGAGAAACAAGCTCAAGACCAAATCCATGACTTGGCCCCACAAAGTATGGATACTGTACTCGAGCCTCTGTTCCAACAACAGACTCCGCAACATAATGTACCACCATGTCAACTTGAAGGAGCCGCACTCTCTAGCATCTTGAGTTGCTCTGTGTTAATTCCCATTGGAATCCTCCTACGGAATTGTCCCAATCTCTGGGAGAGTTTCAAAGGATGGATTGAACTTGCAAATCCCCCTCCACCTATGAATGACATCGAAGATATCCTTGTGCGGATGGGTGAGAGAGACGACATATGCAACATTATTGTGCCTTTGATCCACAAGGCATATAATGAAGTCCAAGCCATAGTGGATGGTGTAACAAGTGTAAATGTCTTATCAAATGAGCTCTACGATGAATGGGGTGTCCCACCAATGCAAAAGTCTAATTTTAACATACACCTTGCCGATGATTCATGGGCTAAACCCTTGGGAATAGTGAATGGTGTGTTAAAAAAGGTCGCAGGAGTCCGCTTTTCCCTTCAATTCACAATCTTGGATCTCCCCAAAAAATCCTATCAAATTTTACTAGAATGTCCTTGGTTACAAGAAGCATCAGTCCTCCATGACTTGGGAACTAATAGACTGACAATCCAGAATAACGACACTACAGTTAGGGTGAATGTGGGGATAGGAGCTATAAAACCAATTGTGTCTAGAGCATTGGATGACACATCTTCAACGACAATCTCAAGCAAATCAACTCCCCTGCAATAGCATGCCATAGCGGTCGATTCACAAAGCAATATCAATAACTGGATGCAAACATTGGCAACCATCGACAACTGCCATTCATTAGATCCCATCTTCTCATAGATAGATGCGAACGTGCTATAGGTAGATCCTTCACTCACACATGAAGAACCAATCGATCTAGAGGTGCCATTCTTTATGGCTGATCTTGAGTGGGATAATGAACTTGAAGAAGGTACCCATACCAATGATGAATCGGATTTCCCTTGGGAGCTTGAAACTAAGGCTGAGAATACTGAAATTAAAGATTAAATCTTTGACTTTGACCTAGCCATTCTTCGTGCCCTAATGGTAGTCGAGCTTCCAAAAATTGTACCTCCAAAGTTGAATAACAGCAGAAGATCCCACAAGAAAGCTGAAGGAGGAAATCGTAGAAAAGCCAAGGCTGAATACTTCAATGAATTCAATGAGTCCAAACAAGGATCGTCGAATTGTATCTTGCAAAGCCAGCTCTCTCAAAATCAGAACCACCACATCTCGAATGGTCCCCTGAGGGACTGGAAGGAGTATGCACAGCAAATGAACCCTTACTTGGGAACACCTTACCAGTGGAAAAGTTACCCCATAGTTCCCAGCGTAAGAAGTTTAGAAAGTATAAGCCACATGTGCATATGAAGTTCAATCAAGAGAATTTACCGCCAAAAAAAAAAGAGAAAAAGAAAAAAAAGGTCTCCAAGAGCCAAAAAAATTGGTTATAATACTATGCCACCCCGTACACATGGCACATGTCAGGCTAGTTCAACACCATCAAAGGCTGATCTTCAAGAAGTGCCAGAGTACATCAAGAATTACACAAGTGGCAGTGTCCCCATAGCAATGCCAAGACCTCTAAAAGAATCTAAAGTTCAAGCTGTGCTGCTAGAAACATTGGATGGATTCCAATTCAAGACAACCATAACTGGGAGCCGATTGAAGTGATACAACATCATCACGCAAGCCATCCCCAACAATAATGAAGTTTTGGGAACCCCAAGTCTTCAATAGTTTGCACTAGATTGTTACACGCACAGTCACTAGCATATGCACGTTTTTGCACATATAGTTTGCACTAGAGTGTTACACGCACACTCACTAGCATATGCACGTTTTTGCACATTTAGGAAGATCTAATCAATTTTGTATTAGGGATGATTGAGTCTTAGTTTCCCTATTGAATCCCACAAATAAGCATATAGTTAGTCCCTACCTAATCGACACATCACATCAATTCACATGATTTTGCATAGGCACATAATAGATTGCATCAATAATAGTATCACAAACTTTCATTCCATACTCTCAAAGCATGCAATGAATTCAAAAGCAGGACAAGAAGCTATGCCAAAACTCAAGATGAATTGGCAAAAGAGTCTGCAGCCTCAGCAACGAGACCCTTGCCAAACATCACAGCCATCTCCTAAATGCAAAAATATCAGACTTGCATACAAACTTATCTCTACAAGCTCAATGATATGGGTGCAATCGCATCCAACATGTATGCAAGATAACAAGAAATGCCAGCCTCAACAATGAGACCCCCTCCAAACCTCTTCCCAAGAAGATTCGATGGCAGAGTCCGCAGCCTCAGCAATGAGATCCCCTCTGAAATTCATAGCTGTCTACCCCTCGTTAAGAGGAGATAAGCTTCCTGACTATAGACCACAAATTGTATGGTGCAAAGGCATTACAGCAGGAACAACTCGCATGCCACAAGCTCAATAGCCACTAGGTTACGCACATGGCATCCCAACTCCGAAAGCAAAGTAAGCCATAACCCGACGACGGGTAATCAAATGGATCTGGGAGTATGTTGTCTCTATGCCAACATGGATTTAGGTAGTACAGATAGTGTGGTACAGATAGTGTGTAGAGTAGCGGCAAAGCTCCACTTGTACTTGCATAAGGCTAGAAATAATTCCTCTTAGAAATCCAACTTGCATGTTCTACATGCAAGTTTTACATACTAATCCTGCACTACTACTGTGCTATCCCTACACTACTGCCGTGCTATCCTAAAATTTGTAGCACAATGCTAGTGCCTTTAGGTTGGTTATAGTTAACCGTCAGATTTCATCCACTGGGCTACTTAAAACATTTAAGTACTAACATGGAAGTAGGTTGATACAAAATTAGGTACTACGAGCACCATGAGAATATCCACAAGTTCAAGAAATGTCTGCAAGATTTTTATTATTTCAAAACATAATGGCATTTTGATTTTTCAAGGAAATTCCAGACTCCCAACTATCTTATCAGCCTCTCTATTGCAAGCATCTCCCAGTTCTTGAGGCTAGTCTGTTGCACAATGGCATACCTCTTCACACACTCGGATTACACACTGCTTGCTTGACTCTGTCGACTTATATGCCCATAGTAACTCCTCCTTTCAATGGGAGTCCTCTTCATCTTGGTCTTTGTGCTCTATACATCTTCGCGCCTCTATCATGTCCTACCAAAAGAAACCTACATCATGAGCTTGACAAGTACCTTAAAGAAATAGGAAAAACAATAGCCAGGGAAATTAATATTCACTGTCTATGCCAACTCCAAGTAATACACCCACCACCGAAGCATGTCCTCCATGTAGCTATTTTCCTCCTTCTTATCCAGGTCTATTTCTATGAGGATGCCATCCAACATCATTTTCAGATAGAACAATAGCATTCCAAAGTTATTTTGGTATGCCATATATTCATTGTAGGTGGATCGATGTACAAAGTTTGGATCGGTGTACAAAGTTTTGAAGCTAGATTTTGTAATGGGATCTAAGTTTTGTCTACACTCTGCACTTAAATAGGGAGAGAGTTCATTGAATTGACCTTCTCATTCTTCAGTCTCATGTTAGTTGTGTAATCAAAATCTTTCATCTCACATTAGTTGTCTAATCAAAATCTTTCATCTCACATTAGTTCACTAATTGAGCTAACATGGCATGTAAGTCTAGTACTAAAGCTAGCATTCTGAACAAGCATACTTGCTTGATTTCTTTTTCTACTAGCTAAAATTCACTAGGTTTGTTTCCAATCATCGTGCATTCATCTCCATCGAAGATGAGTCTGTAATTGTTTTATGTGTCATTTGCCCAACTAACAAGAGTTTTTTTTTTAGCTTATTAATCTAGACAGCCTAGACATAAGACCAAGAAATCAAGGGACTACAACTACAAGCCCTAGATCTTTTGCTCCTTGAGAGGAGATTATGTAATTTTGTGAATGTATTCACCCTTTTGTTATGGACATAATGTTTGTTGTAGGTAATTTTGTGAACGTGATTTTAAGATAATATATTTTGGACAAGTAATCTTGCTTCCCCCCCCCCCCTTACCCCACCTTCATGGGATGGGTATAAACATGCCTATCTCCAAAGCTTAAATCACATACAACCTCCTCCCACTTGGATACTACTACACTCACTGAAATTCTTTGGATCTAGTTGTTCCTCATATTGTTCCTCAATTCCTCATTCTTGAAGACCAATAATTAAAATTGAGCAAGAGCTCAACTTCTACCTAGTTACCATCTTAGTCAACATATCTATAGGATTCTAGCTAGTGTGTATCTTTTCCACCTCCAAATACATCAGATGAAATGATATTTGATCTATATATGTTTGGTTCTTGAATGGAAGGATGAATTCTTTGCGAGGTGAATAGCACTCTTGCTATCACCGTACCAGTTGCAATTTTCTTACTTCTTCCCAAGTTCCTCCATAAACCTTTGCAACCAATCATCTCTTTACTAGCCTCTAAAATTGTAATATATTCTGCTTTTGTTGTAGAAAGTGCAACAACCCTTTTCAACTTTGAAACCCAGCTTCAATGATGTTCCACCTATAATGAAAACATACCAGATGGTGCTCCTTCTCCATCTCTATCACCCTAACATATTCGAATTGACATATCCTTGTAGAGAAATGTTTGAACATTTCAACCATAATGCATGATTAGTCGTACCTCTCAAATATCTGAGAATCCACTTTACGGCCATCCAATGTTCTTTACTTAGATTATTCATAGATCTTATCACAACCCCCACTATATGTGCAATACCTAGCCTTGTGCATAAAATTGCATACATCAAGCTACCAATTGATGATGCATATGGAACCCTTGACATATAGTCAATTTCCACCTGTGTCGGGACACATATCCTTGCATAATCTGAAATGATTAGCCAAAAATGAAAAAAGATGTTTTGCATTCTACATTTCAAACCTTTCCAATACCTTTTCAATGTACTCAATCTGAGACAATGTCAACTTGTGGTTTTTCCTATCCTCATGCCAAGGATTTGCTTTGCAACACATAAATCCTTCATTGCAAAAGTATTTGCCAACTTCCTCTTGAGCACATCTATATCCTAGATGTTAGAGCCTGCAATAAGCATGTAATCAACATACAATAACAAGATCACACAATTGTCTAATTTTTGAAAATAAACACACTAGTTTGAATGACATCTACTAAAGCCATGCTCTACCATAAACCTATCAAACTTCAAATACCACTACCTTGGGTCTTGCTTTAAACCATATAGACTTTTCTTCAACCTGCATATCAATTCCTCCTTTCCTTTGACCTCATATCCTTGTGGTTGCTTCATATAAATTCCCTCCTCTAGATCCCCATGAAGAAAAGTTGTCTTCGCAGCCTTCAATAGCCACAAGACTAAGAATAGTTTTGATTGAAGTCATTTTAACAAAAAAAGAGAATATTTCATCAGAGTCTATACATTTCATCTGTGCAAACCCCTTTACAACAAGCCTTGCCTTGTACCTCTTTTTTCCTCCATCTTCTTCCTTAACCCTATAAACGCATTTACTCCAAATTTTTGTTTTTTCCCATAGGCAAGCAAACCAAATCCCAAGTCTGGTTTGTTATCAAAGATTCCATTTCCTCTTCCATGCCTCACTCTCACTCCTTTTTGGATTCTACCTGCATTGCTTCTTTATACGTTTCAAACCCCTTGCTTTTTTGTCTCTTTATACCTGATTTGAATTTGTTCTTGGTCTCTTTCCTCTCTCCCATTGTCTTCCCCTATTTTCAAGAGTGAAGCATTACCTGATTTTTACATGTGCTTCTTTATACTTCTTTATACCTGATTTGAATTTGCTCCTGGTCTCTTTCTTCTCTCCCTTTGTCTTGCCCTATTTTCAAGAGTGAAAGCATTACCTGATGTTTCACTTGTGCTTTTCCATTGTATTTTATCATTAAGGAGAATACTAACAACATCATCAAACTTTAAGTGTTTAACCCAGAAATAGAATTACTCATAGCCATGACCAAGCTGTCTTAACTTTTTGGCAATGTGCACAAAATCAAGAGATCCTGTACCTCATCATCAAAGTTTACTCCTACAAACCTTAGTTGGCTTGTATTTGTATTGAACTGATTTAAATGATCAGCTATAGACCCACCTTTTAACATCTTTAGATTGGATAGATGCCTCATATGAAGTACGTTGTTAGAAGCTGATGGTTTTTCATACAATTTATCCAATGTGCTCATCAAGTCCTTTCATGTCTTCTATTCAAGAAAGCTGAAATCCAATGATGCTCCCAAACATAGTTGTATCATTCCTAGCATCTTTCTATCAAGAAAGACCTAGTCTTCATCTGACATGCTCACACGCTTCTTTGTGCTCCCACCTATTGCAAGAAAAGGTCCTTCTAGTATGGATTATCCTCCATCCGCATCTTCCAATGGTAGTTCTTGCCATTGAACTTCATGATTTTTAAATTGTCTTCTTCTGTCAATGCTCCCACATAAACCAAGATCTCCCTTGCTCAAACATACACTCTGATATCAGTTTATTAGGAGCAACACAAAAATAGACAACAATGCGAGAAGCAGAATGCATAAAATACACAATACATAAAGTGCACGGAATGGAAGAGACAAAGAGCCACTGATATACATGCTTCACCCAATGTGGGCTATGTCCACATAGAAATAGCCAGAGTCGTGCATCTTTCTTATTCATCAAGTGAGAAGATACAAGATACAAGCAGTATATCCACTACTCTCTTGCTATGTGAGCCACACCCTTATCTTACAATTTTGACCACACAACTCATGAGCAACTCATGAACCAAATTTCATGTATTTTTTGCTTTTCCAAGGGGGGACTAAGGCCTAGGATGGGTATAAACATGCATGGGCCCAAAGAAAGACCAAAAACCATCTTTGAAAAAAGGATCAGGCTCTACATACAAAATGTTTGAAATATCTCTTTAATAGTTGAAACGACCACCTCTTTAACATGCTACATTGCAATAATCAATTTTTTTAATGAGAAGTAAATTCTAAAGTATCATAGTGTAGAATCTTATTTACTATTCAATTTTCATGTACTAGGGACAATATGCCAAGTAGACTTCATACAGAATATTCTCATATTCATCTCTAAGAATCTACACAAGGAACAAAATCTCCACATGTGCATTGTAGAACTTTCTATGTCATTTTTTGGCATGGCATGCCATCATCACTCTTGTTGACCTCATTGTTTCACTAAGTAATTCAAGCCTATTCTCTTCTTCATGGAACTTGTCATCAACGGGATGAGTTCTATAGTTAATCTTCATTAATCATCATTTTTCAATGCAAATGATGTCCTTTTGCTACCCTAGCTACAACATTGAATCTTTTCAAGAGCCTTAGATTTCCAAAAAATAAAGTATGTCATTAGCCCTTCATGGTTTAACTAATTGTATCTCTTTGAATAAATAAACTCATATGCATTAAAATTCTACTTATATGCATTGAATGATGTAGCAACTAGGAGCACACATGTTGCAACATGCTACAATTCTAATGCCTCTCCATACCCCTTCCACCAATTTGTGTGTCACAATAGCCTTAATAGCATGAAGATGTTAAGAGTCTCCATATGACATTCACGGTTTGTGTACTTCACTCCTATTTGGTAGGCTATTTTACCCTAGTCTCCTAGTAGAAACTTTTTACAACCCTCTTAAGAATTGCTTATGACTTTAGTATTTTGCAATTGGGCATGCATCTAATATTATGAATATAAGGCAATTGAAACTCCATGCAAAAGAGTGTGCCTTTGCTTCCACCTTTTCTCAACCACCTGACACCAAATTGACTTTCTTCTCTTGTCCTACAAATTGCACATATTCTTTCCCCTATGTTATTACTTTTGACATTTTTTGATAAAGTTTAGCCACAGGGCAAGTGCATCTTGATCCCCCATGTGTAGAACAAGAACAAATCGCTCCACACCTTCTTTAATTCTTTCTAGGTCTTTCAAAAATGCACCCAATTGTACAAAATATACACATGTATTGCCAATAACTATATATTAGGTGGTTGCAAGCTAAGGGTATCTATTTTGGCTAGTCTCAAGCAAAATGGGACATGTGAAATAGAAAGGAAGAGGTAGACTAGTAGCAACTGGCTATACCACAATCAAGGCATTTTAGTCAATGAAGAGGTGAACTTAGGAATCCTACATAGAATGGAAAATACAAGCCTACATGGCATAGATCAAGGAAGAAATTTTGTGCCAACAACCTCGATCACATTTGTGGGGAGAATCCAATGTGGATTCTTGAGGTGTTCATGGTAGAGCATACATGGGAAGCCTTATGAATCTAAAACCTCCATCCAGGTAAGTTCGAGCACACTTGACATAAATCGCAAAAAATCTAACCATCACTCATGGCATAAAATCATTTAGGTGGCACAAGTTATGTAATACTCAATCGAGGCATTACACATGTAATAGACCATATATGTGGAAATGTCTCATGAAGCTATCCTATGTGGGATGTTGGTGTATCCATCAACTACATGGCAAATTTGTGTGGCTTCAAAGACGCGGCCTACATGTCTAAAAACTTGAGTGAGTCAAGATCCTATAAATGTGGCATAAAACCTATGAAAGGCAACCATCAAAGATGGAATAAAGTCATCTACATGGCACTAGTACTACCTCAATCAGGGTAATCTCTCATAGATCTATCCTATGTGTCATCTTGGCAGCTAAGATCTTAATTGAGGTATCATCACCTACATGAAAATATTGTGCAGTGTTGAAATATTCTACATGGCAACACCTTGGAAGCATTACCTTGATCAAGGCATCCTACATAGGCAATGGCAACTACTTGACATATAGCAAATGGTATCGAATTTTTTTGTAGATGATTTCTAAAAACAAAATTTAAACATTTTTATATTGAATTAAAACTTCACTAATTTAAAAAATAACATAAAAACTACTTTAATCTCTTTTTTTTTTAATAGATGATTTTAAAAAACAAAATATATACATTTTGGAATTTAAATATAAACTTCACTAACTTAAATAATATAAAAGCTACTTTAAACTCTTATTTTCTTTTTTTTTTAAGATGATTTTTAAAAATAAAATTAAAACATTTTTTTATTTGAATAAAAACTTCATGAATTTGAAAAATAACGTAAAAACTACTTTAATCTCTTTTTTTTTAAATAATAATATAAAAACTACTTTCAACTCTTGTTTTCTATTTTTTTTAAGTTTATTTTTAAAAACAAAATTGAAACGTTTGTATATTTAAATAAAAAATTAACTAATTTAAAAAATAACATAAAAACTACTTTAATCTCTTTTTTTTAATAAAGATGATTTTAAAATACAAAATATATATGTTTTGACATTTAATTTAAAATTTCACTAACTGCAAAAATAAGATAAAAACTACTTTAAACTCTTATTTTCTTTTTTTTAATAGATGATTTCTAAAAACAAAATTTAAACGTTTTTAGATTTAATTAAAAACTTCACTAATTTAAAAAATAACATAAAAACTACTTTAATCTCTCTTTTTTTTAATAGATGACTTTGTGCCACCATCTTGCAGGGATTATCCTACATGATAGTATCTCACAGGGGGGTGCATTGAGAAAATGGCAAGGTGAGAGACCTCAATCGAGGTCTTAGACTATCCTATATTGTAGCTATCCTATGTGGCTATCCTTTGTCATGGTGACTATCCTACTTGGTGAACCTCGATTAAGATATCCTTGACATAGCTGGAGCCTATCCTATGTAGTTATTACTATGTGGCTATTACTAATTCCAACTAATCCTACTAACAACTATAACTAATCCTATTAACAAACTATTACTAATCTCAACTAATCCTATTAACAAATATTACTAACCTTGTAGCTATTACTAATCTAAACTGATTATATAACTAACAATATTAACTACTATGTGGCTATTACTAGTCTCAATCAATCCTATAAAGTAGTATTAACCTTATAGTGGCAAGTTTGAGGTATCCTACTTGGCTACATCACATGGCTATTACCAGGATTGAGGTAGCCTACATGGAGCCTACATGGCCTTAACCCATCCTACATGCCACACACACCTCACTCAAAGTAAGAGATGAATACCCCATATCCCACCCCCTTACCCTCCTCTCCCCCATATCCCATGCTTCCCCTTCTCCCCCATATCCCACCCTTCCCCTCCTCCCCCATATCCTACTGCCTTCCCCCTCCCTACTCCCTCTTCTCCCCTTTTCTCATTCATCTTCCCCTTCCTTTTCTACTCCCTCTCCTCTCTTTTTCTCATGCCCCCATGCCCGGTGTTCTATATATTTTCATCCCTCCTTATCCATCCCTTGTCTCATTTCTCCACCACCATTTTCCTTCCTCATATCTTTACCATGGGATGGAGGAGTACTCCTTTTAGAGCTCATAGAACCCCTCGATAGGGAGCTATCTAGTATTCGTGTGCTAAACTCTTGACATCCCATATATCCTCCATCTTGTTCATAAACTAAATTCCATGTTGGAATCCTTGTGTAGTTTAGGTAGCATAGCCACCATCAAGGATTGGTTAGCTACCCAACACCTCACTCCTATATATGGCGGCCTTCCATATGAGGATGTGACGAATTTGCCTAGGGTAAAGGATGTTGTCTTAGACATGTACTGCACAAGAATGGTAATAGGCTAGTAAGGGAGAAAACCTTGATGATATCAAGGTGTTCTCCCCTAATAGGGACCATCATTTCACTAATTAGTTTTTGTGTGTGTGTGGTGGGGGGGGGGGGTGGAGGGGTGGTTGCATGGCATGCCATGCATGGCAAAGCATCACATGGAGGGTGGTGTGTGCATTTATCTGTAGCATAAGGGAAATTTGGAGCTCATTTTGTGGCCCTCTAAGGACTTCCCTTGAGAATGTTCTCTGAAAAAAGGGGGGCATGGATAATTTCTTACAGGGAAGATTCCTTTCTTATAGGAGAATATTCACGTAACAGAACATTCTCAAGGGAAGTCCTTAGAGGGCCCCAAAATGAGCTCCAAATTTCCTTTTTGGTTGCACCACAATGTCAAAGGGGATAAACAGGCCACTACGTAGATGGAGGTTATGGTAGAGGTGTGTGAAAGGGAGAATCAGGGTGAATGAAATGGCTAGGCATTGCGGTGTACTAGAAACAAAGAAAGGGAAAGCTAATGAGGAAGCTGAGCCTATGACGTAGGTGATGGAAACACAACTTGTTGCGAGTGTTGGCGAAATGATGCATGTGTAGGTACTATAGCTTTTTTTGGCAGCTATAATTTTTTACTGAGGCACTTACATATGTTTTGGTGTTGTAGGACAAAGAAGAAGACTGCGAGGTCCAAAAAATCAAGTGGCAAGCTGAAGAAGATGGGCCATCCTAAGGTCTTTGTGTTGAGTGTCACAATGGGAATTGGAGGTGGTGGTGTAGATGTATCTATACTTTCCAATGTCGAGAAGTTTTTGGAGGGAGCTTGTTTGTTAGGATTTTGATCAATCAAGAGGGGGGGTGCATTGTCTCATTTGCACCTACAAATGGTAATTCTTAATAATACAAGCTGTGAATAAATTGCTTCAAAAATATCTAGGTTGGGATGAGAACTGGTCTGAAGGTGCATTGATTGTGTGTCAGCTCTGATGCAGCATAATATGCATACATATCACAGTATGCTAAGGTATTGCTTAAAGGATTATGGTCAACCTCACTTTAAGAGTGTGTGCAAGAATGTTAGTTCCAAGGATTTGTGAGTAAGGATAGAGTTCTATGTCAGGTACAAGGCAGATGAGATAAAGAACCATGTCTGTCTTAGCAACCTGAATATTTTTTACCAATTGTTCATATATTGGAAATTTAAGTTACGTTGTAGATTGGGTATGCCTTTGAGAAAATGCTTGTTGAAGATTTTATAGTTAGGACAATATTATCCTTTTATTGCCCGGGTAATTCCTTGCCAAGGGACAGGAATGGATGCATGAAGTGCCCACTGCAGTTTTCTTCTATTGCAACTCACCAACGATGTACCCGTGATTGGACCAGCATGTTAACAGTATTGTTGAGGCCCTGATGTATTCCAAGATTCACATTACTGCATCTCCGTGGAATGAAAATGTGACTGATCCTATTGGTGTCTCGGATCACAAATTACTGCTTGCAAGTGAGAGTCGAGGAATGGCATACATATTGCCTAGGATATATTGCCTAACTCTTGTGATTGCTATGGCTCCAAAGTCATCTTTTTCATCTTGATGTAAATATTTCGGCAATGAAATCAACATGAAATCAATATTTTCATCTTATGTAAATATTTCGGCAATTAAATCAATTAAAAATTTTGTGGATGCACGTTGATCTTCTCTATTGTATCTTGTTTGATTGTTTGAATGTTCTATTGATTCAATCCTAATTGTTAGATGAAGTTAATTATAATAGTTTAATTAAACTATGGGGTTTTTTTAAGCTTAGATTAATTGTTCATGTAATTTACTAAGTTAATGGGAATCACATATCTATAGCCAATATGGGCTCCTAGTCATCACATATCTAACCATTAGTAGGAGGCAGTTGATAGAGCGAGCGAGGTTTTCCACAATTTTCTTTGAAAGGACCCTAAACATAGCTTCGTGGAAACCCCTAATTGAGAGGTATCTCAAAGATAAAACTAACATTCCTATGTTTACTAGATTCGTGTAAATCCCTAATTGGGAAGTATGTCAAATATAAAGCTTACCTTCCTATGTTTACTACACTAGCATTGCCAATTTCATAGCACGTTTTAGCATCATTCATAAATAATACTCTTAAGACATAGAACGTACCTTACTATGTTAACCATACTACCATTGTTGATTTTAGTCTACTATAAGTTTCAATTCATGCTATACTCACATTATGCAATGGTAGTACATGTGCTTGAAAGAAACCAATGTTCCTCTCCAAAACATGGGATTCCATTATTGATATGACAATTATTTTGCATTTCAAATGGGTTTAAAAAGTTTCATAAGGAATCTATGCATTTCAATTCAATACTTAAAAAATACTCCACCCACATCTTGATTAAAACTCAAGTGCCATTTGAAAGCCATCTTCGGCATCATACCTTGAACAATAACATCACATCTAGAAATTTGAATTTTCAGAAATAGCTTTTCTCAACCAAATGGTTATCTAGAAACCATGAACAAAAAATGTTTTCACAACAATATTCTACTCTTCCTCACATTCATCATCAACAAAGAAGTTGCGCAGTTTTTACCTATCTGAAGGCCTCTTATCATAGCTTTGGTTTCTTCCCATGAACTTTGCCATTTCTTCCGCATAGCATGGCAATGTACTATAACCAAACATACATTTAAAACCATAGTAAGTCAAAGTGGGAAAGTCATTCATGGTGCTCACAAGATGAACTTTTAATATTAGAAGGTACCCATGAATGTCATCTTTGATTTAGATTACACATGCACATAAATAGAGCGTAAAAGTAAACCATATGAAGAATCCAAATGTCTATCAAAAAAGAAATAGGATCAGCAACATACTACTCATCAAAAGGATTTGGGAGAGGGTCCACTCTATCCTCTTACCCATCTCCATCAAGGTCTAGCCTCACCCTTTTGCCAGAATGGTTCGCTACAAGTGGCTCAACAATGTTAGCCACAATACTACTATTAGAATCAAAAGAGAAGCATGGCCTACCACTAGCCTAACATGCACGCATTAGAGGAGCTGTGCCACAACCCATCTCCAACATAAGCCCACATGGAATACACAATAGAGATAGAAGGCACCCAATAAAAAAGCTACTCCTCTCTAGCCCACCTCGGGCTACATGAGAGGACGTCGACAAGGTTGTCCTCTCAGCTACAGGTACATAGTGCATCCACATATCATCCAGAGGATCAATCGAAAGCCTTAGAAACAAAGGTGCACTCTCATCCCAAAATACAGGTGGATTCTTCTTAGCTCTACAAAGCAGAGCCAATAGTGATACATGCATCTGCATAACAAGAATACAAAATTACAAACTAGAGAAATGAAGCAGGTATGCAAGCATCATAGCATCGAATCACAGTATGATTCAAAACAAACCAACAATAAACACAAATGAAAACATTTATTCAAATTGCACAACATACCATTTTTACAATATGTAGCAACACACTTGAAAAAAAAAATCGAAAGGTTAGAAAATATTGAACATATTGCTTACCTTATGGATCTGCCCCGTTCTTTCCAGTATCCATATGGAAGTTTGTCATGAGTGGTGATCCATCTCGCAACTTCCAATCCTTGAACATAAGCAAATCTCTCCACCAAGCCACACAATATCCTACAGTAAAATAATTCAATCTTGAGCCAATTGAAATAAAATAGAATGCATACAATTCAAGTAGAGCTAGTACATCTTACCAGCCATAGGACATATGCATGCCAACCAACCATTGTTAGACAAAGATGTGGCTACAACTACAAGTCCATGACGAACATGCTCAACAACACATTCCACACTAGGGTGGGACCCCTCTCCACGAGTGGGTTTCCACTTGGGAAATCAATCGAAATAAAATTTGCAACCCATTTTACCTTCTTACCCATCCTCAAGTGGTCCCTGTCTAGACTAACCAATGTCACAAAAACATCATGGAGGACAGCATATTTGTCATTCTTCTTTCCCTCTGTGAAGTCCATGCCCATGGTTATATAATCACCAACCATGCATGCATATAAGGATGTGATACCATGTACAAACGTAACATCAGGAGATTGTGGTTTGTGAAACACATATTTCTGTACAACCTTTTCAGAAGACTTTGCACCTGAGATGAAAAACTATTTCAGTCACACTCAAACCTTTTTTTCAAGCAACAAAACTAGACATATTGGAAATCGAGATGATCACCTACAACCTCTATGTCATCTCTCTCATGTCAGGAGGGGCTGAGTGGCACTGCATCTTAACAGACAGAAAACATTAACAAAAGCATAGTGTCGACAAGAAGCAGGGATAGCTTCATTAGAAAACTAAAACAAGACTTATCTACAGAGTTCGACATGAAAGACCTTGGACTTTTGCACTATTGTCTTAGAAGTGAGTTTTGGAGAGATTTAGATAGCACATTCATGAGTTAGCTCAAGTATGTTAACAGTCTCCTGAAGAAGTTTCATATGGCAGATTGCAAGATTGCAGCCACTTCCATGGAACAGAGTTTGAAACTTACTAAAGATTTAGAAAAGCCTACAGTCAATGACAGATACTACAGGTAGCTCATCGGATCTCTTATATATCTGGCAATCACACGACCTGATATTTGTTATGTAGTAAGCTCACTAGCATAGTTTATGGCAAATCCAAAACAGTCTCATTGGAATGCAGTCAAAAGAGTCTTGAGATACATCAGAGGTACAAGATAGTTTGGGATAGAATATAGAGGAAGTCATCGACCGTTGCATGGGATACTATGATAGTGACTATGCTAGAGATCATGAGACCAGGAGATCGACATAGGAATATGCATTTTCCTTGGTCAAGGTGCTATATCATGGTTGTCAAACAAACAGCCAACACTTTCTTTATCTTCGACTGAGAAGCAGAATATAGAGCACTCAGTATAGGTGCATGTGAGGCTATATGGCTCAAAAGACTATTGTCAGAAATAGATTACTTTGATGAGTCAAAGCCAACAACAATATACTGTGATAATCAATCGGCTCAAGCATTGGCCAAGAATCTAGTATATCACTCCAGGACAAAGCACATTGATGTCAAAGAGCACTTCATCAGAGAAAGAGTGTTACTTGGTGACATCACACTGCAGCATTGTGATAGCAAAGAGAATGTTATAGACATCTTTACCAAACCACTCGGTAAAGAGCTATTCAAGAAACACCGACTAGCTCTTGGTTTGACACGAAGGAAGAACATTCCCATTAAAGGGGTGTGATGGAATGTAATGCTCAGTCCTTCTTTGATTCCCCAGAATCATCATCTTGAGGGAAGGCCTACTTCATGATGTTGATCTTGAGGGAAGGTGTTGAGAGTTCATGCTCAACATCATGTGATCACGTGTGCATAACACCATCATGTGATCATATGTGCATAGCACTAACCTTATAGAGTGTGGGTTTGTATATATTCTATTTTTTCAACTAAATCTAGTGTATAGTTAGTCATTTGTGATGTGCTCTTTAGTCGTGCCCTCTCTCCTCATCTCCACTCTGCTCCTCTCCCCTCTTCATATTTTGTCAGTCCATGGTTGCCAGAACTCTCTCATACTGCCTCCTCAATGTCAATCCTTTCTTAAGCGATTATTCTTTCCCCTAAAATGAGAGGATGCACCGTCTTCATAGTTGGCTCAAGCTCGTAAGTCAAAAATGTTGTATGCTTCACTCTTAGTCCTTTGTGGCTCCTTACACCACCATGCTAGCTCTTAGAGTTATTTTAGTTCTAAACCAAGGAAAATGTAGGTCTTATTTTGGAGATTTGTTTGGTTGCTCTAACATTCCATGCTTGTGTAGGTTGAATATAGTACAAATCTAAAGAAGGAACTTGATAAGACATCCAGCAAAGTACTTTTGGAACAAAGGGTTGAGGTAGAGGCAAAGCATAGGGTTCGGATACAAAAAAGAATAGCTGACAGGATGGGAAAGGTTACATATGTTTTTTAACACTTCAAAACATTTATTTTCAACCTTTTTATGGCTAGTATATGCAATGATGCAACAATAGTGCACTCAATCTGAAGTTCTTTTCATGTTTAGAATGCTTGCATAGGTGCTTAACAGTATAGACCCAGGTTTGGGTGAGAGATGGTTAGAGAATATGTTTGGTTTATAGTTTGAAGGAGCAGATTCGTGTGTGACATTGGAGAAATTGTAGCTCATTGCAAAGTCTGACTTGAGACTAGAAAAGAAGACAATTTTACTTTCCTTGTTAGAGGCCACTAAACCTACATGAGAAATGTATTTCATGCCAATTGGAGACTTGGAATATAGATTGTGAGTTGTTGTTATCATATGTTTTCTTAATTTATTTTCAGTGCTTCAATGGTGGTGGAAGAGAATCAATTTTGTATTGAGAGAGTAATTCTTCTCTAAATTCATGAACAGATGGCTTAGTAGAGAGATTTTCTTGGAGAGAGTTGAAACAATGGCTATCAAAGTAATTTTCAACTTGAGCAATGTCACCACCATGGGAGTCCCGTTGCACACCCCAAGGGATTATACTATACAACAATATATGGAAGACATTAAACTGAAAGGGAAAAAACACATGTTCATGGCATTGAGATCAAAAGAGGTGAAGATTGATGGTAAGAGTGGCAACAAGGGAGCACTTCTTTCTGAACTTGACATGGCTACACACAGGGTTGTTTTCAAGTATGCTACTTTCTCTTGTGCTTATGTCCACTTTGATTTATATGTTGGCATGTCTACTTTGTTGAGCCTGTTGGTTGTCAAATTGATTCATGAACATGTGCTTTGTGAATGGATTTCATCTCTTTTCTACATGTTGGTTGAAAGGTATCTTGCACATCTAGTAAAGGAGAAGAAGATACATGAAATTCCCAATTTATGTAAGAATTGGCTAGAAGTTGGACATAATGCATGTATTAATCCATTTGCCATGCATAGTCTCTCTCAGTGGGAGCTAGAAAACTGTCCTTGGTGGATTGACTTCCCTAAAGGACAAGTACTTGTGAGGGAGAGGGATTTGTTCAAAACATATCATAATCCAATTGTCTACATACAAAAGTGCATTAGTAATGTCTTCCCCTTGAACTTTGTAGTAGAGAGTATGATCTACATTAGACTTCATGTATCCCAGATCAGTAAAATACTTGTCAATTCTACTATACCAACTTCTGGGTGCTTGCTTTAAGTCGTAATGACTTTTCTTGAGATGGCAAACCTTATTCTCCTTTCTTGATTCAACATAACTTGCTGGTTGTTGCATGTAGACTTCCTCGTGTAGATAACCATTGAGAAATGCATTCTTGGCATCGAGTTGATACACATTTTATTTGCTGAGTGTCACTAGTGATATCAAGAATAGTATGGAATCCATCTTTGCTACTGGAGCATAAGTCTCATCATAGTCCTGACCATATTGTTGTGCAAATCCTTTTGCAACTAGTCTAAATTTGTATCCCTGAATACTGCCATCTGGATTGTACTTCACTTTGTATACCCATTTGTTTGCTATGGCCTTCTTTCTTGGTGGAAGGTTACATAATTCCCAAATACTATTCTTATACAAGACATCCATTTCTAGATTTAGAGCAGCTTACCATTCTGGCTTGTCTACTACGTCTTCAAAGTACACTAGCTCTTATGTAGCCATGATGGTAGTCATAAGAGCATAATTGGTGGTTTCAACCTGAATTGCTTTACCTTTATGAGCATATGTCAATTTGGCTGGAGGTCTGCTTTTCCTAGTAGACCATTTGAGCTGTTGTCGCTCTACTTGGGGTGTTGTTGGCAATTCTTGCTCTTCTTCATCAACCTGTTATGTAGATGACTGTGAAGTCGATGCTTCTATCTCCTCTGTAAGTGAGGTTTTCCATTTTGATTCCTCATCAAAGATTACATCTATGGCGATAATGAATTTGCGGTTGATGGGATCATATAATTTGTATGCTTTGCTTTCTTCACTGTAGCCAACCATGATGCATTTGCATGACTTTGCATCCAATTTCCTGCGATGGTCATCATGTATGTGGGCATATGCTATGCAACCAAATATGCGGAGATGCCCAATGTGTGGCTTGTGTCCAGTTAATGCTTCATAAGGAGTCATACCCTGTATTGGTTTGGTAGGAAGCCGATTAAGCAAGTAGTTTGCTATAGCTATTGCTTCTGCCCAATACTGATTTGGAAGATGCTTTTCACTAAGCATTGCTCTAGCACTATCTGCTAAAGTCCCATTCTTCCTTTCAGCTCTTGCATTGCGCTGAGGAGTATCTGCACATGTGAATTGTCTTCGTATGCCGTGACTTCTGTAAAAGTTCATAAATGCTGAAGACATGTATTCACCTCCTCTATCTGATCTCATGACCTTGATCTTTCTTCTTGTCTAGTTTTCTACCATGGCTTTGAATTCTTGAAATTTGGAAAACACTTCAGATTTCTCTTTTAGAAAGTAGACCCAACAATATCTGCTGTAGTCATCAATGAAAGTCAAGTAGTACAGTGAACCATTGATGCTGCAGGTATGGGCATAACCCCATACATCTATATGTATTAAATCAAGAATACCTCGTGCACGAGAGGTACTTCTGACAAAGTTGGTTCGCTTTTGTTTGCAAAAGCAACATGCTTCGCAAACTTTTCCAAGAAACTGTAGCTTCGGAATCCCAATTACCATATTCTGATTCCTGATATCTAACAAGTACTTGAAGTTGACATGACTGGTATTAGCTGGAAAAGAAATTAAGACCAGAGGCTAGAGGCTAAGCATGGCAACGCTCGAGGGCCATAGAGGAAAGGAGATCGTGAGGGTGAAACATTATCATGGGAGGGGAAAAGGAATTAGAAGGGGAGGGAATGAAGAGGGAGACTATGACACAAGGGGAAAGGGAGAGGGGGAAGAGAAGCATGTACATGATAGGAGGAGGAATGCAAAGATGGAGACATCAAGGGAAGAGGACCATACTTTATTTGAAAGAAAGGATGAGAGGGAAATATCAAAGTACTAGCTAGGTGGCTTTACAAGAATAAGCGTGTCTCATCAAGAAATAGCCCCCTCCTTTTATAGCCAAAAGAGGGGGTCTCTCCCAATTAATGCATCCTCCCACATGCATGGTGTGTGGAAAAGTCTCCCATGTGGGCTAGGCAGTTACGCACTCTCAATTGTGTGCCATAACCCTTTGCCTCAATTTTCCACATAAATCAAGCCCCATATCTCAAGTCTATGATACTCCCTTGGTCTCTTCCCAATTTTATAATATGTTCAAACCTCTAGGAGGACAAGTGGAGGGTTGGCACAAGGAATCTTGCCACCTCATCCTACTTTCCCCATTATTTAACTTGCTCTCTTGGACCTTCTATACCTCCCCCACATGGGCCTATCCTATATGGAGGGAATAACCCAATATAATATCCATCTCCACCTATTTTATATTACTTCTCCCATGGACTTTGAGCCATAACTCACTAAATGTAGCCTAGGTGGAGGGGTGGCATGTGGAGGAGCCATGCCACCTTACATTTTATAATATTACTACCATGGATTATGTACAACACACCTTATGGGTCCTCTTACATGGAAGGGTGGCACATGGTCATGCCCTGCCATCTCAACCCTGGTGGGCCCTATGCACACCATATTTTATTATACTATTGCCACATATACAAACACACACACATATTAATGCCTTTTTCCTTAGACAATTTTATCCATAACACTGGTCATATCTCTTGTGCCATTTTGTAGGTAGTGGCATCTATTGTGATTGATCTGACATGGCATGCTTATCTGCTACTATAGCTAGCATTCTGTATAAGCATCCTTCCTGGACACCTTTTGCTATTAGCTGACATCTTTTGGATTTGTCTCTGATAGTGCATTCATTGCTGAGCTTCAGAACATAGAGCACATCTTTCACCAATCCTTTTGTACCAGTGAAATTATTTATAGGGATAATGCATGTCCCTTGAACCGGATTCGATGTATTATCTGTTGTGTAGATGACATTTTTCTAACCTTCTAATGGCTTCATTTCTGTGAACCATTCCTGATGATTTGTCATGTGAGATGATGCACCGCTGTCGATGTACCAAGGCTCCTGTTCCACTTGGTTGACTTGATAGATGAAATCCTCTTTGGGATTGTAATCAGTGTCTGGGTATAGTGTATCAGTCTGATGCATTTCCTTGCTTGCAAGAAACATATTTCCATGTTCATTTGCAAAATGACTATGACTAGAATGTCCACAACGATGATTTCCTCTTCCTCGAAAATTCCCTCAATTAATACTGGATTGACTGCCTTGATCATACTGCTTCTTGTAGCAATCTATTTCATATGTCCAAACTTGTGACAGTAGTTGCACTGGATGTTTGACACATTGGTGGATGCATTCCCTCATCCTTGAAATCTTCCTCGATTGGAATGATTTCCTCTTTGCTGATTCTAATGCTACTGAGGATGATGTTGATGCGGATATTGATGCTGACTTTGATTTTGTTGATAATGACCACTTTTCTAATATGATCTACCTCTGCCTTTACTTCTGTCTAAAGCTAAGAATGCCTGATCATTAGAATTGCCTTTTCGTGCTTGAATAGCTTGAGTCCTGAGTTCTTCACCAAGTACGACTGACTGAAGTTCTTCGAGTGTCGAAATTTGCCATTGGATGGTAGTACTATGGACTAGATTCTTGTATCCCTCTCCTAGTCCATTCAGGATGACTTGAACCATTTCTATGGGGTTCATAGTCTCTCCTACTGCTGCAAGTTGATTGTTGTAGTCTTTTATGCGGAGTACATAAGCATGACCGGTTTCACTGCTATTGCAAAAACTTTGGGTTATTTGGTTTCTCAGGGTGAGAATCCTAGATGTGTTCTTGGACTCGTAGAGAGCTGCGAACATATCCCATGCTTCTTTCGATATCTTGACTGTGTTGAGCTGTCCTAGCATGACATCTTGCACATTCTGCTTAATTAGATGATAGGCATACTTGTCTTTCTTATCCCATTCTACCTGAGCTCAAGCAATGGCAAGATCTACTACTAGTGCGGAAACTATTTGTGTAGCTGTAGATCCCGTTGCTGGTGCTATGACAATAGATGGAGTAGAGCTACTTGTGGCTGGATCATCCAATGGTCTAGGTGTAGACCCATTGACATACTCCCATTTGTCCTGAAGTACAAGAATGGTCTCCACTCGGTATTTCCATGTACCGTAATTGGAGTTGTCTAACTTAGCAGATGCCTCTAGATTGAGGTTACTAGTCATAGACATGGTGCAAGAAATGTACTCAAAAGTGTCGTGAAAATCTCTATATGAATCAATTGCAAATACACTAACTGTGCCAAGTGAAATCTCTGAATCGTCGATGAAGATAGAACTGCAATATATAAAATCTGATCTGTATTACAAGGCTTGTGGCAAATGATGCCGGGAATAGCCAAGAGGCTCTACAGGGCTGAAATGATGTGCACAATGCCGTGAGATAGCTGATAGGCTTTACAATGGTGGCATGTGTGTGTGAAATCAAGTGCTTTCTACCCACTGAAACAATCTGCAATGCCTCTGTACTCTCTGAAGTCTGCTCACTAAACTGATGAACATAAGGTTTCAGGTAATGTAATGATGTGAAACCGTATGTGAGTAGGTACTAGTTGGAAATTTTGGGCATGGCTTAGATTGGCAGCTTGGAAAAATTCAAAGCCTCCCCTCTATGGCGATCTAGTCTACTCTAATCTAGATCTATACCAACCATCGATCGATGAAAGAATAGCAAATAATTCCTTTTCTTTTGTTCTTTTTAAGTGCTAGGTCAAATGCATCAATGTAGAGGCAAATGTGCATGAAGGAAGTGGTTTTTGACGAGGCTCAAATGTGAGTGTAACTTGCATTGAAATGTGCACGTGTTGTGACAAGCGCATAGAGCACAAAAATACAAGCGACATTCCTTCTTGGAGCGCCCTCAAATTCTTCCTGGATCAAGAGATACGACTTGATCTAGGTGGAGGGGCAAAAGGAGTGCAAATGGTGCTCAATGATGATGTGTCACTGTGGGTCACATGCGGTGATGATGTGGCACTATGCCTAGCAAGAGGTGTGCCAGTGGAGCCTGTGCTAAGGTGGTAGGAGTGGTCACATGCAATGATTGTGGAGAGGTAACTGTGCCTGCAGGGGTCAGTGCTGATTGGACAGCTGAGGTGGCACAGATGATGATGTCAGTAGATGATGTGGCAATGCTAACGTGGCAGATGATGTGGTAGGTGATGTGGCAAATGATGTGGCTTGTGATGTGGCAGATGGCATGGTAGTGATGTGTCCCTAATGATGTGGCAGGTGATGTGGTAGGGGACATGGTCGTGATGATGTGGCTGGTGACATGGCCTACTAACATGGTAGTGATGATGTGTCTACCACCATGGTAGATGACATGGCACTGTGGATAAGGTGATGATGTGGCAGGTGAAGAGGATAAGACTATCATGTGGAGAGAGCCAGTTGTGCCATGTGTCACTAGGTTTGACCAACCCTTGGTGATAAGGTTGGGTTACCTTGGATAAGGCTAAGGCCACATGTTTGGCTATAGTGTACCAAAATCTAGGAAAGATTTCGACAAAGGATGATGATTCCGTCCATCTGAAGATGATTTTGTCGAAGGTCGCCTAGTATGTAAGAGCGCTTGGGCACTGTGAGACTTGGAGGCTGGAGAGCTTGTAGGTGCACCTTCCAGCTATGGGACTCATTGGGCAACCATTGGAGCCATAGCCATAGCCTACAGGTAGGTCATTGGAGGAGTAGATCATCTCGACTATGCTGGACGGAGCATTCATTGCTCTTTGAGCTGAGCCACTGGTGCTGTAGGAGGCCTTAGTCACCAGGTATATGCAGATTGCAAGCGTTGGAGTTGTTTGTTAGAGAGAGGCTAGAGTAGGAGATGCAAATGGTGCATCTATAGATCTGCAGGCTTGTGGCAACACATGGAGAGGCCATCAATGTTGTTGTTGAAGCTCCAATCGGTGGAGCAATAGTTGAGGCTAGTCATGGAGTTGACGCTGGGAGCCTTTCATGGCTATAGTGTTGGAGCTCGAGGCCACCGATCTGTTTAAGGCCTCTGCATAGGTCTGATTGCAAGGAGCCTCTTACTTTGGCTGGGCATTGGATAGCTAGTTATTTTAGGCTCTTCAACCGACGGAGAGCCTCATTGAGGAGACGCAGCTGGAGAAGCGTCTGTGTGTCTTCGTCTTCATCTATGAGGCGTTTGCTGCATTTGGACTGGCATTGGCATAGAGGCTGTTGGCCTTGGGCTAATGCATATGCTTACCTTGGCATGCTACCAAAGCGAGCACGATCTTGGCAACTCCTCTACCTGATGGGCATCTCTTCCAAGTGGAGTATGCCCTTGAGGCCATTCAAAAGGGAAATGCTAGAGTTGGATGCCTGTGGATGCTAGAGCACGGGGTTTGAAGCAGCCGAGTCATTGAAGATTGTTGATGTTGTGCAGGTTTAGGAAACTATGGCGCTCTCTCTCTTGTTCAAAGGCTCACTAGTACTGAAAGAAAGTACAGAGCTCTCTTTCTCACATATTTGGAATCAAAAACCTCCCTCTCTCATTGAATCTCTTCAAAAGCACTCAAAGAACTCTCTCTTTTCTGAACTTCTCTCAAAGAGATCTCTTTCTCTCAACTGCACTCTAAGAACAATACAAGGAATCACTCAATCTCACATGGATGGAAATCTCTGTCAATGAATGGAAATTTCTCTTAGAATGAATGGAAAATTCCTCTCAAAGAATGGATGAAGATCTCTCACCAGAAGTGGACTCTTACGAAGAACACTCAAGAGAACTCTCAATCTCTCAATCATTCTCTCTCTCAAGAATCGCAATGCCTCAACGGAAGGCAAGGGAGCTCTAATACCATGATAAAATATGAAGAGGGGAGAGGAGAAGAGTGGAGATGAGGAGAGAGGACACAGCTAGAGAGCACACCACAAATGACTAACTGTACACTAGATTTAGTTGAAAAAATAGAATATATGCAAACCCATTTAGGGTTAGGGTTAGGGGATCTAACCCTTTCCTTTATAGCACTCTATAAGGTTAGTGCTATGCACATATGATCACATGATGGTGTTATGCACACGTGATCACATGATGTTGAGCATGAACTCTCAACATGGATGACACAGAACCAAACATTCCACTCCAAAAATGAGAACGACAACAGGAAGAGTAAGAAAGCCTTGAAAGATGTTTTGTATACGTGGTTTCTTTCTTTAGGAGGGAGATGGATGAGGTAGTGGTAGTACATCAAAGAGCACTGGATGCATCAGTTGGGAAACAGGCTCGCATTCAAAAATCAAAGAGTATGCTCACATAGATAATTTAACTCACGTTGGGAAACAGGCTGACAAAGGATGATTTCTTACTCTAGATTTTTTTTAACTCTAGCCTCGGTCATCGAGCTGAGTAGGTGCAAATCCTCTAGTTCTCATAGGTGAAAATCCTCCAATGCAGCTGAATGAAGAAGACAATACCTCAGAGTGCACGTGTCCCACACACACTCACTCCTAAAAACAAAGTCTTCAAGAAACATGTCTCGATGAATGAATGAACACCTGGTGCTCGTAGAAATTCTATGGTCCCACGTTTGGATGAATGAATGAACACTTGGTGGATGAATGAATGCTTATGAAATTAATGCATACTTGATGGATGTTATTTGTGAAGGTTAAGGTGCAAATAATTATGGTCATATCTTGCGAAAATTTCATGAAATTAAGGAAAGCAATAAATATGAGTGGCTCCAACTGTGATCATCATATTGGCATCACCATGTCATTTTGTAATGACATCTCCATTGCAACACATGTATTGTCAACTCCAATGCATCACCTCCATTCTGCTTGCTTTTCTCACCATTCAGCAGTAATCGGCCCTTGCTTTTCTCTCCAGTGCTCTCTTGCTATCTCTAGACTATCACATCTCCTTCTATGTTGCCACCTCCAAGAGTTTGAACAATTGACTGTCTTGGTACCTCGCGACTTTAAAAATATACTCTCACAACTCTCCTCCTCCAACAAGCTATCTATTCATTGTGATGTGACCTCTGATACTTGGTAACATTTCTTGTCCTTCATTCCTCACTAATTTTGCTTATTTTCATGCTTTTTGTAAAGGCAACCATTGATCCTCTGTTCCCACCCCACAAACATGCCTTCATGTGTGGTCATTTGATATGGAGAAGCTTCAACACTATCCATCCGTTATGACACTCCCATATTGGAGATCTCAGTCACAAATATCAAATAGCACTTTCATCTTGAGGCCCAGGACATTAATCTGCATGAGGAAATTGGAGTGGATGACATTGCAATAGTTCTTCCAATAGTGAACTTGGAGGATGGTCAAAAGGGCTTCTAGATCAATGTGCAACAGCATTCCAGCTTTTGAGTTGAGGTTAATCGAAAGAAAGATACTCATTGACTTCGAAAATACAGATGTGATTAGTGTTATTTCCCTAATCAAGAGGATGCCTTTGAATTGCTCATTGCATGTTGCGCTCACATCTACACATGAGATTGAGAAGGTTACAAAAATGCCTCGAACTATTGATGGATACATTGTCTTTGAGCTTCCCCATGTTCCAATGGTTCTCTAATGTCTGGCATGGAACAAAATGCAAATGGGCAAGTTTGGACCAAATATTCCACTTGCTCATGAGACTTTTTTCATGGTGTTGTCAGATTGAGTAGATGTTATGGATACCTAAGGTGCTTTAATGTTGATTGCCCTTATCTTGAACATATGGGAATGTTGAATGATACACAATGGAGGGGAAAGCTTAGGAGACCTCCTATGCCTACTCCAATTGATCCTGCATTGGGGTCAATTCCATGCAAGCATTGTTTGGCAATCCCAGAGTGTGTTTATGAATGTAGTGTTTCCATATATTACTGCTTCCCACATGAAAGAGAAAAGACAACTAGGTGTGCTATACATGTTGTTTTTCATGACCATCCTGTAGAGAAGGGCACAAGCCATGCGAAGGAAATGCAGGTAGAAGATCTTGTTTCCATGGTTCCAAGATGAATGCAAATGCTTCTTGCAAAAACATAGAGGTGTCAGTCACAAAAGATGTGATGATGGATATGTTGCTTGCAAAGGATGGGGTTGATGTGGAAACACTTGATGATCATCAATTTCAAGAGGTTTTGGATACCATCACACCAATGACATAGAGGAAGAGGCTTCAAAGAGTGGTGCAGAGTGCAAGAAGTAAAGCTAGAGGAGGAGATGGAGGATTGGATTCAATAATGGATCTAAAATGTAGATGCAAGTACCAATATGTGCAAAGCATTTTGTTTCCCGAACAATTGCAAGATGATGTGTAGCCACATATTTTTAAAATGTACACCATTGTTCCAGGTTCCTGGCATGGATCTGGAGAATCGCATGTGCCCCGGGGGAAGCCTTGAGTCACAATGGGTTCACTTTGAACATGTCCATCAAGTAAAAGGATGGTCATCAATGGGAGCTCATGTATATGACCCCTTCATGAGAGAACTTCAAACAATAGCAATTTGTGAATTTAAGGTACAAGATACAAATGCACAAGTTCAATGTTGGAAGCTTCTGAACAACTAGATGGAGAAGAGTGGATTTGAAGCACCTAAATTTTGGGGCTTCATGGTAGATGGTGCAAGTGCAAATTGGCTTGTTGTCCGCACAGTGTACAATGGGGGCCCTCAGAATGTGACAGAGGGTAGAGAAAGGACATGTCGTTTCCACTAGAAGATGAGCATGGTTGAGCATACAAAAAGGTGCATAAAGCCTCAATTTCATGAAGAGCATAAAGTTGAGAGTGCTCTCAACGGAAGCAAGAATGGAAGAAGGAGAGAGAGCAAGAGAGAGAGACAGAGAGCCACACAAGTTTTGGTGGGTGCAGAACCACCCTAATCTTCTTTTTCATTCATTTATATATGTGTTTGAGTATTGTACATAACCGGGGTTAAGGCACAGTGACCTTTAACCCCCACAACCTCCCACTTAAAGGACAATGTGCCTTTAAGAGAGAACAACTAGTGAGCATACTATCCAATGCCCATCAATACACAACAATACTCAAACCGCTGACTAGGTAGACTCTTCGTTAGCATATCTGCAGGGTTATCATCTGTATGAACCTTGACAAGCTCTATGCGCTTGTCCTCAAGTACCTCCCTGATGAAATGGTACCTGACCTCAATGTGTTTGGTTTTTTTTGAAAGACCGGATTCCGTGCTAGTTGAATAGCACTCATGAAATCACTATGCAATGTCGGTACACCTGTATGAATCCCCAAATCTCCCACTAGCCGATCAAGCCATATAGCCTCCTTGCAACCCTCTATGGCTGCAACACATACTCAGCCTCTGTGGTAGACAAAGCCACGCACTTCTGTGCACGAGACATCCACGACACTGCACCACCTGCAAAGGTGAACACATAACCAGAAGTGGATCTTCTACTATCCACATGCCCTGCATAGTCTGAATCTATGTACCCAAGTACAGGCATGTCTCCTTTACCAAAGCAAATGCACATCTCCTTGGTACCCTTCATGTACCTCATGATGCACTTAACTGCCTCCCAATGCCTCTTTCCTGGATTAGCCATATACCGGCTAACAACTCCCACTGCAAATGCAATGTCTGGTCTAGTAGCTATCATAGCATACATAAGACTCCCAACTGCTGATGCATAAGGAACCTTGGCCATCATGGCCCTTTCCTCATCTGATTTGGGACTATCTGTGTGACTCAGTTTCACATATGGAGGCAATGGAGTATTCACTGCCTTCCCCCCCTCCATATTGAAACGCTGCAATACTTTTGTAACATACTCTTTTTGTGAAAGCCAAAGGAGTTTCCTACTCCGATCACGCGTGATGCGCATATCAAGAATATGACCTGCAAGTCCCAAATCCTTCATATCAAAGGCCTCATGCAACTTGGCCTTTAATGCATCTAGTCATAAGTATTCTTGCTAGCCAATAGCATATCATCCACATATAGTGCCAAGATTATCAGGCTATTATCCTTAGCCCTTTTAGTGTAGAGGCAGTGATCAATTTCACTCCTAAAACCTTGCGACCGAATGAAAGCATCAAACTTTTGATACCATTCTCTAGGTGCTTGCTTAAGACCGTAGAGACTCTTCTTCAGCTTGCAAACTAAATGCTCTTTGCCCTTTTCTTCAAAGCCTTCCGGCTGCACCATGTAAATTTCCTCATGCAAATCCCCATGCAAGAAAGTTGTCTTGACATCCATCTGCATAAGCTCCATATCCTCTAATGCCACTAGTCCAAGCATGCATCTAAGTGTGGTCATCTTCACAACCGGAGAGAATATCTCATCAAAGTCCACACCCTTCTCTTGCTTGAACCCTTTAGCAACCAAACGGGCCTTGTACCTAGGCACATCATCACCTGTGACCTTCATTTTGTAGACCCATTTACATGGCAATGCTTTCTTTCCATGTGGCAAAGAAACCAAGTCCCAAGTCTTATTCTTCATAAGTGAACTCATCTCTGATTGCATATAGCATACTCCCACTTGCGTTGATCCTCACACATCATAGCCTCTCTGTAGCAAGAAGGCTCCCCACAATCAGTAAGCATCACATAGTCTACCCCTGGAATAAACCTATCAGGTGGTCTAGACACTCTAGATGATCTTCTCAAGGGCATTTCAGCTTGCTGTCCCACCTGCATATCAGCCACATTTGGCTCATCATTTCCACCAATAGATGATCCATCATCTACCCTTGATTGTATACCTGTGGGAGTACTTGGTGGTACCATTTCTTGCACATTTGGTGCATGGACAGCTTGCTGTCTATCAACATATGCAGGTGGATTCACATCCTGGAAAGTGATTCTCCTCATTTCCACATCCCTCATGGGTGCCTTATGCATCTTCTTCTCATTGAAGACCACATCATGGCTGCGTATGATCTTCTTTGCTTCTGGATCCCAGAGACGATAGCCCATCTCTCCACTTTCACCATAACCCAGAAGGATGCATTTCCTAGACTTAGGATCTAGCTTCTTTCGAAGCTCTTTTGGCACATGTGCATATGCCTCACACCCAAATATACGCAAATGAGAGTAAGAGGGCTTCTTGCCACTCCATGCCTCTTTAGGAATACCACCACCCAAACTCTTGCTAGGTGATCTATTGATCACATGCACTGCAGTCTTCATTGCCTGAGCCCAAAAACCACTAGAAAGACTTGCATTGGAAAGCATGCATTGCAACCTTTCTTGAATGGTATGGTTCATCTTTTCTGCAACTGGATTTTGCTCTGGAGTACGAGGGGATGTGAGCTCCCTCTTAATCCCACGTGTATCACAGAAATGCTGAAAGTCATGAGAGAGATACTCTCCACCATTGTCAGTCCGTAGGCATTTAAGCATTCTACCTGACTGATTCTCAACCAAGGCCAGCCATTTCTGAAATACCTGGAACACATCACTCTTCCGAGCTATAGCATAAGCCCACACTTTCCTAGTTGCATCATCAATGAATGTCACATAGTATTCAGCCCCGCCTAATGATCGTGTAGGCATGGGACCACATACGTCTGAATGCACCAAATCAAGCATTTCAAACTCTTTCTTTCCCCTTCTTTTATAGGCTGATTTAAGCTGCTTCCCATAGAGACAATGCTCACAAAATTCAAAATCAGAGAAACTCAAATGCGGTACATAACCCAAACGGCATAAGAGTTTCATTCCATTCTGGCTCATGTGCCCCAACCTGCAATGCCACAAAGAAGTGCTTGGCTGCTCGGTTATTGCAACAACATGATCAAAAACCCTTGATACATGTAAGGGATACAAAGTCCCACACCGTGCACCCCTAGCCAAAAGCATAGAGCCCTTTTGAATTTTCCAAATTTGAAAGCCAAAAGTGGTGTGAAAACCAGCATCATCTAGCTGACCCACTGAAATAAGACTCTTGGTCAACTTAGGCACATGTCTCACATGTTTCAAAACAAATGCAGACCCATTTGCAAAAGAAAACTTTATGTCACCTGCTCCCACTATGTCACATGCATAGTCATTTCCAAGATGCACACAACCTGTCTTTCCACTATCATAAGTGGAGAACCATTCCCTATGGGGAGTAACATGGAATGAAGCACCAGAATCCAAAATCCAATTCTGGGAATATGCATCATCTGAAGTGGTAAGCAACTCTGCAGATAAACTAGACATGAAGAGAACATCATTGTCACTATCATGTGTGACTGCATTGATCTCCTCGATCTTCACTTTTCCTTTGTCTTCCCTTGGACTCTCTTCCTTTTGATTTGCACCCCAATTTGCATTCTTTTTCTTATCCTTTTGCTCTCTTTTCAGCTTGTAGCAATCCTTTTTCATATGGCCCTTCTTGCCATAATGGTAACACTCAATGTTCCGTGCCCTGGATTTGCTACGAGACTTCCCTCTTTCTTGGGACTTCCCCCTAAACTGTAATCTGCCCCTTTGCACATTTAAGGCTGCATCCTGCTTGTTGCCATCCATAGACTTCCGTCTAATCTCCTCGGCCAACAAGCTACCCACAACATCATCAAATTTCAGTACTCCACCAGGTGCAGAGTTACTGACAACTATACGGAAGGTATCCCATGAGGATGGCAATGAACATAAGAGAAAATTGCCTTAGTCTCCGCATCAAAATTCATTTTCTGAGCCTGAAGCTGGCTGAAAATAATATTGAATTCATTCAAGTGAGAAGCAATGGAGACCCCTTCCTTCATCTGCCATTCAAACAACCTCTTCACGAGGTAAACTTTATTAGAGGCAGTTTCCTTCTCATAAGTAGCACACAGTTTCTTCCACAAATCTTCCGTAGTCTGCTCATTTACTACTGTGAAATAAACTGACTCTGCAAGATGAAGTCTAATAGTAGACTTTGCTAATGCATCCAACTCATTCCAATCATCCTCAGACATATTTGCAGGCTTAGCTTCAATCCCTGCCAAGGGTTTAATCTGCTTCTTTTGAATAAGCACATCCCTTATTTGTTCTTTCCACAAAGAAAAGTTTGTCCCATCAAAATTTTTAATGTTGAAAAACTCCTTTTCAGACATGGAAGAGGATGCCATGATGCAAATAAAGCAAAATCCCAAATGCTAGTGCCTCAAGAGAGAATCACACCAAATACCAGGTGCACCCAAATGTGTATGCCACAATAGAGTGAAATATCACCAAAACTCAAAGCTCAAAGCATCTGACTCATGTGCATATACTATGCATCCATATGAGCAAATCTGGCCCAAAAGAAAATGCCAATAAATGCCAAATGACTCAAGCATAAACACTGTCCACTGGCACATGCATCAATAATGTCTCATCCAAGAGAGCATAGCACTATCAATGCATCACCTGCAATGTTTCAAAGCTGTCCCTCAGCATAAAATAGCATCCATGTGCAAAGCGTCCATAAAAAATAGCATCCCACAAGGCAATTTGGGCCTATCAGCGCATCCAACAAGGACCGCAATGCATCCAAATGGCCTATAAATCATCCATTGCAACCCAATGCATACCACGAATGAGCGCACACTGCTCAAACTGCAACCAAAGTGATCTGCATAAGGTATGCTCAAGAAATCATAGTCCCACGGTAATGAGCGCTACTGAAAATAGAACCTGAGATGCCTCAAAACATGGGCGCCATTGCATAATCAAAATCAGCAAGAAAATCTACAAATATCTCTCTTCTGCCAAAACTCCAAAATCCCAACCGATGAGTGAGAAATGGGAGTCAACACTTATCCACTGCCATGTGGCATAAATCTAAGGTTTCAAAACCTTAGAATGAAAAATGCATAACAGAGAGACGAAATCGAATACACAGAGATCTATAACTCTGAAAATCCTCCACCAAATCGCGCAAGAACTAATAGGTAGGGGTTTTTGGGCGTCCGAAACGCAATGGGACAGACGGTTTTGAAAACCGTGGTCTCAATCACTGGGTCCCAGACATGGGCTGAAAAACGTTTTTTGAAATAGAGCTGTTTGTAAACTCCACCGGAGTGCGAATGATGAGCAACATAGAAGTTTTAGGACCTCCTGAGTCCACCAGAACTGACAGATCTGCAAATGGTTGCTCCAAACTTGAGTTCCAACACCCGGGCAAAAAACGCAGGAACTGACACAGTGACTCAGAAATCCAATGAAATGATCCCAGATTCAGGAATGAAGGTGTTTCCAGGCTCCTGAAGTAATGTGGACACCAAAAGCAAGCAATAGTTGCCTCTACAAGTCAATACGGAGTCTCTGTCATCGAACGGAACAGGGAAAAGCTCAAAAAACGACTTTTTCTTTGAAAGCTCTTAACATGCTCTCAAAACCACTTCGTAAAGCCAAAGTGACTTTTCCAAAGGTTCCTCCAAGGTCTTTGCACACTCGAATGCAAGTAAAGTCACCCACAAAGCTTCCCACAGAGCTTCTCCTTCCTCCCACAGAGCTACTGAGCTTCAAGCATTCATGCACGCTTAGCTAGATCACCCGGGCTCTGATACCAGTTGAGAGTGCTCTCAACGGAAGCAAGAACGGAAGAAGGAGAGAGAGCAAGAGAGAGAGACAGAGAGCCACACAAGTTTTGGTGGGTGCAGAACCACCCTAATCTTCTTTTTCATTCATTTATATATGTGTTTGAGTATTGTACATAACCGGGGTTAAGGCATAGTGACCTTTAACCCCACAAAAGTTGTGTGTCAAAAATGGAGGGCAGTAACAACAACAGCTTCTGTTGACCAATGCAAGAGACAATTGACATTGTATTGGTCTCTGGCCCATGTCAAAGAGAGCGAGTTGCCAACACTATAGACACGGCTAGCTTGGTGGGATGTTAGAGTCTCCCAGTGGGGGGGATGTTCTTGCAACAGGATGAGCATTCAACTTTTGTTCCAACTACAAATTTTTCGAAGACAAAACACTCAAGCATGAGTACAAAATAAGAGTTTTGAGATGAAAAAATTCGTTGAGAAGGACTTTTTCTGGAAGAACGTGGGAGATGCATACCATGTAATGATGCCTATTGTGTATGCTATCAGAGCTCTTGACACAAAAAAGCCTAATGTGGGGAAGGTATGGATGACTTGGTGGGGTGTGCAACAGAGCTGGCCCAGAAATACTGAAACAATCGGTTGTGTCCACATGGAGAATACCATGCACTAAAAGAAAACGCAATGTGCTATTGAAATATTTCCATCGAAGGTGGATATCTACCCATAGTCCATTGCATACTGTAGGATATCTTTTGGACCTTGAGTACTGGAATATGCAACCTATGAGAGTGCTCTCAATAGAAGCAAGAATAGAAGAGGGAGAGAGAGAAATAGAGAGCCACAAAAGTTTTGGTGGGTGTAGAACACCCTAATCTTCTTTTTCATTCATTTGTATATGCATTTGAGTATTGTACATAACCGGGGTAAAGGTACAGTGACCTTTAACCCCCACAACCTCCCACTTAAAGAACAATGTGCCTTTAAAGGAGAACAACCAGTGAGCATACTATCCAATTCCCATCAATACACGACAATACTCAAACCGTTGACTAGGTAGACTCTTTGTCAGCATATTTGTAGGGTTATCATCTGTATGAACTTTGACAAGCTCTATGCGCTTGTCCTCAAGTACCTCCCTGATGAAATGGTACCTAACCTCAATGTGTTTGGTCTTTGCATGAAAGACTGGATTTTGTGCTAGCTGAATAGCACTCATGGAATCACTATGCAATGTCGGTACACCTGTATGAATCCCCAAATCTCCCACTAGCCGATCAAGCCATATAGCCTCCTTGCAACGCTCTATGGCTGCAACATACTCAGCCTCTGTGGTAGACAAAGCAATGCACTTCTGTGCGCGAGACATCCACGACACTACACCATTTGCAAAGGTGAACACATAACCAGAAGTGGATCTCCTCCTATCCACATGCCCTGCATAGTTTGAATCTATGTACCCAAGTACATGCATGTCTTCTCTACCAAAGCAGATGCACATCTCCTTGGTACCCTTCATGTACCTCATGATGTGCTTAACTACCTCCCAATGCCACTTTCCTGGATTAGCCATATACTGGCTAACAACTCCCACTGCAAATGCGATGTCTGGTCTAGTAGCTATCATAGCATACATAAGACTCCCAACCGCTGATGCATAAGGAACCTTGGCCATCATGGCCCTCTCCTCATTTGATTTGAGACTATCTGTATGACTCAATTTCACATATGGAGGCAATGGAGTACTCACTGCCTTCCCCCCCTCCATATTGAAACGTTGCAATACTTTTGTAACATACTCCTTCTATGAAAGCCAAAGGAGTTTCCTACTCTGATCATGCGTGATGCGCATATCAAGAATATGACCTGCAAGTCCCAAATCCTTCATATCAAAGGCCTCATGCAACTTGGCCTTTAATGCATCTAGCTCATAAGTATTCTTGCTAGCCAAAAGCATATCATCCACATATAGTGCCATGATTATTAGGCTATTATCCTTAGCCCTTTTAGTGTAGAGGTAGTGATCAATTTCACTCCTTCTAAAACCCTGGGACCGAATGAAAGCATCAAACTTCTAATACCATTCTCTAGGCGCTTGTTTAAGACCGTAGAGACTCTTCTTTAGCTTCCAAACTAAATGCTCTTTGCCCTTTTCTTCAAAGCCTTCTGGCTGCACCATGTAAATTTCCTCATGCAAATCCCCATGCAAGAAAGCTGTCTTGACATCCATCTGCATAAGCTCCATATCCTCTGATGCCACTAGTCCAAGCATGCATCTAAGTGTGGTCATCGTTACAACCGGAGAGAATATCTCATCAAAGTCCACACCCTTCTCTTGCTTGAACCCTTTAGCGACCAAACGGGCCTTATACGTAGGCACATCATCACTTGTGACCTTCATCTTGTAGACCCATTTACATGGCAATGCTTTCTTTCCATGTGGCAAAGAAACTAAGTCCGAAGTCTTATTCTTCATAAGTGAACTCATCTCTGATTGCATAGCATACTCCCACTTGCGTTGATCCTCGCACATCATAGTCTCTCTGTAGCAAGAAGGCTCCCCGTAATCAGTAAGCATCACATAGTCTACCCCTGGAACAAACCTATCAGGCGGTCTAGACACTTTAGATGATCTTCTCAAGGGCATTTCAGCTTGTTGTCCCACCTACATATCAGCCACATTTGGCTCATCATTTCCACCAATAGATGATCCATCATCTACCCTTGATTGTATACCTGTGGAAGTATTTGGTCGTACCATTTATTGCACATTTGGTGCATGGACAGCTTGCTGTCTATCAACATATGCAGGTGGATTCCATCCTGGAAAGTGATTCTCCTCATTTCAACATCCCTCACGGGTGCCTTATGCATCTTCTTCACATTGAAGACTACATCATGGCTGCGTATGATCTTCTTTGCTTCTAGATCCCAGAGATGATAGCCCATCTCTCCACTTTCTCCATAACCTAGAAAGATGCATTTCCTAGACTTAGGATCTAGCTTCTTTCGAAGCTCTTTTGGCACATGTGCATATGCCTCACACCCAAATATATGCAAATGAGAGTAAGAGGGTTCTTGCCTCTCCATGCCTCTTTAGGAATACCACCATCCAAACTCTTACTAGGTGATCTATTGATCACATGCACTGCAGTCTTCATTGCCTCAGCCCAAAAACCAACAGAAAGGCTTGCATTGGAAAGCATGCATTGCGACCTTTCTTGAATGGTACGATTCATCTTTTCTACAACTGGATTTTGCTCTGGAGTAGGAGGGGATGTGAGCTCCCTCTTAATTCCACGTGTATCATAGAAATGGTGAAAGTCATGAGAGAGATACTCTCCACCATTGTTAGTCCGTAGGCATTTAAGTGTTCTATCTGACTGATTCTCAACCAAGGCCAACCATTTCTGAAATACCTGGAACACATCACTCTTCCAAGCTATAGCATAAGCCCATACTTTCCTAGTTGCATCATCAATGAATGTCACATAGTATTTAGCCCCGCCTAATGACCGTGTAGGCATGGGACCACATACGTTTGAATGCACCAAATTAAGCTTTTCAAACTCTTTCTTTCCCCTTCTTTTATGGGCTGATTTAGTCTGCTTCCCATAGAGACATTGCTCACAAAATTCAAAATTAGAGAAACTCAAATGCGATAACCCAAATGGCATAAGAGTTTCATTCCATTCTGGCTCATGTGCCCCAACCTACAATGCCACAAAGAAGTGCTTGGCTGCTTGGTTATTGCAACAACATGATCAAAAACCCTTGATACATGTAAAGGATACAAAGTCCCACACTTGGCACCCCTGGCCAAAAGCATAGAGCCCTTCGGAATTTTCCAACTCTGAAAGCCAAAAGTGGTGTGAAAACCAGCATCATCTAGTTGACCCACTGAAATAAGGCTCTTGGTCAACTTAGGCACATGTCTCACATGTTTCAAAACAAATGCAGACCCATTTGCAAAAGAAAACTTTATGTCACCTACTCCCACTATGTCACATGCATAGTCATTTCCAAGATGCACACAATATGTCTTTCCACTGTCATAAGTGGAGAACCGTTCGCTATGAGAAGTAACATGGAATGAAGCACCAGAATCCAAAATCCAATCTTGGAAATATGCATCATCTGAAGTGGTAAGCAACTCTGCAAATAAACTAGACATGAAGAGAACATCATTGTCACTATCATGTGTGACTGCATTGATCTCCTCGATCTTCACTTTTCCTTTGTCCTCCCTCGGACTCTCTTCCTTTTGATTTGCACCCCGATTTGCATTCTTTTTCTTATCCTTTTGCTCTCTTTTCAGCTTGTAGCAATCCTTTTTCATATGGCCCTTCTTGCCACAGTGCTAACACTCAATGTTCCATGCCCTGGATTTGCTATGAGACTTCCCTCTTTCTTGGGACTTCCCTCTGAACTATAATCTGCCCCTTTGCAAATTTAAGGCTACATCCTACTTGTTGCCGTCCATAGACTTCCATCTAATCTCCTCGGCCAACAAGCTACCCACAACATCATCAAATTTCAGTACTCCACCAGGTGCAGAGTTACTGATAGTTGTACAGAAGGTATCCCATGAGGATGGCAATGAACATAAGAGAAATATTGCCTTAGTCTCCGCATCAAAATTCATCTTTTGAGCCTGAAGCTAGCTGAAAATAATATTGAATTCATTCAAGTGAGAAGCAATGGAGACCCCTTCCTTCATCTGTAGCTCAAACAACCTCTTCATGAGGTAAACTTTATTAGAGGCAGTTTCCTTCTCATAAGTGGCACATAGTTTCTTCCACAAATCTTCCGTAGTCTGCTCATTTACTACTATGAAATAAACTGACTCTACAAGATGAAGTCTAATAGTAGACTTTGCTAATGCATCCAACTCATTCCTTTAATGTTGAAAAACTCCTTTTTAAACATGGAAGAGGATGCCATGATGCAAATAAAGCAAAATCCCAAATGCTAGTGCTTGTAAGAGAGAATCACACCAAATGCCAGGTGCCCCCAAATGTGTATGCCACAATAGACTGATATATCACCAAAACTCAAATCTCAAAGCATCAAAAGATGCATCTGATTCATGTGCATGTACTATGCATCCATATGAGCAAGTCTGGCCCAAAAGAAAATGCTAACTACAATGGCAATCCAAAATGCCAATAAGTGCCAAATGGCTCAAGCATAAACACCGTCCATGGGCATATGCATCAGTAATATCTCATCCAAGAGAGCATAACACTATCATTGCATCACCTGCAATGTGTCAAAGCTGTCCCTCAGCATAATATAGCATCCATGTGCAAAGCGTCCATAAAAATAGCATCCCACAAGGAAATCCGGGCCTATCAGCGCATCCAATAAGGATCGTAATGCATCTAAATGGCCTATAAATCATCCACTACAACCCAATGCACACCATGAATGAGTGCACATGGCTCAAACTACAACCAAAGTGATCTACATAAGGTATGCTCAAGAAATCATGGTCCCACGGAAAAGACCGCTACTGAAAATAGAACCTGAGATGCCTCAAAACATGGGTGCCATTGCATAATCGGACTCAGCAAGAAAATTTGCAAATATCTCTCTTCTGCCGAAACTCCAAAATCCCAACCGATGAGTGAGAAATGGGAGTCAACACTTATCCATTGCCATGTGGCATAAATCTAAGGTTTCAAAACCTTAGAATGAAAAATGCATAACAGAGAGACGAAATTGAATACACGGAGATCTATAACTCTGAAAATACTCCACCGAATCATGCAAGAACTAACAAGTAGGGGTTTTTGGGTGTTCAGAATGCAATGGGACAGTTTTGGAAACCGTGGTCTCAATCACTGGCTCCAACACACAGACTGAAAAACGTTTTTGGAAATAGAACTGTTTGTAAACTCCACCAGAGTGCGAATGATGAGCAACATAGAAGTTTTAGGACCTCCTGAGTCCATCAGAATTGACAAATCTACAAATGGTTGCTCCAAACTTGAGTTCCAACACCCGGGCAGAAAAACGTAGGAACTAACACAGTGAGTCAGAAATCCAATGAAATGATCCCAGATTCAAGAATGAAGGTGTTTCCAAGCTTCTGAAGTGAAGTGGACACCAAAAGCAAGTAATAGTTGCCTCTATAAGTCAATACAGAGTCTCTATCATCGAACAAAACAAGGAAAAGCTCAAAAAACGACTTTTTCTTTGAAAACACTTAACAAGCTCTCAAAACCACTTCGCAAAGCCAAAGTGACTTTTCCAAAGGTTCCTCCAAGGTCTCTACACACTCGAATGCAAGTAAAGTCACCCATAAAGCTTCCCACAGAGCTTCTCCTTCCTCCCACAAAGCTGCTGAGCTTCCAAGCATTCACACATGCTCAGCTAGATCACCCGAGCTCTGATACCAGTTGAGAGTGCTCTCAACTGAAGCAAGAACGGAAGAGGGAGAGAGAGAAACAGAGAGCCACACAAGTTTTGGTGGGTGTAGAACACCCTAATATTCATTTATATATGCATTTGAGTATTGTACATAACCGAGGTAAAGGCACAGTGACCTTTAACCCCCACAGCCTGAGGCTGAACAAGAGGTCATGGATGACTTCTATCGAGTAGTCAATATGTTCTAGCCAGACAGAGATCAAGCTGCTCAATGTATTTCAGAGTTTATCAAATATAGATTGAAAGAGGGCAGGTTCAGAGGCACTTTTGTACAAGAAATGGCCAAACAACAACCAGCATGGAAGTGGTGGATTTTGAATGGTACGTTGTGAGCTTTTGAGGCCATTGGCAATGCGCATACTTGCTCAATGTGCTTCAAACTCCAGTTCGGAGAGAAATTGGAGCACGTATAAGTTATGTGCATAGTACTATTCGAAATTGATTGTTGGTCGATCGAGCTAAGAAACTTGTATATATGTATTGCAATAATCGTATCCTGTTGGACATTGAGTCTGATGCCTATAAAGAGCAAGCTCCACGGTGGTCTTATGACTGTCAAGCCAATGAACAACTAGACGATGATGTGGAGATTCAAAGAGCAGTTGTAACGGAGCAAGAGATTGAAGACAATTTGGAATTGGAAGTTAATGAAAGAGATGCTCTACTTAATGTCCAAGCAGAAACACTCTACAATGAAGAGGAATAAAATATGTAGTCATTTCCAACACATATCCACACTTTAAAACAAGACTTCATACAGAATGTTGTAGGCTTCAAACAAACTTTAATTATCTATAAACAAGACTTTATACAACATCATGAAATTTTTGTGAAACAAGCTTTCAGGCGGAGTAAATATCACTTATATATTTCATGAAATCAAACTACAGGCTTGTTAATATTACATATCCAATTTGTATTTTGTAATGTCACTGAGGAGGATCATTATGGCTTCCTTCCCCATAACCCTAAAAAAGGTCACGAATAAAACTCGATGTGGTTGGTGCAGATCCTGTCTGCATATCATAGTATCTCTCAAGGCCAAATAGCTCGAACAGAGCACAAGATAGTGGAACAAGACATATTGGACATACATGGCTTACTTTCATATGCTTTATCAAGCATGAGAGGTGCAAAAGTGTAGACATGGCAAATTGTAATGCCTCGACCATGAGTCAAATGAGTTGTTGCATGGACATTCATTACAATCTTCACCGACTTCCCCTACTTCAATTTGGACATCTTTCAGATGCTTCACAGTGATGGAGCTAGGAGTTGAGTCATTCTAATGCTTCAATGACTCTGTAAGCTACTTCACCAACTGCTTTAGCTCAGCCATCTCTCGCACCATGCTTTCATGTCCAGCTTGAGGTTGCACTGGATGAGGTGGCATTTGAGTTTGTGCAAACTCATGCCACCTCTTCGTTTCTATCTCCTGTTGGCTCAACCTCTCGAGGAGAGAATCTGCATGTATCTTCAACTCTAAGGCAGCTCCTTGAAGCGCTAGATTCAGCTCTTCCTGTGTGAATGTGACAGTCTCCCTCCTTATATCATGTACATTGTGAACAACCTCTTTAGAGTTGAAGTCCATGCTCTTGCCTCGAATAAATTGCATGTATAACATTTTTGCAAAGAATAACAGGCAATCAACATGAAAAGGGGATGTCCAAACACTTCAAGGTAGATCCTCTCAACATTTTCCTTTATGTCATCATTCGTGCACTTGTCCACCTTCCATCATCCCTTTAGAGACTTGCTCAATGACACCGGCCATATTGAACACACATCTTCAATGGAAACCTGCTTCTTGATTTCCTTCCACTGAAGGGACGCAGGGTTGGCCCACTTGCTAGTTTTGGCAGCAACACGACCACCTCCGATTGGTGGATCCATCCCCAAAGCTAAGACTCGCATTCGCTCGAATGCTTTTCAAGCTCTCTCCTTTGTTACAACCTCCTCTTCCAATTCCTCTCTAGCCAATGGTCTTTTTTCCCTATCTGGGTTACGTCCGGGGTCCTGTTCTTCAGCCATGGAAGTATGCGTGTACACTGTATTGTGATGGCAGGTGTCTACAGAACAAAAGGACATGATGTTCAGTACACAAGCAAATATGCGATAAAAATTAAACAATAGAAATTAAAAACAATTAAATATCAATTAATCTTAAAACAATGGGCATCCATTTAAATACCATTTAAACAATACAAATTTAAAACAATTGGATACTAATTAATCTTATAACAATGAGTGTCCATTTAAATACCATTTAAATAATCCTTGATTTAAACAATAGAAATTTAAAACGATTGGATACCAATTAAACACACTCCATTTAAACAATTAAATACCAGTTAATCTTAAAACAATGAGCGTCCATTTAAATATCATCTAAACAATTTAATTTAAATAATAGAAATTTAAAACAATAGGATACCAATTAAACATTACCATTTAAATAATTTAATCGCACTCGTCATGCGGAGATAGCAAGTTTAAAACACAGACACAAACTTCAATTGATGAAAAGTTGAATACACAGACACAAATACATCAATAAGATAGTGCCACGGGCATAGTAGCTATTCGATGTCCAGTACAATTAGATGTTCATTGTAATTCAAATACAACATGCCCAACTAGAGCCTTGGGCTCATCTCAATCATTGGTCACATTACCAACTGTGGATTAATGTTCAACTTGCTCATTCTTTCTCTGACATCAATCATAGCAGCACATTCATTTGCCTTCTTTTCCAACATAAGATCCGCAATAATATCTATACGTGACATTCAAACAAAATTTGTATGCATGCGGTAGTCTACTTTTAGATATACATCCAAACACTCTTTCCAAAAGTGAACATTTGATTGATGATCCAACTGAGAGAGTATACATCGGAGGCCTTGGAGTATGCGTCGAAGCCACCCACTCTCTCAGTCTCTCCCTCCCTCGTAGCGTTTCTGCTTTCCTTAACTCAAACTTTACCTCATGCATTCCTTGGGGCCTAGTAATAAAATTAGAAGTCGGTCTAGTCTCACCAGCCTTTAGCATGAGACCCCAATCGATGACACCTACTCTGGGACAGTGGTCTCTCATAAAGTCCAGCACAATATTTTCAGCATGTAGATCGCAATGCATGATCCCTTTCGTATGAGCAATAGACACTGCATCCACAAGGGCGTACACAATTGAGGGAATATGGTCCAGAAACTGATGTAATCTCGCCATGTCATTAGCTTCAATATTTGGATCCTCCCCTGGGTTTCTGATAACTCCTCCTTGCTTCAGCTTGAGATGTGCATGCCTATATGTACCTTTGTGAAAAGGTAATTGCATCATCTTTTCCCTATGGTACCCCCATTGAAATATGGAAAGATAGTTACCCATGGAGTCTCATCTGTCTTACCTATGCAACGAATGAGACAAGGGTGCAATCTTTGCATCCCTTGTTCAATGTCAAAAGCCTCAAACTTTTTTCCTATGGACCTTGCTGAGTATTTATTTGCACAGTATGTTAGATGACTAGGAAAGTAAGAAACACCAGTGAACTGGACCTTGTGACAAGCTCCGTATGCACCCTTCCCAATCTCTTCTTGCCATACTATAGCATCGTATAGCACTACAATGATCACCATACACTCATTGTTTCTTGTCGTCTGTTGCAAGTGTTCAAACCCCCTTGTATCACCTAATGATGCTCCTAGAACACCTGTCCCTCTCTCGCCACCTCTACCAAATTCATATAATGCTTTGCCTTAACGTTTGCTCAGCGACAACTGCGAGTCAATATCATTTGCTCTCTTGCTCCTATGCTTCTCCTTTGCCCATTGAGCATTCCATAAAGATATTCTTTCCATATCTTCAGCTGGTCATTGGAATCCTAGGTCAGTGACACACTTAGTGACATTTCCAATGACACTAAGACACATGTGTTTGACCACTTTCGGATTCCATAATCTTGCCTCGGTCAAATTTCCTTTTCCCTCTCCTTGAAGTCGCATCTTTGCCGCACTCAATATTGCATGAGTGAAGTCATCGAGTGATGTGGCATTCTGAATGGTGCTCTCAATAGCAGGGGGCAACATGCGACTAATCTCATTGACTAGCTCCAACCTGAGCTCTCATCACATCCCTTCTCTAATCTCTCCCATAACTGACATCACCCATTCTGCATAAAAGACCAATTGACAATGAGAAGTCACAAAGAGCATGCTTCTTGATAACAAGATTGTTGTAGGCGAGAAAACAAGGATGTGAAAACATAAGCATAGTAAACACGTACACATACATGATACACTATAAAAAAATTAAAACATGTACGCAGTACAAAGCATGCGAAGAGAGAAAGTTAGTTGGTCACATCATTCTTTAAAGAAGAAAACTTAAGTGAGTTCATTTCGCATGCATGTGAGTTTATTGCTCGTGTAGATGTAGATTGTAGATGGAATGTGCATTGTCTGACGTCACTACAATGCATGCACAAGAATGAGAATGCAAGGAGAGATGACACAAATTCCGAACAAATGACAAAGTGCCAAGCTCTCATGTAGAGATGAACCTAGTGTAACGACATAGACGGCCGATTCCACTTCTACCCAGTAGTGCACACTTCTAAGAACGACACACACAGTTGAATAAACGACTAAGTGCCGAACTATACCTAGATATTTGTTGGAAAGGAAGGCGTTATGTCTCAACAACACACACGGTCAAAAAGACGACCAAGTGCCGAGGAGAGTAATATACCTATGCGAACGACCCATCTTGCCGAATGAACGACACAGGACCGACAGCTAGGTACCATATATATGGCCTGTTATTTTACTAGTTATAGTATTTTTGAACAACCTGATATGTCGAAAGTACGACATGAGGACGAACATTTTTAACATTAACTACCTAAACTAGTGAGACGACTCATTGTCGAATTAACGACACAGAGCCGAATCAAAACTATAATATATTCTAAATAACATAATGAAAAAGCCTAAAGGTTTAAATTTTACCTGAAGGCTAAAGGCTGAAGGCTAAACAGTGAAGAGTGAAGGTAGATAACTGAATTTGAGGAAGCCTGCCGTGGACTTGCCATATATAGAATATATATTTTGTCGGGATTTTTGATTATCCCACCAGGACTCGCCAAGCTTTTGAGTTTTCTTGACGGGCCCGACGGGAAATGCTAAGCCTAGTGGGCCCCGATGGGATAATCAAAAATCTCGACGAGTTTTTTGCAGGTTATCAGGTCACCCTAAATCGGCTTGTTACCAAGCTCTTAATAATGTGATGATGTGAAGTTGTTATTAACACACGTTATTAACGTAAAAAAGGCCAGTGATTACATAACTACTTGAACCCTGGGCCCATTGATCCCATATCTCCTCAGCTTTCATCTCAGCCCCTGAGCGAGTCCTTCGCCTTGTCTGCCACCTACTTCTTGATGCCAACGATCTGTAAATCTAGGCAAAGGGCCACCAATTCCTAAACAATTATTGGTCGAAGCCAGCCCATGACCATCCGAGTGGACAGAGATGAGAACAAGTCGAGGTAAGATGTTAGCCCTGGTTGACAAGTACCCAGCACAAAGCACCAAGGTCAGGTCTCCAAGGACCAAGTTGGTAGGCATCCAAGTGGCACAGTGCAGCAAGAATATAGTAGACGCTCTAATAAGCAATGGCAGTGAGTGACAGAAGACCTCGGAAGAGAGAGAGAGAGAGAGAGAGAGAGAGAGAGAGAGAGAGAGAGAGGCATGTGTCTTGGTCAAGGCAAGCAGCTACACAGTTTGTTGCACAAGCACCTTTTGTAGCTATGGCTTTGTAACCAACCAAGGTCCATCCTTTGATGCAATAAACATGGCATTTTGGTTTATATACAGATAGTGTTTTGTTATCAACATTTGAGTTATGGTCTTCCACCCATCTCCATACTGTTTCACCCCCATAGCACGAACCCCCCCCCCCATCAGTTCTTTGATGACTTCACCCTTTGCACCAAGTAGGCACATGCAAGAGAGGGCACCTTCACTAAGCATAGCATGGTCCCTTCCGAGCACTAGGTACATGGGACAACAAGGGGAGAGGGAAAAAGACCGTCAATAGATGCTTTGGTCCAGCTTAAGTGCTCTTCTTGCACTATTGTATAAGAAAGTCCTACATTAATGGTTGCGCACCCTTTTTCCTCTTCTTTAGAAGATTCTCATGGCATGTGCCATCCACAAACTCTACTCATCTTGTAGCATTTCCTTAATCTTAGCATACTCGTATATGTCTAAAATTGATAAGATCCATTGGCTAAACATTTTCATCCACCACAGTAATGCAATCATCATCTATGCTATCAATCCTTAAGAAACAAGCAGTTACCAACGCTTGTCGTTTTTTGTAAATATAACTTTCAAAAAGTTGATACATCATGTGGGTGAGATGGATAAGAATTAACATCTGATCCAAATGCTAGGAAATATTGCTTTATATAAGTAGCACTTAAAATATGTGCCCACAATGTTTGCATTTACAATGTTTGCATTCTACAAACGAGATTGATGCAGACACTTTTCTCAACTCAATGACACATATAAATCTTATCACACACCAAGCTTTCATCTTTGCTGCAAAAATATAAATGGAAAAAATATCTACAATGTCAGAAGCATTGGACCAGGTTGTTCATTTTTCTTTTGAATCCCAAATCTGAGATTTTTCACTTAGGTTGTTCCAATGGTAGTGACAGGGTGAGTATAATGCCTTGATTCAATCAGACCAACCCATCATTAAGATTAGGGCTGTACGGATTTGAACCGTAAACATTCTCCACTATGCAGATCGGAATATATAAATTCTTGAACTGCTTCATGAACCCAACATGCTTCTTTCGTGGCATTGTGCTCTCCCACCAACTAGTCTTCCACCAGCTAGGAGGAACAAACAGTTTCGAACAAGTCTCCTTTTTGTCCTCATGCATGAGAAGGTTGTGATATAGCAAGGATGAATCATGCAAATTTCGATTCTCATTCTTTTATTTCACTATGGACATTTAGAGGCTAGTTAATGTTGGCTACAATTTGTTGCTAACATTATGATTTGTTTCGGTCGAACATGCATTTGGATTGCCTATGCTCTATTTTTTGCAAAGGTAGTATACCTATTTTTTATGGTCTAATGAAAGTAATGGCTATGCTAGGATGGGTTTGTTATGCTCACAACCCCTTTTAGAGATTGCTCGTTCATATGAAAGATAGAACAATGGGAAAATGCAAATTCATACACGAATGCACAATTCACACATTGCCAAGTAGCTTAGACTAACTTTGGAGAAGAAATTACTTCTTGATTGCATCTATAAGATTCAGTACAAGCAGCACTAGCGCTCTTGATACACCCATGCCTTTGTCTTTTCTCCATGCATGCTTCATCATTCTTGGGGATCTTGTACTATTCGGTCTATATGATTTGGACTTTGATCCATGGCTCTACTCATCCTTTATTTGCTTTAGCTTGGCAGTGGTCCACTCTCTTTCAATTTGAGATGTTGCCATGTTTGAAATGATGGCCAAGAGCACCTTTCAATGCTCTCTTACTTTAGCTTGGATTCACATTGCATTAAAGATTTAGAGATTATTGGCTTTGTGCAACGATTGTTCCATTGACATCGACACCTTCAAGGTGATGGGAGAGAGCTCCCTTTGTTGCATTTGTGTTGATTGCCCCAATTGATGGGTAGATAAAAGGGTTTGTTGCCTTGTGCAAAGCATGGTATGTTGGAAAACAAGCTTTCCCTTTAGTTCTAGATCATCTTCTATATGCTAGTCACCTCTTATGCTCTTTGCTCCACCACTCATTTGTACTCCATCGAGACTTTGTTGTTCTTTCAATGAGACAAATTCTTAATTCGCCCCTTTTGCCCTTCATGGTGCGTGGGAGTGGGGATCTGGTACTATTCGGTCTATATGATTTGGACTTTGATCCATAGCTCTACTCATCCTTTATTTGCTTTAGCTTGGCAGTGGTCTACTCTCTTTCAATTTGAGATGTTGCCATGTTTGAAGTGATGGCCAAGAGCACCTTTCAATGCTCTCTTACTTTAGCTTGGATTCACATTGCATTAAAGATTTAGAGATTTATGGCTTTGTGCAACGATTGTTCCATTGACATCGACACCTTCAAGGTGATGGGAGAGAGCTCCCTTTGTTGCATTTGTGTTGACTGCCCCAATTGATGGGTAGATAAAAGGGTTTATTGCCTTGTGCAAAGCATGGTATGTTGGAAAACAAGCTTTCCCTTTAGTTCTAGATCATCTTCTATATGCAGGTCACCTCTTATGCTCTTTGCTCCACCACTCATCTGTACTCCATCGAGACTTTGTTGTTCCTTCAATGAGACAAATTCTTAATTCGCCCCTTTTGCCCTTCATGGTGCATGGGAGGCTGCCTCATTTGCTTCTTCTTGGTTTTTGTTCTCTCTCCCTCAAATGTAGTACACTTGGCCTCCAAACTATGTGTCAACCTCAGTAGTCTCTAGCCCAAACTCAGGGGCTTGAAAGTCTTCACCACATGGGCCATGACATTCATAGTCCACCAAAGGACCTTGTGGTATGTGTTGTTGTACTCCTTGAGGTTTTCTGTTGTGACCCTACTTAAGTGGGGACACAAATGTGTAACCATCAAGTGAGATCCCACATTGGCTCTTCTTGTTCAACTTCCTCCTGGATTGTTTCATTCCTTTCTTGTAGCTTTCTATTTCTTCAATAGGACGTCAACACTTAGAGGACCTGTGATTGTTCTGCTTCGATCAAACGTTTCACGAAGGCGATAGTGCTGAGGTCACTGCAGCTCTTCCCCTCCGTTGTTGGACATTTTGCATATCTGCGATCAGGAATAGAATCAACGAAGACAGATTTTTTGCGTCAAGGGACTTGCAGCCTAGCATTGTGTTTAAGTAGAGCCAAACCACTCGAGAAGAAGTTCCAGGACATTTAAAGCGTAACGACTCCAAAATTGTGTAAGCTGAAGAAGTGTAATAAGGACCTGCAAAATCTTGAATCGTCCATCAGGTCTACACAACTGAAAGAGGAAGGGGGACAGCACGACGGCAGACCAAGAACGGGCACTCCATCTCATAAGAGCGCTTTCCCACGACGTGCAAACCCAGCAACGACTGTTGGACGATTATTTCGGTTTCGGACAGCCAACCAAACCGGCCCGGCAACAGCTCGCCTAATTTTGATCTTTTCTTACTCCGCTCACGCTGCCTTCGACGAACGCTTTCCAGATGAAATTTTGCATTCGGCTCGAACGCGTGCTTGGAAGCAAGGAATCGAATGGGGAATCGTCCAAGGCAGGGGATTCCCCGCTGGAAAGTGTCACGAGCTGGTGATCCCCGGGCATTTTCCAGCCGGGAACCCATTCCCCCATGTGGAGGACCTGAGGGAGGTACTCCAAGCGAAGGGCCTATCGTAGAACCCAATACCGATACATCGATATCTATACTTATTCAATAAGGCATACTTGCATAGGTGAGCGTTCAATATTCTAAAAAAAGAATGATTTACTCGTACTAGGTGTAACATGATGATTATCTTTCCTATTTAAGTTCACACGCTCAGCTGGTCATATTCCTTGCAAGCATAGTGGGGTGCACTCGTCATTATGTCAACTCTCACATCTACAAATTTGAAGATCTCATTATGTGGGGTAGGACGAGCAGGGGCATAGGGGCAATTTCTTCAATGGTCATAGATGTGATGACATGCATAAGAGCATTGTTATGTCTTAGGACAAATTGTCATCTATGTAACTACATGCATACAAGCATTATTTTATGTTGGACAATGAATTATGTAGGTGCCAGTAAACAAAAAGAAATATAGAAATAGCATCTCGTAGTGCTATGTGACGTACAAACGATGCTTGGGACATATACAACAAATGGAGCTGTAATTATTATAGGCATCCCTTCACATAGTGATCCATCGAGATCACACCCTTAAAGGGTTGAGTATGGAGCAAGGCACACAATACTAATGAGGTTATGATGGTATAACTGTACTTGCTACAAGCATTAACTTTTATTAAACACAAATAAACTTTGTCGTATGATACAATGAGGTGCCACAATAATAATGATATGATCATGTAGATTTCTTTATTTTATTAAAGGCAAATCAACTTTAATGAATGATACAATGAGGGTAGACCCCATATTCACCTCGTTAGAAGAGGGCTACTTGAGAAGCTTCTTTCAAATGGCGAATGACATCCCTTGGAGAAGGGCCACCATGACATGTAATAAGATAAGAGAAGTGAGAGGACTAGGTAGAAAGAGATGAGAAGGAGGAGGCTAGAAGAGGTATTAAGAGCCCACCATTGATGCTCTATAAGAGGGGGAGGTAAGTTTGACCATATGATTTCTTGGTCAATCATAAACAATGAGTGGTCGTCGAGACGTTTCCAAGTTGAGATTTGGTAAACTCCTAGCCCTTGAGAAGCTTGGGGCATAGAGTCATTTGGCTTTTGAGGCAAAGAGACACCATTTGCAACAACACTAGTAGTTGAAGGATGCAATGATGCCACAACAACTCGCGCACGTCGAGGCCAACCAGCTTTGCCATAGGCATGGTATCCAACCCCACCACCATAACACATCTTTATATTGTTGGGAAGGTCTGCACAAAAATCATTCACATGGTCATGACCTATGAAGACAACACGAACATCACCAGCCTCATGCATGGTGGCAAGGAAGTTGGAGTTCACTTGTGCACATCCGATGCCCTCTTGCTTCACTCCGACGATTGAGCATGTGGCCACATACAAGGCCTCAACGAGCGGGATGTGAAAGTAAACAAGTGCCGGGGCCACATCCGACTGTGGTGTTGGCTCGCTTTGGTACGCCTCCTGTGAGACCAACAAGTGTTACCAAAAAGGTAAGAAGTGGAAGGAGATTTTATATTTAACAAGCTTATTCCAATCTTTTGTGACATAAAAAACATTTATATTCCTTCAATTATGGAATTCTCTCAATCATATGGAATTTTTAGTAGGCCAACAATCAATTATACATTTCTAAGTTTGATAGCTCAAGAGGTAGGGCCAACAATTATACATTTCTAAGTTAGAGAGCTCTAGAGGTAAGGCCAATGGTGTAGACTAAATGCATACAAATTCTAGTTGCCAAATATACATTTCTCCCAATGGTGTAGACTAAATGCATACAAATTCTAGTTGCCAAATTTCTTACAATTGCATAATCTATTTAAAGTAAGGAGTTAGCTGCATTTCTTGCAGGAGCATCTAAAACAGCTAGCATATCAGCTTCACTGCTTGCATCAGAGAATTCTGGTGATATATGGATTATCTACACTCCCAACTCATGCACTCCGCATAGTTACAAGGGGATAGTTACAAGGGGTTACTAGCAACAGGAAATCGTTCTTGCATGTACATGAACTTAATGCATATATGCTGCACAACGATTTGAAACATCAGATTCCAAGTTTAACATACTCATTTTGAGCATCTAATGAGCTGTAAGTCTTCATATAACAGCAGAATTTAAATTGAAGCCTTGGGCGACTTGGTGCTTCGAAAACCAGAATTCTTGCAAACAACTGAAAATTCTTCTTGCATACATGAAGAACAATTTCAACCCAGAATTTTTTCAACCGTACGTTGTCAATGCGCACAGGAATACAGATCTGTTTCGTGCATTCATCATGTATAGGATTGCAAGAAGAAATCAAACGACCTCAAACTGGTTATGGAAAATTATACCTTCAACTTCGCTGAGAGGCTCTTGAACCACCTCTTCTGGCTTTCCTGAATCCACCCATAACCGTTAATCCCCTTCACCTGAGAATAATCCCCACTGTCCAGCATGTAAATGTTCATCACACTCTTGCCCTCTAGCGCGGATCCCATGGCGCCGCCCACCTCCAAGTGATAGTTGCCGAAACCGTGTATCTGGGTGCTTGAATTGCCTCCAGGGTATACCTGCGAGAGAGTGTAGTCCATCTTCGCTATATGCTCCATGACCTGTTGCCTGGACAATCTGGACTCCTGGTCGTGATTCCCTAGTATGGCAGCCCACGGGATTTTTGCATCGATTGCGGGTGCGAAAGCTGAATTGAGAGAGGCTACAGGGTCTTGAGTGTCATGGCCGAAGATGTTGTCCCCTGCGGGAAGCAAGAAACAGAATGGGAAAGTATAAGGATTGATGAGTGAGGAGCAGCAGTGGAAGAGTCGATGGAAAGACAATCCAGTCCAGAAGTTAGACTTATTAAGGGACTGTTCACGTGTGAAGGACTGCGAGACGTTCTGCACCTGAGAAGACAATCAAATCTGGTTGTTCTGCTTCGATCAAACGCTTCACGAAGGCGGTGGTGTTGAGGTCGCTGCAGCTGTCCCACTGCGTTGGAAGCACGTCCTTACATTTAGTAGACGCGCCATTTGCGTAGTGCATATCTGCGATCTGTAACAGAATCAACGAAGACCACAGAGAGCATATCTTTTGCGTCAAGGGTGTGTCAGAACGCAGAAATGGCTTCCTTGTGATTAGAGCCAACAATCACTCTAAGAGAAGTTGCGTAACAAATCCAAAATCGTGTAAGACAAATCCAAACAAAGCAAAAGAGGAAGTACCTGCAAAATCTTGAATTTTCCATCAGGTCTAAATCGAAGAACCGACGGCTGTTGCAAGCAGCTACACGATTGGACGATGAAAAGGGACAGCACGACGGAAGTCCAAGAATCGGACCACATCTGAGAACTCCGTCTCATGATTCGCGAACGGTTATGTCGGTTTCACACAGCCAACCAAACCGGTCCGGCAATAACCGCGCCTAATTTGAATCTGCTCCTGCTCTTCTGCCTTCGACGTACGCTCTCCAGATGAAATTTTGAATAAGTGAAGTTGATGCAGCGCTTCGAAAGATCTACCAGCCCGTCCGTCGACCTCCCTGTTTCGATCTGATTTGTTGTCGCCAAGAAAGCTGCGCTTCAACACTGGCCCTGTTTATACGTCCGTCCGAGTTGTAATACGGACTGGCTCTTTCAAATTCTTCGCCTGGAGAGCGAACTGGCGGAAGAATCATCTACAATTGCAAGTTGCAAGCAGTTTCGCAATCTTCTGAAGAGCTGTGTCATCGACGTTTCAGCCAAGAAAAAGCGCCCACTCGCGCTCGATCGACATCCGCCGCTCGAGAAAGCGAGCTTCCAAGTTCCAAAGTCCAAGTTAATCGTGTGCTGTGGAATTCTGAGCAGTGGAAACGATTCAACAGAGCTCTGGCAGTTGAGGGTACGATGGTTAGCGACGACTGTCGATGATTCACGAGAGCTTTGATGGAGGGAATGGATTGGAGTGACTACGGATTGTTGAGATGGAGAGGACGATCGATTGAGTGAACGAGTGAATGACGCAAAGGCAGATTCGGAATCTCTGATGCATATTCTGGTTAATCATCCTCGACCGCACACGTGCCACACCCTCATCAACACTCCTTCCCGCATAGGCGGTAGATTCCCACATAGGGGTAGTGGTAGAGGCAGGGCGGCTGCCCCTCAATGATAAATCATTCACAAGGCCCTCTCGAGATCCAAATAGGAAAGTCAGGAGAGATGATGAACTTCATGAAAGCGAGGAGAGAGAGACAGAGAGACAGAGAGAAACCGAGACAGAGACAGAGAGAAGGAAAGGGGGGGGAGGGGCTAAAAAAGTTGGGGGCATGCACCAATCACAGTCCGCAAAAACATGGCCAAAATGAAGTAAATAAACATGTATTTTTGCTTCTACTAAGAGTTGCCTTCACTTAGGCCTCCTAATGGCAGGCCAAAAACAAGATGAATTTCATTCATGTGGCCTGCCCTAGATGGTGATCGAAAAAGGGAGTGAATTGCAAGCTGAGAGAGAGGAGAAGAAAAAGGAGAGAGAAAGAGAGAGAAAGGGGGGGAGAGTGGAGGATTTCAAGCGATGACTAAGAAGAAGAGGAGAGAGAGAAAAAGGTGGAGAATTTCATGGGATACTCACATGCTCCTCCAATCAAAGCACGCCAAAATAAAGTGAACATAAAAAATAACTAAATACTTGATTTTTACTTAGCCAGCTCTAGTAGCTACTTACAATTAGAAGTTGGCCAAGCATTCTAGTTCTCTTTGGAGGCCAAACGATTACTAAGGCCTACAGATCAGGGGCAAGGTAGGCAGGCCAAAAAAACCTTCTTCAACAAAGCCTTTCCGTGCAAACCTTCCCATTTCTTGTGAGGGCCCATCAATGCACCCTCAGGGCTCAAATTCTGACCTTCATTTTTGGAGGTTGCCCTTTCTCACACCACAGCACCACCCCATTTCACTATGACCTTATAGCTCACCGCTACAGATATTGCAGAGGCGAGGCAGAGGGGATGCAAAGCAGCGAAGTATCGGTGAGCCTAATAGCATTGGACTACGTGCAATACTGCGTGTGAACGAAACTTGGTCCTCAAGTGATGTTTCCGTGCACTATTGGTGCGCCGACCAGCCTCGCTCCCACTCTTACCGTGTGCACTGGCCCTAAAACCCAATGGGCATGGTAGGAGGGAAGCATGGAGGCGAAGGTGAGAATCCCAACTGGCATTTTATTATTCTCCTTTTCTGTTCATATCAATCTTATTCGGGGGGGGGGAACTTCCCACACTTCGTAGCTTTCCTACCTACCACCCAACACCATTTTCCTGCAAGCCTCCAGGATCGCATGCGCTTTTTCCATAACAATCGGGTTCATGCATGCAATAATTTTCCAGTGGACCAACTTGCAATCGGGCAGTTTCGTGAGAGGTTTGTGGACACAGAGACAGAGTTCTCATGGTTGTGTAGAGGGCAGTATGTCGACACCTCTCTCTCTCTCTCTCTCTCTCTCTCTCTCTCTCTCTCTCTCTCTCTCTCTCTCTCTCTCTCTCTCTCTCTCGCTCTCTCTCTCTCTCTACATGCATGCATACAACCTGGTGCATATGTGCATGTGGACTATGTGTGCGCGCACGTGCGTCCATGTGTGTGCGCACACATGCACATGTGTGTGTGTGTGTGTGTGTGCACATGCACATTGTGTGTGTGTGTGTGTGTGTGTGTAGATGTGACAACATGCATGCAAGATTTTTCTCGATGTTGTGGGCAATGAAAGAAGTTGCCCTATGCACAAACCTCAAGAATGGGTAGCATATGGAAAAAAACAACTGGCATTTCAAACTACTAGGTGACCTTTAGACGATAATTGGGACATGTACGACTAGTCAATGAGATATAATTGGCAAATACCCGTAGCTTTAATTATTAAGGTTTGCAAACCATCTTCTTCACCTACATACATAAAAGTAATACAGGAATTAAAGTAGGCAAGTTTGGGCTAACTCCTCATAATCTCAAAAGTCTCTTCCATAAGCAATTGCCAAACAAGGAAGCATTAGATTGCATCACTTGAAGGCATGGGCTCATGATGGATGGTATAAACTCCATTATGTTGGTGCTATACTTATTCAAATGCATTCAAATTCTACACATTCCAAATATTGGTGGGAAATAACATTAAGGGAACATATTCAAAAGTAGGCATCCACGAATAAAGTACACAACACATGCATGGTAATAGGTCGGATTGGGCATCACTAGTTAAATGGTCCCCCACTTACCTCACCACGAAAACCTTTCCCCACTAGTCAAATGTTTCCCCATCAAAGTTTTTCATATGAAGCATATTTGAAACGCCCTTGGAATCTTCTATAATTGTAGTGTGAGTCTTTTACAACATTGATGCGGAAGTACAAGCAATGTTTTTTATACACTCTCAAATGGTACAATGCACATAATAAATGTATATATATGTCCCATGTTTTTGGTTGGGCTCATGCATGTGTCTTTAAATATCCCAAATTGTATAGTATCCCTTGTTTATAGTTAGGCTCATGCATGTGTCTTCAAATATCCAAAATATGTACTATTGGTAGCTTCTATTTGTCTATTTTCTTTTGAATGAGAAGCTTATGTGAAATTTGAAATGAGAAGATTCTCAAATTTAACGATGTTTCAAATTTACTCCATATTTCATAATCTCCACCAATAGACACTGTCACTTCAAAAAGTAGACACTATCACTTCAAAAAGTAGACACTACCACTTCAAAAATTACAACATTTTACAATCTCCGTTAGACACTACAAATTTGGAAAATCAAATTCCATATTTACTTAATATGTATGTATAGAGCCTTAGGGCCATCATGGGCACAAAGGCCATGAAATTTATGCCATGTATGGGGGCTCCTCAATCCCTCACTGCCAAGCTACATCACCTTAAAGCACCCCAAAAAATCCCAATGTTGCAATATTGCTTCAATCATCACAATACTTTCTTGGGAGGTTGTGCATCATATGGTAGCAACATTGTATTTGGTTTGATGGATGTGGTGCATCATGCAAATCTGCTAGGCAATTCTTTTGGTTATTCAGATGGCACTTATGCACTAGCATCTAGGTTGTTTGGAGTCACTTTGAGACTGACCATGGGAAGGGATAGCATGACGAAGCAAGTGCATGGTGTTTCTAGCTACACCATCATGTGAAGTGGTTCAAGGATGCCTAGTAGGTCATTGAGTGGTTCCCATAGCCTTGACCATAGTGCATCCTCTTCTTATTTTAATTGTGATGATAGGTTTGTGAGGATATTTTTTTGGTGTGTGGATGGTGGAAGAATTGATTGATTTACTGCACATGATTGTTGCTCAGTGCATAGGACTTTCAATCTCCGTTCCATCAAGAGTACTACCGTCATGAATGCACCATCTTCGTATGGTGGTTTGCATGCTTCTACTATGCATGAGTTGACTAAGGATGTTTTGTGTTGGCATGGGCTGATCCATGGAGTGAACATGTGCTTTCTCCATATCAACCTTGGGCGATAGTGCCTAATCCCTAGGATGTTGGGTCCACAACTATTAGGGATTATGACCACAGGAATGTGTGTGTGTGTGTGTGTGTGTGTGTGTGTGTGTGTGTGTGTGTGTGAAAACTAAAACCTTTTAACAATACAGCACCTGATGCTCAAATAAGGGTCGATAAGAAATTTCTCATTTTATGGGTGTATATGAAATATGTATACAATTGGTACAAAAGTGTCAAATCCATTAGGTAGTCCAGCATCCGAGGTCAGGGTTCACTTACCTGTCACCATCCATACAAAACAATGTGTTAGAACATCATAGTTTTGTGAAGGAAGACAGGTAACGCGTGCAAAAACCCCAGCTTGTTATCACTTATACCACAACCTTACAAAAAAAGGGTAAATTACACAACCTTACAAAAGATAGTGAAATTCCTTTTTTGAAGGAAAGAAAAAATGTGGGGTATTCCCCACCCAAATAGCTGAAAGAAAATTATTGTTCATTAATGGAACTTATTGTAAAATGGGGAGCAGTCCACACCATACTGAAGAGAACCATGGAGGGTATTCCACACCCATGATTAACAAATTTGAGTAAGAGTTGAAAATGAAAAATCTTAGGGAGGTTGTGAGAAAAGAGAGGATTAACTATCTTTGGAAATTAAATTCATGGCTGGTCTTCCACAGCATGTTCTATACTTGAGAAAAAAGAAGTGAAACCATAAAAAGATAAAGTAGATATATAGGAAAGGAAGCAATGAATCATATAAATTAATAGAAGACACCGCAATTACATAATAAATTCCTTTGAAACAAGCGATTAATTAAAAACTTTGAACATTCAATGGATTAAAGATCATAGAAAAAAAAAAATTTAACAAATAAGACAAGTAAACTGAAAAATACCTCCCCTAGGTAACATCGCAACTAGAACACGACTGGTTCTCACATGATCAACAAGAAGACAAGGAAGCAAAAGGAAGGGGAAAAAACAGTCGAGGGATGAGAAAGGAATGGGCGCGCAATAATGCAGGGGGGTTGCTACGACAAGAAGCAAGCAAGGTCGGTCACCCAGGGTCACGTAGAAGCTGCCAAAGCCAATGTAGACACAACTCGCAATGTGTAGGAGCTACTATAACAAAAAATCTGAGAAGGTAAGTAAGAGAAAGGTCGTGACATCAAAGAAAGCTACTTCACCGAGAGAAGGAAGCTGCGTTGGGGTGTGAGCGAGGAAAACGATTTCCTCCAAAAAATCCAAAGCCAATGGGGAAGAAACAAGTGAAAACAAGCAACAAGTAAAGTAGTAGCTTGGCTGGCCATTTGAGAGTGAGGAGGTCAGTACATAGGTTTTGAGAACATAGACCATCCGAGAAAGGTAAGAGAGGGTTAAAAACTTCCTAAGAGCAAAGAGCAACTTAGCTAACAAAGTGTTAATAATAGTTACTTAGTGTTACGCGTTCTTGAGTAGAGGTTCTGTGGTACGTGCACCGAGCTCTTTGCTTATAGAATAGTAAGCAAGGCTGTCAAAGGAGCCAAGAGAAAAGAGATGACCAGCGTAAGAAGCCAAAGAAGAAGATGTACGATTGAAATACCATAAGAAGAGGGCTCTACCTTCTAGTAGAGAGCTGTCTGGCAATTGGTAGCATCTGTCCTCCATATGACCAAGCTTTGTTACAAAAGGTACACTTGAGAGGCTTGAATGGCTTTGACTTTCCATGTGTTGCTCCTATAGGCCTGGGTTTCCCCATCTGCTAGTGGAGGCAAGAGCCTTTATAGTATCTAAAGAAGAGATCGGAGAATCTTTGTTTCGACGATCTTTTTCGAGAAGAAGAGTCACCATATCATCAAAGGTAGCCGTGGCAAGCCTAATTATTTCAAGAGTATGCTCAAATCGAGTGACTCCTTCCATACTCTTCATGAGGACAGCCATTTTGTCCTCGTCGTCTGGGGGACACTTTAGGATGGAAAGTTGTTGCACAAGAGGGTGCATTTTTGCTAAATGTGCACTCAAGGTATCACTATCCTCCATTTTCAAATTATAAAATTGCAACTTCAAGAAAAGCTTGGAGTTTGTGATTTTGTTACCAAAAAGATTCTCGATGAGTAGAAATTATTCAAATTAACATGGTTGCGTTCTGCACTAAAAGAACTTCAAATATGTCTTTACACCTTGAAATTTGGGTAACACATGAAAAAGTTACATTAATTTGAGAGGAGATTGATTTTCATATTTTAGTGTATTTTTTGTTTTACCCCCCTCATTCAAAATACCCTCCCCCTTGGGCCTCACATATTATGAAAAGTATGTACAAATCTTAAAATCTTGCATATTTTTCAAGGTATATACCTTATATTTTGTGGGAGGGGGGACATGAAATTTTCATATTTTTCCCTTGCATATTTGAATTTTTTTAAGGATATCCATGCATATTATATATGGCCTTGTCCCCCCATACCCTGGATTTTGGACAAGGGTAGTAACATATTACATATTGAGTTGTCACCCCAGGCAGAGGGCACCTTGTTCTATCAAGAAAATGTTAAGTAATGCAATCTAAGCGGAATGGATGACCACACTCAAGCACATAGAATCTTGTCATATGAAAGGTAACTTGACAAAGAGCATGTCATGCTGACTCATGAGCAAAGGTGGGTGCTATAGATGGAAGGGCAAGACATCCCATAATCTCTATTATGTCATGGGTTAGAGGCCTATTTATGAATGAACTCTAACCCCCTGATGATAAGCAACATGCTATAGAAAATCAAAGTGTGCTTTGTCATAAGCTTCACAATCTTAGAGCTAGTGATCTCCTCATCTAGGTAACTGTGAGTCTCAATCAATCTAGTACTTTCCTCATCTAGGTGGCCTTATGTCTCCCTCAACTCCAATGTCAATTTTTGAGGTATCACTGTGACCTCAACTATATTTGAGACTATGGCACATCCCTCTCTCTCTCTCTCTCTCTCTCTCTCTCTCTCTCTCTATGTGTGTGTGTGTGCATGTGCATGCGTGTGTGTGCGTGTGTTTGTATGTATGTATGTATAGTTAGATAGATAGATACACACACACACAGAGAGAGTATGTATGTATGGGCTACAACCACAATTTTGAGTTCAAATGTAGGTTTACGCACAAAAGAAAATAAGATATTATGGATGAATACCTCACCAACATTAATGGGTGCATGGGGTGATGAACCGACACCTGAGCCTATACATAACTAGAACCAATGGTGCATGGGCTGATGAGCTAAAACCTGACACTAGACCTCCAATAATAAAAGAAGTTAGGGATGGTGCCTACATGTGAAATTCAACCCAAAGACAATACATGTACGTAGTATCGGGATAGTATCTAGGCACTCTTACCAACAAAGAAACCTATAATAGGGTGCCATAAAAAATGACAACAAAATCATGCAAACGACAACTCAATTCCTTTTTTGAAAAAAAACCCAAAAAGTGCAGTTTTCCAAACTATGGAGACAAAATACACAATTTTATGTCAAACATCTTTCATAAATAGCTACTTTTATGGAAAAAACATTACTTACATCTTACTCTTAAACCTAAAAACGTCCAATATTATGAATTGGAAAGAGTGTTCTAACCTAAAATTTGGAAAACATGAAAAATTACAAAGGAGAAGTAACTATTCTATTCAACTAGGAAAGTCCTTGGACCTTTTGCTTTAATATATCAATTATTTTTCAGTGCTTAATTGTCCAAATTTTAATAACTCAAAACCATACACAAGAATTTCTACAACTTGGAATTTAAACATTTCTACACATTGATGAATTCCACTTTTCTTTTCTTTTTTTTCTTTTTAAGCATCTTTGAATCAATTTTCTCTTCTGCACTTTTGTTAAAAGAGATTTGTACCAATTACTTCCACAGAAGTAACAACATTGCCCTCAAGTATAAGTTTTGTACCAATATATGTTTCCAAACTCCATGTTGTATGTAATGTGCTATCCATAAACCTATAGGAATGCATTGTCTTTTAAAAAAACTTTCTTTTTATACGATGTTAATACAATGCTTGAATTTAAGAAATTTTCAATATTAGCATAGGTAGTTATATGGAGTTCATGGCCATAAAAGAGGTTTGTTGAATGTAAAGATGTTTTTAGATTTAAATATTAAGTAAAGACATTTATAATCTTACATTATTTGGATCAAATAGTTAAATTTTGATCTAAATATTGACGATTTTAAGTTTATCAATTTACTTTGCTTCAATCCAAGCCATTGTGATGTGAACTTGGATTTTGGAATCCGAAACTGGATGATGGATTGAAATTTCCATCGAGGGAGTGACCTTTCCATCCAAAAAAATGGGGAAACGAAGCGTTCCACAATGTTTGAAATCTCATTTTCATCCAATGAAACTTTCAATGCCAAAATTTCCCGCCGATAGGAAATAATTTGTCTAAAAATTCCACCAATGAAAATTTTTCCGTCCGTCAAAAAATTTTCATCGATGAAAAATTTTTCCGTCATCAAAATCGGGATTTCAGAATCAAGTGGATTCTGGAATCCCAAATTCCATCGATAGAAAAAAAAATTCCGTCGACGAACTGAGATTTTTGTCCACAGAAATTTTGTGACGATCGACGAAAATTTTTTGACAGACGGAAATTTTTCATGGACGTATTCTTTCCCATCGGCGGAAAATTTTGGCACTGAAAGTTTCATTGGATAAAAGTGAGATTTTAAACTTTGTCAAACACTTCGTTTCCCCATTTTTGTGGACGAAAATTTCACTCCCTCGACGGAAATTTAAATCCGTCACCCAATTTTGGATTCTAGAATCCAAGTTCACATAATAATTTTTGAACAATAATTGTTCTAGTTTTCGTGACTTAGAATTTATTTTTCATAAACTAGAAGTTATATTTTTTCAATGATGTAGATCGAATAAAGTAAACTCAAAACTTACTACCATCTAAACTCGAATAAATTAGGTGGAAATTGAACCATTTGGTCCAAATGACAATAGATTGTATCACTTTCTTCTCTAAACTTTGAACATCTAGATAGTATATTTTCTATCTAATTCTCTAGAGACATTGTAAGTTTCAATAAACCTCTTCTATGAGCATGGACTCCATATACTTATTTATCTTAACATTAAAAATATGCCTTAACATAAAAAATATGCTCTAATTCAAATATTGGAATGAACGACATTGATTGAGATTAAATTCCTTAATTTATTGTAGATTTAAAGCATATTTTGGTAATTATAAGTAAAGGATGTATTATACATTTCATAGGCATGCATGAATTACTAGTAGCTCTCGAAATATAGATAGCGTGTTGCAAACGACAACTCATGACTCATCGTCGTTTTTCATGACTGGCTGTTCTATAAAAAATATTAATGAGAAACTCAACTAATTGCATATTAAAAAGGATAGAAAAAAAGAGAAACATACCTTGATATGGGCAATAGATTGTGGCCTTACAGAGAAATAGTACATGTGTCATAAGGACCTTATATAAGGCCATTCAAAGGGATACTCATTTACATGGCATAATAAGGACCATACATGATGGTAGTGAACATTGTTTTAGGGAATTTGAGAATTCCCAATACGGTTAAGATTTGGCCACATGATCAAATCTCAATCTCTTACTTGCATGTGGAATTTGCCCTAAACGCTATATTAGGGAATCCTCCCAAGTCCCACTTTCAACTGAGGGGTTAAGATTTAGCCACATGGTCAAATCTTATTCCTTATTTGAAAGTGGGACTTGGGAGAATGTTATTGTAAAATGGTACATGCCTTTTGTAAGGACCTAAATGCCCTTGTAAGGACATATTCGGACCTATGTGGTCCTTATAACTGCATTCAAAGGGATCTTCAATTACATGGCTATATAGATAAGGACCTAAATGGTATTATAAGGAGCCAACATGGCTTGTACAAAAGTACATATTGTTTATAAGGATCTACATGGCCTAATATAAGGGCTGACAAGGAGTTGTAAGGACCTATAAGGCCCTCATAAGGGACCTATGAGAGTTGTAAGGACATATAAGGATATAGATATCCTTGTAAGGACATAGTCTGAGGAGTTGTAAGGACCTAATGGTCCTTATAAGGCCATCCAAAGGAATATTTAATTGCATGAATTTGTTTTAATATTTACTTATTTTATATTATTTTAGTACTATAGAACTATTTAGAGAAACATGGTCTTTATTTAGAACATGAGTCCATTATTTTTTGCATGTTGCATGCAGGCCGTTCCAACCACCTCTTCTACCATTAAAAGTGTAGTACCAACAGTTGTATCATCATTTTAGAACGTAGGTCCTTATATGATTCCCTTATTGACTAACATTCTTATAAGTCAATGTAGGTCCTTATATGGCCATGCAGTTGACTAAGATTCTAGCCAAAACTTATCTACTAATACTAACACAAGTGCTCAAGTAATACACATGCTAAAGCGATACTAAAATCACACCTGTACCATTTAATAACTTCTAAACAAGTACTAAAGAAATGTTAAAATTATTAAATAAGTACTAATATGAAATATGAGCACACATCATTATAAATTTAAATCTAAATTGGGCTTATTGCAAACAAGAAAAAGAAACACATACCTCTTTGGGGATAATCAGAGCTTAAGGTAATGATCCACAAACAAAACTTGCATCGTTGCCACTAGAAGGGGTAAATGATGGAGCCTACATGAGATTTCACAAATAAATATCACAAGAAGGAAAAGAAATAAGAAAAGAGATGTATACCATCTTGATGGGAGTTTAGATCTTGATATACCACACCACATATTGAATGGACTCATCTACTTATCTGACACCCACTAATCTAGATCCCTAGCACTTGCATTGAAGAATCTGGTACAAATGCATGACCCCCTCCTAAGTGTGACCCACTGCCACCATGTGCAATAGGTTTGAGCTATAGGCTGGTCCTGCATTCCTGCTACCAGCTCCACTACCATGTAACATGGTACAATAATCTACTTTGAAGTCCTAATATAAACCCTACATACAACTGCATGCTAAAATATATGGGGATTTGGTGATGATTATACATTCTACCATGGTTAGTAGTCATATATTGGCTATGTATATGTGATGCTACTAATGGTTAGATATGTGATGGCTAGTAGCCACATATTGGCTATAGATATGTGATTCACTTCTTCTTACAATTAATTAATTAACTTAGGAAATTACATGAACAATTAATCTAAGCTAACAAACCCATATAACTCATTTAAACTATTAATTAACTTCATCAAACAATTAAGGTTGAATCAATAGAACATTTAAACAATCAAACAAGATACAACAGAGAAGATCAACGTGCATCCACAAACTTTTGTATTGATTTCATTGCCGAAATATTTACATCAAGATGAAAAAGATGACTTTGGAGCCATAGCATTCACAAAACTTAGGCAATATGCATGCCATTCCTCGACGTGGTTATCAATATAAGAAATTCAAGCATATGAGGATGAGTGCTGCTAGTAGAGGATTGGGTCAGTTTAGGGCTACAAGCAAGCTCTTTCCTAGGGTGGTGTTTTTGTAAATAACCCACACTCTTAGTTCCATTTGTAGTCAACGGACTCTCACTTGCAAGTAGGAATCTGTGATCCAAGACTTCGATAGGATCAATCACATTTTCATTCCATGGAGATGGGGTAATGTGAATCTTGAAAATACATCGGGGCCTCAACAATACCATTAACATGCTGGTCCAATCGTGGGTACATCTTTGGTGAGTCGCAATAGAAGAAAACCGCAGTGGGCTCTTCATGCATCCATTTTGTTGTCCCCTAGCAAGGAATTACCCGAGCAATAGAAGGATAATATTGTCCTAAGTATAAAATCTTCAACAAGCATTTGCTCAAAGGCGTACCCAATCTGTAACGTAACATACATTTCCAATATATGAACAAACGGTCAAAAGTATTCATGCTACTAAGACAAACACGGTTCTTGATCTCATATGACTCGTACTTGACATAGAACTCTGTCCTTGCTTGCAAATCCTTGGAACTAATGTTCTTGCACACACTCTTCAAGTGAGGCTGACCATAATCCTTTAAGCAATACCTTAGCATACCATGATATTATGCATATCACGTTGCTTTAGAACCTGACACATAATCAACCCACCTTCGGGCCAATTCTCATCCCAACCCAGATATTTTTGAAGTAATTTATTCATAGCTTGTATTATTATGGATTACCATCTGCAGGTGCAAATGAGACAATATTTGCCTATCAATGCTCTCTTTGTTATTTTGGAGCCATTAAAGCATAATAAATTGAAAGAGTGTCCGAATAAGTTATGGAAACGTTGCAACACATCAACAATAATTGTGTATGATGATGAAGATTTTGTGAGCACACCTTGCATACTTATAAAATCAAAAGAAGAATTGATTGATTTTATACTCAACATTTGCCATGGAGAATTTTTTACAATTGTTGTGGCTATAATGTTTTTGAAGATAGTATTCAACAATTGTTCATATGTAAAAGTAGGAAAGAAATGCAATAAACACAAGAAACAATCTTCATTTGAAGGGAATTTTTGCAAGAAGTCAAAATCAAGAGTGAAGTTTTTACTTTGAAGTGCTTTATCTAATTCCATTGTTTTGAAGTTAATCTCAATGTACAATTGCAATGTAGCAACTGTTCAAATAGAATTGATGATAATTTTCTGAGCTACTTCATTAAACATTGAAATTACAACAAGCCTTTGTAAAAGATTGCATCTCAAATTGTTTTCCAAGCTAGTAACAAAGCAAGAGTTTCTTGAAACTATTCCATTATGACAATGAAATGAAAGGACACTGATCTTGAAAGACCACAATCACAAATTGTTTTGAAAAGCAATAACAAAGCCAGAGCTATTGATTGTGAAGCTTCCACTTGGTTTAGTTGTCTTGAGCTTGGTCGCGTGCCAACATGATATCTACCTCGTAGAAGTCAAGGAAAGGAACGTTCAACTGAAGAACAATGTCCACATATGGTCCTCTGAGCTGAACTGGAATCCTCTCCCCATCACGCTAGTAAATATCACCAGTCAAACAAGGAACACAAACAATCATTTGCATACTTTTGCATGAGTAGCAATAAGGGCGAAGCTCATCTCGACTCACGCGTAGCCCACTGCAAGAGTCGCATTCATACTTGAGCAAGTCTGCATTGATATTGGTGAAATGCAACACACCATGAATCTATGGAGACAAGAAACAATTGTGAGTGTTTATCGTTGATGAAGTAGAAACTTATTGTTGTTGGAATAGCAAACTACCTTTGTTCCATAGCCCAAACGAGCGACTTGACTTGAGAATGCAGCCTTCAATGCATCTTTGACTTGGCCTTTGAGAACTTCTGCAAGTATGGTGAAATCAAAGACACATATAGTCCCCTTGGCTTTTAGGAAGGAGGTATTTTTGAGAACATACATAACCACCCCTTCTTCATTGAATTCTTGGATCAATGATGTGAGAGTAGACTTGCGTTTCCGTCACAAAAGACAACTATGGTTCACAAAGAAATCATCATGTACAAGCCTTACTATGCTATCTTAAATTTGAAAATAAACAAAGAGTGTTTTGAACTTACAGTTGCTCTATCTTGATCTCTTGGCCCATCTGCCAATGATTTGGTCAACATTGCCGTTGTCATTGCTAACTTTAACAATGACTATGCCAATTGTGCCAACTACATTTGCAACGTTGACCATTTCAGCAGCCCAAGGGACATAAGTGCAAAGAGGATGATCTGGAAGCAATTGAAGGTTACCATCAAATGGCTCTCCTCTAATAATGCAAGTGGTTGCATCAACAAGCAAAGATAACTTGGTACTACCTCCTTCACTTGCACCTCTTGGAACAACACTTGCTCCCTCTATTCTATAGAATTCTCCAACTTGTAAGAAGTTCACAAATTGGTGAATGTATGTGGAGGGTACAAGCAATGTAATAGTATGAGAACAATTCTTGTCTGTCAAGTCCCCCTTCAATAACACTTGATATTTTGGATTTGGGACCTTGTATGTCCCATACTTGCATAACAATTTGCCTTGAAAGACAAATCTATGTGGAACACATTCAGATAATTGGGTTATTCCTAGTGACACCAATGTATTTCCACCTCCTACAAAATTCTCTTTGGTAGGAATGATTGCTTTGGAATTTGGAGAAAATCCACAAGAAGTTCCTTGGCAGTTCTTGTTGTAAGCGCCTCCATTGTAAGAATTTACTTCTTCTCTATCTTGTTTTAAGACAATTTGTTTGCTAACTGCATTTACAAGTACAATTATTCAAAAAGAGAGTATTTCCAAAGATTGTTGAGCAATCAACATTTTTATTGCAAAGCTTTATATCATAATTTTCTTATCACTTGAATTGAAGAGTACATATTTTGTCCAATATTGTTTTTTCATGAAAGCGCTCGTTTGCAAAATGCAATACAATAAAAGAATATGTTTAGAAAATGATATGCATTTCATATAATAGAGTACAAATAAAGAACAATTTCAAAATCATTATTCTTTATTTGGTAACTGAGTCATATGTTTCATATTAAAACATTTGAATTTTTGCTTAGTACTCAAAACAATTTCTAACAATTTACGTCTAAATAACTTCAAAGTATCACAAATTCTAAAGCACGATCATTAAAGTTCATTGCAATATGGTAATTTCAAAGTTGAAGTTCTTCTAGTCGGAGTCAATATTAATGACATCGACAACACTAGGCTTCATTCCGCAAAAGCCATCCTTTGGAGTTTGAACACGAACACAATTTTTGGAGCGAACAACACGTGTGCTAATTTTACACCTAAAGTCCACATACTCTGGGTGTCTGCGCACAAGCTTCTTCACTAAGAAAAACAGACAAAATAAACTATTAAAAGGTGTACATGGCGAAATTTAGAAAAATAAAGGTTTAGTTGTATGCACCTTGGGCATAGGCCTCTTCTGCAACAGCTTGAAACGATCCTCTCAAAGATCGCTTCGAGGAAGACTTTTTAATTGCTGTGTTTTTCAGCAAATTTTCCTTTGGGGCCTTGGTTGGAGAAAGGATTGACAAAGGAGTTGATGCATGACTAGGTGGGGAAGCTGATTTTTCCATGAACGAACATGCATACTTCGGTGGAGATGGGCCTAATATCATAGAGCAAATTAAGAGAGTGTAAAACAATATGGGGGAAAAAATGTATTGTTCCAATTTTTGTTTGTGTTGCCAAGAATGCTGACAACTCTTTCACAGCACAAATAAGGCAAAAAACAGAGCACATGCACCCAATTTTATGTATTTTGTTCAACACTACTCAAAGGTCACAAAGAATTAGCGAAATAATTCATATTTTCAAAGTACTGTATACAAGTAAAAAGGATTGAAGGTGGACAATGTTAGAATTCACCACTGCAGACTTATGCTATAAAACTTTGACAGTGTCTCCAAATAACAAAAGCCTAGCACAGAGCTTGTAGACAATCTCACGTTTTTCCAGAGCACACATAGCCAACGGACGGTCATGCATTAACCCAGAGCGTGAAGATGGACATCGTAAGAATTTGTCAGTGCAGACTTATGCTATAAGAACATTTGACAGCGTCTCCAAATAGCGAAAGCATAGCACACAACATGTCACATTATCCTAGAGCACACACAATGAGCAGTGCGTTATCATAGAACGTCTCTAACAAAAGCCATTGACAGAAAAAACTAATGAATAGTCTGCCATCAGAAACTCTCACAATATGCCACAGCGCTTACGAATTGATTGAAGAACAATAAGCTAAAACTATACGCAACCATGAGACACATACAAACTTTGCAAGAATGTTTGCGAACTTATGCATGCGCAATAGACTAAAACTCTATGCAGTAGAATCTACAACCTTATGGCTTTATGTTCACAATAACAACGTTTTGACTAACCAACTTGAATTAAACAAGAACTTACTTTGTAGGTCATGGATATTGTTACGTCCTGCAGGGGCCACAACGTTGGGCTTTGACGAGCATGCAATCACAGGAGTCTCACACGTAGAAGGAACAACCTTCATAGGTAGAGCTGAGTGAAGGGCCCTTGCCAATCCTACGTAGAAGAAACAGTGTAAGCATTAGCATGTAGATCAAGATGAAAGGAACAATTCAATATGAAGAAAATACTATTTCAACTCAAGCAATGAATGAATGAAGGAAGGAAGAGAAGGAAGAAGGTGTTCATCTGCAAGAGACCTCGCTCAAATGTCCCGTTGCCAGTTTCCATGTAGTCGCCACATTGATCGACTCCAACGATTGCCTAAAGGAGAGACAATGCAGGACAAGCAATTGCGAATTTGCAAAGCTTTCAGCCATGCATGCAGAATTTATAGGCAGCGATGACAACTTCAAACATTCTCCATGCCTAATTACTTATGCTCGTCACACGTATCTTCTCCTACCTTGCACACAAGCCTCATGCAAGGGCAGTTATAATTGAAGCACACAAAAAAAAAAAACAATCGACAAAGGTCTACCGTAGCCACCTCTAAATATTCTTGTAATGATACCCTTCCGCGTTAATCATGCTGTCAACATGTATCAGGCGTAAAGACGAACGTATGAGGTTCATTTTAATCCGCCACCTAATTGGCACAATTGGTAAGCTGGAGACGCTAGGAAGAACCGTCGGTCGAGCAACTAATTGCAAGAGCCTCAATGCTGGAGAGGACCGGAAAACAGAGAACCCAATAGCACCGTATTCACGCTTCCAGCAACCGCACTAAAGACGAAGCTAGAGTCGCGGCTAGAACAACGCAAGCTGTGGAATTTTGGAGGAGGCTGGCGCAATTAAAGAGCAACTGAAGCTGCGGAATATTGGAGAAGACTGGCACAATTGATGAGGCACGCAACAATTCTCAAGCTTAGGCAAATGAGCGATGTATAGCAACTGAGGACGTCGATGGGATGAAACGCAGAGGAGGTTGGCGCAATTGATGAGCATCACAAACGCTTGACGGGAACGAAACGTAGAGGAGGCTGGCACAATTGATGAGCATCGCAAACGGTGGCACGCAGAAATTCTCAAGCTCAGGCGAATGAGCACTGCATAGTAACTGAGGATGTCGACAGGGATGAAATGCATATTCAATCCATGCAACCACAACTATCAGTACCAACTCTAGATGTGCATCTCTGCCACATGTAATGCACAACAACCAACCAATCAAATAAATCTAATTTCTTCTATTTCAAATATTCTCAATTTCTAAGGCTCCCCCACCAGGGCAGGCCAAAAATGCCTAATTTTTGCTTTGCCCAAATTGCATTGTTGCTAAGGCTACCCCCGAGCAGGCCAAAAACCATCATGCCCATATTTACAATGCCTCCTGCAATGATCACAATAGTGGAAAAATGCGTCCAAACTCACAATAGTGGAAAATGCGTCCAAAGTGCAATCTCATAGTCAATTCTCCATAGAATGTTGCCGAGGTGTGCATTTTGTAAAGCCATAAACCCGGGCTGTTTAAACCCGGGCTTAAATATTTGGAGTGCTGACCTAAACCCTTGAGGCCAAGATAGGAACAAAGAAGCTCTACTCGATGAGTCACGGATAACGTAACTAAGAGTGCGACGCTGCTCTTCTAGATCTTGGGCTCCTCCGTTCGTTAGTGAGGAGGCAAGGAGGGACAACAGGAGTGGTCTCCGAGGAGGGACTGGAGTTGGGTAGTTTGGAGGAAGCCAGAACAGACGACAACAGGAGGCATCAGAAAGCGTGAACAGACGACCACAGGAGGTTTGTAGTAGGGTTGAGAGAGAGCGAGCGAGCGAGCGAGCGAGAGAGTGAGAGACAGAGAGAGGGCTTCTTTGGGTTCTCTTCCCTGCCGCTATTTTGTTTTCGGTTCATGATTGCCACTTGTCGCAGACATTCGCTCGATTGCAACTTCTCAGGAGACAATATGGCAGGCGCCGGTCATCTACATTATGCCCAATGGCCTCCCGCAGGCGGACCTCCCACACTCGCTGACAACGACGAGGTTTGTATCCTCCTGCAGAATTGCGTTTCTCATCTACTGCTTCTCTGGAGTGGCTTCGGCCTTGTTTGTCCGGTAAATCTTAAGCATGTTTCACCCTGCATCGTTGTGAGCCTGCACCACAGATAGCATCTTCTCTTGGTGGGACTGCACTTTCTGACTTTCAAAGATGCACAATTTCAAAGTAATTACTACTAAAATTATATTTTTGGAATTGTTGGACCGGGCTGTTTTGTTTCTTAGGTGAGGACAATTTTTGTGCTTGGATTCCCACCAGATGTCAAAGAAAGAGAACTTCAAAATCTATTAAGATGGTGGCCTGGCTATGAAGCATCACAAATGAATTTTAAAGGCGACCAGCCTATGGGTTTTGCTCTATTTTCTTCGGCTGCAATGGCTGCAGCTGCCCGGGATGCATTGCAGGTATCATTACAGCCTCTTTTGCTGTTTGCATTAATTCTGGAATTCTTATGTTTCACAAGATTCTTTAATCCGTTAAACACATCTTCAAGAAAGACTAGCTATTGAAGTGCTAAACCTAAAAAAAGATTGACTACAAAATAAGGAGGGAGTTAGGACAAAACTCTCCAAAATGAACGCCCATGTGCATGGCTCCATCCTCTTCAATTGGGTCCATGAGCATCACGTGACCAAATTATATTGACTCTCTAGAGGCCAAGGCCTTGTATTCATTAAGGTTCTCTAGGGGACCGCAATGTTTTTTTGCACACACATATATCGTCATTTGGTAGCCACATATCAGCGAAAATTTATGTCATGGTTGGCATGATGACGAGTACAAGTAGCTGCACACATGAGCTGCATATGACAAAGGAGCATAGGTCCTATGGAGTACTAGCCACTAACCATGTGGTAAAGAAGAGCTCTCGGTTTAGAGAACACTATGAGTAGGTTTTGCAAACTTTTCCTACTTTTTTCTATGAATTTTAAACTTTTAATGCTCTCTCAAATTTGTGTGGAATGGAGGTCAAGAGCATGAAAATGGCACCCATTTTGTTTGCTGGATGGAGAAAAGTTTTGTATTGCTAGTCCTTGAGTGATATTTCCATAAAATACAATTCTTTTCTTGCATTTTACTAGAAATGGTGCCGAAATGTACTCACTTAATTCTCTTTCCTGTAGTTACCAAGGTTTTTGTCAATATAAGTGGTATGCCAGCTTAGGGTAGTAGATATGTTCACTTGTAGCATAGGGCCCCATGTCATATTTCGTCGAAAGGAGGTGTGAAGTATGTATGAGTAAAAGAATGTAAGAGGTCCGGTTACAAAAGGTTAAAGATAACTATTGCATAGGGTTGTAAGGATAGGAGGAGATTATTAGGGTTCAAAAATTGATTGACAAAGGGTTTAAAATAGGGTGGAGTCTAATCTAAGAGTCTGGGTTAAGAAAGGTTTGTAGGGTGCAAGGATTCATGGCTCAAAATAGGGTATAGGGTTCTGAAAAGGGTTCTTACGCTTCTTTCCATTCATATTCTTTCAAGGTTTAAGAACAGTTTCTAAATGCTACCAATGTTTAGCTTAATTAGAATTGAATATCAAAATGTCATCAAAGAAAGTTCCCACAAAACGTCGATATACGTGTCTGTGTGTGCGTCTCGTGCGCATTGGGGGGGAGAGAGAGAGAGAGAGAGAGAGAGTCTCACGTGAATGTTTGCTTTCTTGTTTTTTCAGAATTTAGTTTTTGACGCCGATGCAAATAGTGTATTGCGTGCAGAGATGGCGAAGAAGAACTTATATCTGAAGCGAGGTAAGAATGTTATAGCTTTTGCTTGTGAATGAAGTGGTCGAGTTGTTAAGAGATTACTCTCATGAAAGAATATTCGGATTCGAACATATCATATATGTTGATATTGTGATGAATTCTTTCTATTGAAATTGTATAGTCTTCTCAAAGCAATTGTAGCTTGAATGAAGAGAATGTGTACTACTTTTTGATCAGCCTTCTCCTTTATGCTAGCCATTGTCATAGTTGAGTCTGTCCTTCACCTTCGGAGTGCTTATAGAAACTCAGAATGAAGACCTTTGTATAAATGGATGCTGAAGTATGTGTGGGTGTGTGGATTTATATGTGTGAGAGCCTGTGTTTATACTATGGTCTTTTTTGTCACGTAGAGAAAAGAACATTCTATTTATGCTTGAGAAACCAAGCATACAGAAGGCATTGATTATGGGAAAAGAGGAAAATCCACTCGTGGTTATAAAAACCAGCCTATTTCGAAAGAACCCAGCTCACTACCTAGGGAAAACCAAGGTGCAGGTCTATACATCCAAGGAATACCTCGCTCAGTAAAAACATATAAGATACCTGCAAGCCAAGCCTTGCAAAGCCGCTCTCGTCATTTCGGCTCCCTAGTACCAGTTGTTGATTGGAAGAACTGCCACTCGTGTTGGCAGTAGTGGTTCCCTTTGCGTTGGCCATAGTATCATCATATATGCGCGCATAGTTCCAAAGTGGTACACTTGTTCTTGATCTAAAGCTTGTACGAGTCAGGCAAACCATCCACAAAGAAACCCAACAAAGCGATGGGGTCCATCTTTGTAGCTCTGGTCTGCAAATCACGAAACTTCTAAAGATAGACTTCAAAAGTCAAATTCAGCTTGGACATATCGAGGGCCTTGAGCTTGCCTACGATATCATAATCGTCCTCCTCCTTCAGAAACTCTTTTGGAAGACCTCTTCAAATTCGATCCATGTGGCAGGCTTGGGTCGGAGTTCCTTCCACCACAATAAAGCCTTCCCTGATAAATACCCTGTTGCAAGTTGCATCTTCTTTTCATTGGGATAAGGGTGAAACTGGAAGTGTACTTGCTACTCGTGGTCAGTTGACAACGCCTCCAAGAAGAACTCGACTCAAACGAAGAATGGTCAAGCCGTTTCCTCCGCATCCTTAAGCTTAAAAAAGAAGGACGTCGTTTTATTTGCGAGGAGCAGGGCCACACTTGGAATGATTGTCCTAAGCACAAGAACCAGATGCGAGCGTCGGGACTAAAGCTCCATGCGGGACAAGGGGCCACAATCGGAATGATTGTCCTAAGGGCAAGAACCAGATGCAAGCATCGGGACCAAATCTCCATGTGGGACAAGGCACCTAAGCTAAGGGAGCTAACCAAGCATCGATGACATGTATTTTTGTAAATGTCATTACTTGTCCACTTTCTTATAATTGCACTTTTAATAATTCGTTATTGGACCCCAATGACCTTTTCCGAGCTTATGGAGAAGTAAGGGACAAACGATTTCACATTCTCTTTGACTTGGGCAACTCTCACAATTTTGTGAACTACAAACTTGTGCAAAGGATGAGGCTGTCCACGACACCTAGCGTTCACACTTACAAGGTGCAGCTTCCAACTGGGAAGCAGTTTTGGGATCGTAAGATCGATGAACTTTCTATCTGGATTCAAGACTACACAACTTCTCTTACGTGCTATGTCATGCATGTACTTGGAACATTTGGACTTGTTAATTGGAATAGAGTGGGTTAAAACCCATGATATTCGTATTGGATGGAAAGATTATACACTCTCTTTTTTGGACAAGGACACTCAATTTTTGGCTGAGTTTGTCCTTCACCTCCAGGGTGCCGATAGAAACTCAGTACGAAGACTTTGTATAAATGGATGCTCAAGTATGTGTGGGTGTGCCCACTGTTGGACGCTGATGACGTCAGTGGGAATGTCGTAGTAGCTAGTCCCTGCTATGCGTGATGGAGTTTATGGTTTTCAATCTTATGAGTGACTATCGTGAGATTAAAATTGTACTATGTTGTGTTTTTAGAGGATGAGTTTAGGAATGTTCTTGGATTCATCTAGGTATATAATTGTATTCAATGTGATAATATTCTCTCTTTTGAGGGACCTATTGTATCTGCGATGCAGCTTCGGAATATAATAAACACTTCTCATTATGATGTGTATCAGTGTGTTTTGATTCCGCTTTCTTCAGTTGTTGTCTCTGTTAATTAAAAAATGATTTAAGTGTGTTTGAACACGGTGAATTGAGAACGTTATTATATGATTTCATGGATGTATTCCGTGCTCAACTGTCGGAAGGTTTACCTCCAAAACGGGAAGTAGATCATTGCATAGATTTAGTACCTGGGACTCAACCTATTAGTATTCCACCTTATAAGATGAGCCAACTCGAGAAGGAGAGTTAGCTTCATAGCTACAAGATTATTTGAATATGGGCTACATTCGCCCAAGTAAATCACCCTGGGGTACTCCTGTCCTCTTAAGAAAGAAGAAAGAAGATTTGTGGAGAATGTGTGTAGATTATAAACGATTGAATAAAGTGACAATTAAGAATAACTATCCTCTTTCTCGTTCAGATTATTTGATAGACCATTTGGCTAGAGTGAAGTACTTCACTAAGATTGATTTGCGTATGGGTTATCACCAAATCCGTATCTTTGCTAGACACATAGATAGAACCGCTTTTCGAACTAGGTATGGCCACTATGAGTTTCTCGTATTACCTTTTGGTTTGACCAATGTCTCTGTTACCTTCTAGCAAATGATGAACGATTTGTTCAGAGATTATTTGAGCAAACTTGTTATCGTGTTCTTAGATGACATCTTGGTATATAGCCGATCACTAGATGTCGATGTGAGTGATTTTGCGATTCGGGCAGCTTTATTCCAAGAGAGCAGACCTGTAGCTTTTGAAAGTAACAAGCTAGACAACACCCACTATCGTTGGCCCACACTAAGAAAAAGGATTGTATGCAGTTGTGTATGTTCTAAAGGTTTGGAGACACTATTTGTATGGTTCCAAGTTTCTTATATTGACAGATCATCAGTCAATCAAGTATGTGGGTGACGGGTCGGAATTGAGGGGAAGAAAGGCTAGATGGGCAGAGTTAATGCAAGATTTTGATTTTGTAATACGTTATCGAAAGGGTTCGATGAATAGTTTGGTGGATGCCTTAAGTCGAGTCAAGTTTGTAAATGCTATGTCATTTACAAAAATATCCTCAGACCTATTTCAATCCCTGGGAGGACTTTGGGCAACTGATAGTCATTTCAGTTCTTATTGGCAGAAGGTCCAAGATGGGAGATCCATGGTTTACCAGGACTCATGAATTGTGCCACCTACGGTACAGGTGGCGGGAGTTCAGTGCATAATCAGGAACGGCTCGTTGTTCTAGAATGGAAAGATATGTGTGCTAGATGTTTCGGATCTTTGATCCAAGATTCTCTGGGAGTGTCATGATGCTCCTAGTATTGGACATCCAGGTATACATCGGACTCTGTCTCTTCTGAAACATACCTTTTATCGGCCTAAGATGCGTGCATTTATTGAAAACTATGTGATAGGTTGTCGAGTTTGTCAAGTTACTAAGGCAGAACGCCTTAGAAGCGCAGGTTTATTACAACCATTGCAAATTCCTGATAATAAGTGGAAAAGTATTTCCATGGACTTTAATACGGGTTTGCCTTAAACGCGCAAGGGTCATGACTCCATTTGGGTCATAGATGACCGTCTAACAAAGATGGCTAGATTCTTACCTACTAGATCAACCATATCAGCTATTCAGTTAGCTCACGAGTTTGTGGACAAATTGCTTAAGCTATATGGTTTGCCTTCCAACATACTCAGTGACAAGTTTACAAGTAACTTTTGGACACTTGTTTTTGAGAAGTTGAAAACTACTCTAAGCATGAGTTCCTCAGATCATGCACAATTTGATTACAGAGAAGGTTAACCAATTGGTTGAAGATATGTTTCGGGCATATGTTTCTAAGAGACAGTCTTTATGGGAAGATTATCTCCCCAATGATAGAATTTGCTTACAATAGTGCAAAGCATTCAAGTACTAGCTACAGTCCTTTTATGCTTATCTACAGGTTTCAACCTAAGTCACCAATTATGGTTGGGTTCAAAGAAAGGTGGGCAGAAAATGGCTCCAAGGGAGCAATACAAAACTCAGCGAAGTGCTGGAGAAAACTGATGGAACTCTCTCTCACAAACTGAACCAGCTCTGAGTGCGCAGCACAGCCTTGGAAGGAGGCTTTCAGTCTTGCACTGGATGCTGGAATGACTGAAGGAGTGGGCCTTTTATAGGCACTGCCCAGGCCCTTGAGTTGACCGACCAGCAGGGTCGGTATCCTGTCTGGTGGCCGACCAGATGGCCCTAGAAAACCGACCAGGGTTGGCCTTGGTCGGTGGCCCTGGTTGGGCCGACTTGGCCTGCCCCAGGCCCCTATTTAAGGGTGCCCTGTGCAGTTGCAGGCGCTTCCAAGTGAGGCCCAAGGCCCCTGTTTCCCTGCTGTTGCAGGCAGCAACCAGCCCGTGTGCTGGTTGCCTATGATGCCAGCCTGAGTCTCTCTCTTTCCCAGCCCTCCTACCTCTCACTGCCCCTTGTCCCCTCAAATCGGGGGCTCACAGGTGGGCACAGTGAGTTTCTAACACCCCCCCTCAATGTCACAACTGTGGGCCAATCCCCATGCGTTTGATGAGGTGCTCCATTTGTTCTCGAGGGAATGCCTTCGTGAAGAGATCGGACAAGTTGTCGGCGGTCGGGCAGTAGATAAGCTCGATCACGTCGTCGATGATGAGCTCTCGAACAAAGTGGTAATGAACTTCGATGTGCTTGGTCCGCGCATGGTACAATGGATTCTTGGCAATGGTTATGCAACTTTGATTGTCGCACATCAGCACTGTTGCGTCCTCCTGACACACGTCCATGTCCTCCAGAATCCACCTCAACCACAGTGTCTCACAAGCTGCTGTACATGCGGCTCTGTACTCTTGCCTCTATAGACGAAAGGGCCACTGTGGGTTGCTTCTTACTCAGCCAAGAGATGGCACCAGATGCAAGTAAGCAACAATACCCTGTTGTCAATCTTCTGGTGTGAGCATCACCCGCCCAATCACTGTCACAGAACCCGCCTAGTTCGATGCCTTTGGTGTAGGTGATCCCATAGGCGCAAGTACCCTTTAGATACCTCAGCACCCGTAAACTTGCATCCCAATGACTCTTCCTGGGAGAAGCAGAGAACTGGCATAATAGTCCAACTGCATAAGAAATATCAGGTCGAGTATTGGTAAGGTAAAGCAAACTTCCTACCAATAAGCAAACTTCCTACCAATCGTTGGTACAACGGAGTATCGACCGGCTGAGATGTGTCGTGAACACTTAACTTGAGCCCGACCTCCTGGGAGTTACTGCTGTCCTGCAATCCTCCATCTGAAATCTCTTTAGAAGTTCTCTGCAATATTTCTCCTGTGAAATGAAGATCTTGCCTTTGGCTTGCTTTACTTCTATCCCAAGGAAGTAATGTAATAACCCAAGGTCATCCATCTCAAACTCAGACATGAGTAGCTCCTTGACCTGTGAAATCTTCTTGACATGATCACCTGTCAAGATAAGATCATCAACATAGAGGATGAGTACCAGTCGCAATCCCTTCTCAATGAACAAGTAAAGGTTTGCCTCAGAAGGACTCCGACTTAGCCCTATCTTCTGAAAGAATACATCAATCCTTTGGTACCAAGCTCTGGGGGCTTGTTTCAGCCCGTATAACGCCTTCTTCAACCTGCAGACCTTTAATGGGGACCTTGGATCTTGAAAGCCCGGTGGCTGCTCCACGTATACCTCCTCCTCCAAGGTTCCATTAAGGAATGCAGACTTCACGTCCATTTGAAAAATAGGCCACTGGAATTGGGTAGCAAGGGCAATCACTGTCCGGATAGTAAGCATGCGGGCTGTGGGAGCAAAAGTTTCATCAAAATCCATGCCTTCAGTTTGAGCAAAACCTTTGACCACTAACCTTGCTTTATACTTATCCAAGCTGACGTCTGATTTGTATTTAAGTTTGTATACCCACTTAGTGCCGATGACTTTCCGTCACGGGGGCCTGGCCACTAAGTCCCAGGTATTGTTCTTCAGGATAGCATCCATCTCTGCCTGCATAGTAGCCTGCCATTCTGGATTGTCCTTCGCCTCCTCAAAGGTCTTTGGCTCGTCAAGCTGAGCCACCAACGCAAAATTCACGGATGGGGTCTTTTGAAGACGTTGGGACCGATGCAATCCGGAACTGCTACTCTCAGGTAATTCGGTGACCCGATACTCTTCCAATGTCCGTAGGTACCATTGGGGCAACCTTTTCTGCTTCTCAGTGGGAGGAGGAACTTGAACTGCTTCTGGAACATCCTGCTCTTCCTCAGTATCTCGTGGAACATCAGCTTCTGATTTTGCCACCTCTTGGATGGTCAACTTGGGGCGGGGTGGGTTTGGGGGTTGAACAATCTCCTCCTCCTCAATCTGAGGCTCCTCCTGGGGTTCAGGTTCCTTTTCCTCGAAGACAACATCCCGACTAATAAGGATCTGCTTCTTTACTGGGTCGAAGAGTCGATAGGCCTTGGATTCTTCGCTATACCAAACAAAGATACATTTTCTGCTCCGGGAATCAAGCTTGGTCCTGCCTTCCTTGTGCACATGCACCCATGCGTTAGAACCAAAAATGCGAAGACGACTGATAGATGGCTTCTTACCATAAAATGCCTCATATGGAGTCTTGTCCTTGACGGCCTTCGTCTTGGTCCTGTTGAGAATGTGTACGGCTGTATTGATAGCTTCACTCCAATAGGCTTTAGAAAGGTTCCTTCCTCGGAGCATAGCAAGCCCTGTCTGTGTGGTGGTTCTATGCTTCCTCTCGGCTATCCCGTTTTGCTGAGAAGTATGTGCTGTGGTGAGTTGTCGCTTGATCCCATGCTTGCGACAAAATGTGTTGAACTCAGTTGAGGTGAATTCTCCCCCCGTGTCTGTGCGGAACGTCTTGACATCCTCCCCTATCTCCTTTTCAACTCTGGCCTTCGAGTCCTTGAACTTCTCGAAAGCCTGAGACTTTTTAGCCAAACAATATATCCAGGTCATTCTACTGAAATCATCCACAAAGAGAAGTGAGTACCTGGATCCTGCCCACGATGCTGTAGACATTGGGCCACAAATGTCGGCGTGAACCAACTCAAGTGGTTTGTTGGCCTGAAACGAGGCCTTTTGTGGGAACTTATACCTGTGCTGCTTTCCTTCTAGACAAGCCCTACAGACATCATCCTTGCCTGTAATTGGTGGAAGTCCATCCACCATCTTCGACTTTGACATTTCAGCCAAGATTCCATAGCTGACATGACCGAAGCGCTCATGCCAAAGTTTGGACTTTTCGTTGTCTTCATGAACAACATTGCACTGAGACGGTACAGTCCGTTCTCGTCAACTCCTTTAGCCACCATCTATCCATTTGCTTTGGATGTCACAGTGACCTTGCCATCTTGAAAGAGAACTGCCATGTTGTTTTTGTCCATCTGACTTACAGACAGTAAATTCTTGCAAAGGTTGGGTACATAAAGTACTCCAGAGATATCGTTGTAATGAAAGGAATGCTACCGATGCCCTTCACAGGACACGTCCGGCTATCCCCGACAGAAACTTTGGAATCCGGGTGTGTACTTTCCATGGTTTTGAACCAAGTCCTTCTGTTGGACATGTGCTTGGAAGCTCCGCTGTCAACATACCAACTGACACGTCCCAGCACTCCTGAAACCCCTGATCTGCAAGATAACCACACACAACATCAGAACTGAGCAGGCTGCTCACCACCCAACCGTGACATCTACGGGATGTGATCTCGAATCAGAAGATGTCCCCCCGAGCCACGAGCTGAGCTGCCGGCACGAACTCCCAATCAGATCCAAACTAGCCTGGTGTCCCATACCACCAGGTGGCGCGGTGAAGCCCTGGATCTGCCACTGGGCCTTGGGCTACGCTAAGATGCAGGCGCGCGTCCGCGACACAATCCAGGATCAGACCTAGCACCTGGGAACGAGACTTGCTCCCAACTGCACACTGAGAACTGAACCCCCTGGGCCTCTTTTATAGACTCGGGCCCCGGCGCCAAAAATAGCGAAGACCTATAAATAGTTCGTACCCTTGCCACTCAACCCGAGAATCAAGCCTGCCTAGCTCTAAGCCTCCCCAGGCTAACCTGAGCTAGTTCTGTGTACCTAGTACACGTCAGATACCGATCCGTGCACATGACATACTCCCCCTCCTCTAAGAACTCACTCCTGAGTTCGGTAAAAAACCCGGAAATGTTCTTTGGAGGTTTTGTAATGTCTCCCATGTTGCATCCTCCTCAACACGATCCTTCCACTTAATCTTGTATTCTGTGATAGTACGATTTCGAATCTGTCTTTCACGGAATTCAAGAATAGATTCAGGTTCGTGAGGAATAAAAGTTAAATCTGTAACTTCTATAATCTCATGAGGAGACACAATTTGATCATCTGCACCCAATACTTCTTTCAGTCTACTGACATGAAAGACTGGATGTACTTTAACATCAGGAGGCAATTCTAGTCAATATGCAACTGGTCCAATTCTTTTAATGACCTTGAATGGGCCACAGTATCTGGGGGATAATTTCGGAACCAAACCAGTACTTAGGCTCTTGGATTCCTTAGGAATTCTCAAATATACCATCGTTCCTTCAGAGAACTCTCTAGGTGAACGATGTCTATTAGCATAAAATCTGTCCCGATCTTGGGCACTTCTAATAGACTCCTTGGCAAACTGCAACATTTCCTGCATGTCTTGCAAGAAGTTCTTAGCAGCATCATTTTGAATCCCTTTTAATCCAACCATAACTGGTGACTTAGGTTGAAACCCGTACATAAGCATAAAAGGACTATAACCTGTACTTGAATGCTTTGCACTGTTGTAAGCAAATTCAATCATGGGTAGATAATCTTCCCATGAAGACTGTCTCTTAGATACATATGCCCGAAGCATGTCCTCAACCAACTGGTTGACCTTTTCTGTACTTCCATCAGATTGTGCATGATCCGAGGAACTCATACTTAGAGTAGTTTCTAACTTCTCAAATACAAGTGTCCAAAAGTTACTTGTAAACTTTGAGTCCCTGTCACTGACTATGTCAGATGGCAAACCATACAGCTTGAACAAGTGGTCCACAAACTCGTGAGCCAATTGAACAGCTGAAATAGTTGTTCTTGTAGGTAAGAATCTAGCCATTTTTGTCAAACGGTCGACTATGACCCAAATAGAGTCATGACCCTTGCGCGTTCGAGGTAAACCAGTAATAAAATCCATGGAAATACTTTCCCATTTATTACCTGGAATCTGTAATGGCTGTAATAAGCCCGCGCTTCTAAGGCGTTCAGCCTTAGTAACCTGACAAACTCGGCAACCTACCACATAGTTCTCTATAAATGCACGCATCTTAGGCCAATAAAAGGTATGCTTCACAAGAGACAGAGTCCTATGTATACCTGGATGTCCCGCACTAGGAGCATCATGACACTCCCAGAGAATCTTGGATTTTAGGTCCAGAACATCAGGCACACAAATCTTTTCATTCCGGAACAGCAAGCCGTTCCTAATCATCCACTGACCTCCCACCGCCTGTATCCTAGGTGGCACAATCCCTGAGTCCTGGTCAACCATGGAGCTCCCATCCTGGACTCTCTGCCAATAAGAACTGAAATGACTATCAGTTGCGTATAGCCCTCTCAAGGATTGAAATAGGTCTGAGGATATTTCCGTAAATGACAAAGCATTTACAAACTTAACCCGACTTAAGGCATCCGCCACACTATTCAACGAACCCTTACGATAACGTATTTCGAAATCAAAATCTTGCATTAACTCTGCCCATCTAGCTTTCCTTCCTCTCAATTCTGATCCATCACACACATACTTAATTGACTGGTGATCAGTCAATACAAGGAACTTTGAACCATACAAGTAGTGTCTCCAAACTTTGAGAGCATACACTACTGCATAAAGTTCCTTCTCAAGTGTGGGCCAACGATACTGGGTGTCGTCTAGCTTTTTACTCTCAAAAGCTACAGGTCTGCCCTCTTGGAATAGAGCTGCCCCAATCGCATAATCACTCGCATCGGCCTCTAAAACATAAGGCCGGGTAGGATCGGGTAATGCAAGAACGGGTGCTTCCTTGATAGAAAACTTCAAGGTTTCAAAAGCCTTGTTCATTGCATCATTCCAAGAGATTGGCTGGGTAGACCTGCGTCCACGACCTTTCAATATGTTGGTCAATGGTGCCGTGATATGTGAATAATCACGCACTGACTTCCGAAGAAATACCGTAAATCCTAGGAAAGAACGAAGTTGTTTCACAGTCTGAGGGATAGGCCATTCTAAAACCTTCTGGATACGATCCAGATCAATGCTAATACCTTCAGAAGAAATCTTGTGTCCTAAGTAAATGATCTCCTTCATAAAGAAGTCACATTTACTCATCTTGGCATAAAGCTTATGCTGTCTTAGAACAAGTAAGACAACCCGAAGGTGTCCTATATGATCCTCAAGCGTTTTACTATATACCAAGATATCATCTAAGAACACTACAACAAATTTGCCCAGATAATCTCTGAACAAATCGTTCATCATCTGCTGAAAAGTAGCAGGAGCATTGGTCAAACCAAAAGGTAATACGAGGAACTCGTAATGACCATACCTAGTCCGGAATGCGGTCCTATCTATGTGTTTAGCATAGATACGGATTTGGTGATAACCCGTACGCAAATCAATCTTAGTGAAATACTTCGCTCCGGCCAAACGGTCTATCAAATCATCAGAACGAGGTAAAGGATAGCGGTTCTTAATTGTAACTTTATTTAGTCGTTTATAATCTATACACATTCTCCAGGAAGAATCCTTCTTCTTTCTTAAGAGAACAGGTGCACCCCAAGGAGATTTACTTGGGCGGATATAGCCCATATTCAGGTAATCCTGAAGCTGGATAGCTAACTCATCCTCCTCTACCTGGCTCATCCTATAAGGTGGTACACTGATAGGTTGAGCCCCTGGGACTAAATCTATGCGATGATCTACTGCCCTTTCTGGAGGTAAACCTTCCGGCAGTTGAGCTGGGAATACATCCTTAAAATTATCTAACAACCTTCTCAATTCACGGCGTTCAAATACACTTAATTCATTTTTGTTAATTACCGAAACAATAAATGAAGATAGTGGAATCAAAACACACTGATAGACATCATAATGAGAAGTGTTCAATATATTCCGAAGCTGCATCGCAGATACAATAGGCCCCTGAGAAGGGATAATCTTATCACACTGAATACAAAATTGGGTGCCTTTGTCTACAAAAGAAAGTGTATGCTCCGTCCATCCAATCTGGATATTGTGGGTTTTAAACCACTCTATCCCGATCAGCAAGTCTACATGCTCTAAATGCATAACATAACATGTGAGAGCTCCCGTGTAGGCTTGAATCCGGATGGGAAGCGCTTCAACCTTGCGATCCCAAAACTGCTTCCCAGCTGGAAGCTGCACCTCGTAGGTGTGGTCGCTAGGTACTGTGGACAGCCCCATCTTCTGCACAAATTTGTAATTAACAAAATTGTGAGAGCTGCCCGGATCAAAGAGAATGTGAACCTGTTGGTCCCTAACTTCTCCATAAACTCGGAAAAGATCATGGGAACCAAACAACGAAGTATTAAAGGTACAATTACAAGAAAAGGGGCAGGTAATGACATTTACTGAAATACCTGTCATCGTAACCTGGTTGGCTCCCTTGGCTGCGGTTCGTGGACCTGCCTGGAGCTTGGGTCCTAGGACCAACTTTTGGTCTTCCGCTTAGGACACTCATACTTCGTGTGGCCCCGCTCCTCGCAATAGAAACATCGGCCCTCTTTCTTGAGCCTGAGAGTGCGAAGGAAACGGGCCTTACCATTCTTGGTAGGAGTTAAGCTTTTCCTGGAGGCGTTGTGCGTAGACTTCGTCTCCGCAATACCAGTCGTATGCTGAAAGAACTTGCGTTTGTTCTTTCCACTCGTGTCGGTAAATGTGGTTGCCTTGGTACCGGCCATGGTATCATCATATATGCGCGCATATGTCATGGCCTCCTGCAATGTTGTGCACTTGTTATTCTTAATCTGTAACTTATAGGAGTCTGGCAAACCATCCACGAAAAAACCTAACAAGGTTACAGGATCCATTTTAGTGGCCCTGGTTTGCAGATCCCTAAATCTCTGAAGATAAACTTCGAAAGTTAAATTCAATTTTGACATATCGAGGGCCTTGAGCTTGCCGACGATATCGTAGTCATCTTCCTTCTTCAGGAACTCCTTCCTGAAGATACCCTCAAATTCTGTCCAAGTATCAGGCTTAGGCTGAAGTTCTTTCCACCAAAGCAAGGCTTTACCTGACATAAACCCTGCTGCTAGCTGAATCTTTTTCTCATCTGGGTAGGGGTGAAATTGGAAGTGTACTTGCCACTTGTGCAACCAAGTGTCAACCACCTCCTTTGTTCTTGATTTTTGGTCACCTGGAAAGGGATCCGGAGTGATATTCGGGCCTAGCACGGAGGCCATGGCATCCACATGCGTGAGTGCCTGAACCGTGCTAGCCAGAAGAGTCAAAGTGGCTTGTATCCCTTGGAGTTGCTGTGTCAACCCCGATTGATTAGCGTTGACCTGCTCAAATTTACCATCCAGAGCAGTCGTGAACTCACTGAAGGCTTTCTTAGTGATCAGGTCATCATAAAGACCCTGATCATCCTCTCCCACTGGAGTGTAATCTAATTCCTGCTCCCCCATAGTGAACTCGGGATTCGGAGCATCAGACATGGCTGAATACTGATTTGATTATAAACGGAGAGAAATAAATACTGAAACGAAGCACGGAGGAAGATGGAACAGAAGAAAACCGCCCCAGATAAATCTGATAGAAGAGATGCTGAAATCTGGAAGACCACGAGCCCTGGTGCCTCCCCGAATCTGCAACCGGATGCGCAGTCAACAATAGAGGCTGTACGGACTGCTGACGTGGCCTGTACGGCTGCTGACGCAGTCCGTACGGTGGCTGCAGAAGCTGGCGCAGGCGCTGTACGGAGCAGCAGCAAGTGCAAGAGCAGGCGAAACAGTCCGTACAGGCTGTACGGCTGTCGCTGCAGCTGTACGGGCTGGTACGGAAGGCTTGGGAGCTGCGCTGGGCTGACGCAGGCGAGGGCTGCAGCAGAGGAGCTAGTCGAGATAAGGCGCAGGCTGAAGGGCGAGTATGGCTGGCACGAAATTCGAGGTAAGATCTCGAATCTGGGGCTGCTTGTGGGTTGCCTAGCACCCAACCCCCACCTATATAGGGTGCAGGGCTGCCTGATTTGGAAGCTAGGCTTCCAAAAAAGGCTGAGCCCCCTCCAGCTTTGGAGGGGTGCTTTTGCGAAAAAAGCACCTGAGCCCCTCCAACTTTGGAGGGGTGCTTTTTTCGCAAAAAAGCACCTTCCTCCTACGCAGACTGCACGCAGCCCTAGGCAAGGCTGTTCGCAGCCTGTTGCGCAGGCTGTGGACAGCCTATTGCACAGGCTGTCCCGCCACTTCTGCCTCACCTACTGCGCCCCTTCCTCTACACCCCGCATCCTCTACTCCCTGGCTGTCAATTTCCTGCCCTATTCTCCTTCCTTTCTGCTCTCCTTCTCCTCCCTCAGACTTCTCTCTATAGCCTTCAGAATTTTCGATCCAATTTCACTCCTCTTCTTCTTCCTTTTCCAGATATTTCTTCACCCCTTCTACCCCAGGTAGACAGCAAAAACGCAGCAGGAAATCTCGAATTTTAGGGCATACCTGGAAGAGAAATCCGTCAAATTTCTAGCATCAGAAGTTCCTACCTCAGGAGTTGGCTCTGATACCAACTGACACGTCCCAGCACTCCTGAAACCCCTGATCTGCAAGATAACCACACACAACATCAGAACTGAGCAGGCTGCTCACCACCCAACCGTGACATCTACGGGATGTGATCCCGAATCAGAAGATGTCCCCCCGAGCCACGAGCTGAGCTGCCGGCACGAACTCCCAATCAGATCCAAACCAGCCTGGTGTCCCATACCACCAGGTGGCGCGGTGAAGCCCTGGATCTGCCACTGGGCTTTGGGCTACGCTAAGATGCAGGCGCGCGTCCGCGACACAATCCAGGATCAGACCTAGCACCTGGGAACGAGACTTGCTCCCAACTGCACACACTGAGAACTGAACCCCCTGGGCCTCTTTTATAGACTCGGGCCCCGGCGCCAAAAATAGCGAAGACCTATAAATAGTTCGTACCCTTGCCACTCAACCCGAGAATCAAGCCTGCCTAGCTCTAAGCCTCCCCAGGCTAACCTGAGCTAGTTCTGTGTACCTAGTACACGTCAGATACCGATCCGTGCACATGACACCAACCCTCTTTACCTTCATTGACTGCATATGCTGAACAATGCTCACTGATTAAAAACAACTGTCCAGTCGTCACATTGGCAGAATCATTCTTAGGTTCTTCTTTGTTCCTGGCTTCTCTCTTCCGCTTCTGATCCGCCTTCTTCTTTCAGCATTCTTTGGCGGAGTGGCCAAGCTTTTCACAGTAATAGCACTTCATTTTCTTCTTGCGGTCAGTGTCCTTTAACTTCTTGGACTCCTTTGGCTTGTCTTTAGCCACTAATGCCTTCTCGTCGGTTTGCGTAAAGAGTTTCTCTCGAGCATTAGTGGCTTGCCTTTTCCAGGCTTGTCTTTAGCCACTAATGCCTTCTCGTCGGTTTGCGTAAGGAGTGGGCCAAGCTCCTCAAAGGTGATTGGCTTAGTCCGTTGACCCGCAGTGACCGTAGTCACAAAACTTTTGAAACTCCGTGGCAACTTGTGGAGTGTGAGCAACGCCAATTGACTCGAGTCCACCTTCTGACTAACCGTTGCGATCTGGTCCTGCACGACTTTCACCTTTGTCATATCACCCTCATTCATATCAAGATTATAAAGCTGATGCTGAAGAGTAATGATTCGGGCTGTATTATCGGTTTCATACAGCTCCTTCAGTATGGCCCACGCCTCTTAAGACGTCTCTGCTAACTGGATATGAGGAATCACAGCATCTGCTGTCGTGCCAATAAGCATCGCTAAGGCTTGAGCATCCCTCTCCTTCCATGCACTGAGTTCATCCGCATCTGCTTCAACTAAAACTTCACCTCTTTTGTCCACAATGTCCTCCGGCTTCTCCTCGGTCCCAATCACTATCTTCCACAGCTTCCGTGCCAACAGATGGCTTCGAATCTTGACTTTCCAGATTGGATAGTTCGTCCCATCGAGCTTTCCAGCTTCATCAAAATTGGGAATAAATGAAGAAGGAAGATGACTGGAGAAGGAGGAAGGACGAGCAATGGTGTAGAGGCTTTTGAACGCTGATCCATCTCGGTGAATAGCAAATTGAAAAAACTGAAGCAAAAAAATGTACTGACCTCCCGTGCTAGCCTGAGCTGAAAACAGAATCACCTTTCTGCCAAGGGACTCCTTCCTTCAGAGAGTGCTTTGATGAAGAAGAGTTGAGAGCCTATGGCTCTGATACCATGTTAGAGAATAGGAGGGAATGAATCACTCAAACCTCCACCCAAGGTCTCTCCAACTCTTCCACACACTCAACTCAGATAGATGATCACAGATGCAATAAACACTCACTCAGAGATAACTTAAACGGAGAGAGAGAGAGTATATTCATCCACCGGAAGGTGAGCAGAAAATGGCTCCAAGGGAGCAATACAAAACTCAGCAAAGTGCTGGAGAAAACTGATGGAACTCTCTCTCACAAACTGAACCAGCTCTAAGTGCACAGCACACCTTGGAAGGAGGCTTTCAGTCTTGCACTGGATGCTGGAATGACTGAAGGAGTGGGCCTTTTATAGGCACTGCCCAAACCATGACATTAGATATTTAAGTATCCTGAGCCATGTCTAGGATACTTCAGCCCATACTATGGAGGAGGGTTTGTAGGCCATCCCATGGGCTGTCCATAGATGCCACTTATATCTTGGTATGTGCCTTGTAGGCTTAGATATAGTCAGTTAGGACTATCGGTATAGTTAGTTTATGTACCATCTAGGTTAGTTAGGACACTTAGTCTAGTTAGGGCAATAAGTCCTAGGGTTTTGTTATGTTGGCTCTCCTTTGAGCCTCCACTCTCAGTTTTTGTAGCAATCTATTACAACATCTCGTTTTTCTCCTTCTTGCTTCCATTTTTGAGCTTCCGTTGCTTGTCATAGCCAACATGCGTGATGGAGTTTATGGTTTTCAATCTTATGAGTGACTATCGTGAGATTGAAACTACACACTGTTTTGTTTTTAGAGGATGAGTAGAGTAGTGTGCATTTCTCTTGATTTATCTCTAGGGAGAGCTTATTGTGGGCCGAACAATGTAGGTTGCTCAAAGTTGGGGAGCTTGGGATTGGTATTGTGGATGTTTGTGCCCCATCTTGTCGATAATAGAGGGGAAATCTTTTAGAGAATGAGCCACCTGCGTGAGAAGGCACTTGGATTGCATGGAATCTAGAAATGAGAAGCGTGGATAGCCTTCTTCTTAGATATACCTATGGGAGTTAGAGAATTGTGGGAGTAGTTTATTTTCTCAATATGGAAAGAGACCACTTGTGTGAGTCAGAATTTTCGCACTCCCAATATCCTTTGGGCAGCAAATACATAATGGTTTGATGAGTGTCTTGATCACTTTGATGTTGGTGACTAGGCCATGGAGAGAGGTGATTCTAGGACGACTATGTTACATCAGCCCCTATTGTCCTATGCTAGAGAAGAGGCTCTATGCTAAAGAATACGCAGGTTACGAGACTCACTCTACCAAGAGGTGGAAGTCAAAGTTTATAAGTCAAGCTTGGATGGATAGGCATTATGGAACACGAAGGATAGTTACAGGAGAAGTATGACCTCTCAAGTGCAAGCACTTGGGCATTCCAAGTCCCTTTGGGAGAGGGGGGAGCACATGCTAGAGAACCTTGCCTCCATTGAGAGGTATAGGGGATAGCAACTAGACGCTTTCTGTAAACTACTCGGTGCTTTATATCACTTCAAACAACGGATTTTGCAGAGGCATTTGAATGAGATGATTGCGAGTTGCCAAACACATATACTTGAACTTAAGAGTTTGCAATTAAGCTGGAATTAAGACTTATACAGCTTAAACACAAAGTGACATCATTGGAGAATGCAATATGATTGAGGGGCCAAGACGGCCCCCCCCCCCCTTATCCAGGCTCACTTTATTCTTGAAAATGGAGATACAAGACCAAGGTGCAATGCACCTTCCAAACTGATGAACTCAGTGAAAACCTAGGACCTAGATACAAGACTCAAGAGCATATGTACAAGATAGACAACAAAAAGGAGGACTCCAAGCTCAGGTTTCAGCTCTTGGCCTGCCCAATCCACAAGGAAGAAGCCTGCAACAATCACCACTTACATCTAACATTAGAGACAAGCACTAGTTTCTAGAAAGATAGTAGAAACAACATGAAATAGTGCTGTAAGTGAGATAAACTTGACAATACAGGCTCCCTTCGTGACTTGACCCTTTTGTAGATGAAGTCCTTGATGCCACTGAAGCTACCTTGGGTGAGGAGAGTGTGGAAATGGGGCTGGAATGAGAACAGCTTACAAAAACAGCCTGTAGGTTAGAGAGAGAAATCTTTTATGGAGTGATAGCTGTAGAGAGAGAGTGCCAATGCTGATCCCAAGGGAGGAGATGTAAGAGAGGAGCTGCTGCTGTTCCAGAGGTGCACAGAAAGGCAGATTTCTGCAAGGGAAATGGGCTGGAACAGTAGAGAGAGAAATTCTGCAGTAGAGAGAGAAAGACTGCAGCAGGAGAGAGAAAGGGGCTGTGGCTGCTCCAGGCTAGGTGAAGGAGAGAGGATGCTGCTGTTGTTCCACAAGAGCTGAGAGGGGGCAGATTTCTAGAGAGGAGGGGTTGGAACTGTAGAGAGAGAATGTGCTGTTGTAGAGAGAGAAAGTGCTGCTGAGGTGAGAGAATGGCCTGGGGAGAAGCTGGCTGCACCCAAGGAGCTGGAGAGGTTCTGTAGCATCATCCAAAAGGAGGGAGAAGAAAAGTGACGAAATTTTCATGTGTGGGATGAAGGGGAGAGGCCTTCTTTTATAGGCTCAGCCCCCCCCCTAGGCCTAGAGTGGAAGGTGGACACTTGTCCCAGATTTTTGGTGGGCTGCAGTCCCAAAGAGGACAGCCCACAACCTGTCCCAAATCTACCAGATTTGGGGCCAAACACTTGGCCTGCATGCCCTGCCACTTGCCATGCATGCTGCCACATGTGTGGGACAGGTGGACTGACCTGCCAGCTCAGATTCCATGTGGCAGTCTGCCACGTGTCAGTTGCCATGTCACTCCCAAAAACCCTAAAATTTCAAAGTTGTCATCGCACCCATGGGTTCCTAACAGCTTAGACTATCTATTGACGTACTCTAAGGTTATAATTGAGCCATACTGAGCTCATTTGTTTGTCGTCTTATCTTGTATCTCCATTACTCTTGGCATGCTGCCAGGCCCACACCCAAAGCTCAGGGAACATTCTCTTGAATGGTTCCTAGGTCGGTATGCAATCTGTGCATTTGATTGGTCCCATGTTTGGGTACCCAGGTGGGGTGTGGTTCCTAGATGTTCCTCTCAAAGAGAGGCCATCACTCTTGTGGGTCACTAATGCCCATAACCCCAAGCAAGGGGGTCCACCCTCAAATGCTAGACCTAGTCCCCATTGTCCGTAACTGAACAGTAGGAAAACATTTCATTTCTTAATAAGCATACTATTGAAAAACAAAAAGAAATAGTACCAAGCAAGTGGATACATGTTGAAGCAGGATGACATTCCCTCCGTCTTTCATTGGGTTGTCCGCAATTGAAATGCTTCCTCATAAGCATCCAGGATTTCAGGACACTCCTGAAATGTAGCTCTGTCCACCCATTGGGCATCGGTGGATGGGAGCCCTTTGAACTTCAAAAGGTACATTTTGCGAGTCGTGCCTCGACGCCTGTAGTGAAATTATGCAAAATAATTTGCTCTGGGATCAACAAGATCTCAGTGTCCTCTACTTCAGGTGCATCGTCCAGTGTGGGCTCTTGAGGTGGTTCTCCAATGAAGGGTTTCACCAAGCTTACGTGGAAGACATTGTGGATCTTCCAATGCTCTGGTAGTCTCAATCGGACTGAGACATTATTTATTACCTGCAACACCTGAAAAGGACCATAATATCGAAAGGATAGCTTGAAGTAGATGTGCTTTTCGCCCACTTTGGTTTTTAACCGGGCTTTCTCAAATTTCAATAAGACCCATTGGCCTTCTTTCACTGCAAACGCCCTCCGTCTTTTATTTGCAGCTGCTCTTTGTTTCTCCTGTGCCTTTTGAATGGCTGCTTGAACTGTGGCATAAGCTGAGTCCTCCACGAATTGATCAGCGGCAAAGATTTTCTCTTTTGTTTGCATGAGTGGAGTTGGTAAAGATCTACCATATACAATTTCGAAAGGAACTTTTCCAGTGGAGGAATGAATTGTGTTGTTATAAGCAAACTCCACAAGAGGAAGGAATTTCTCCCAAAAGGTTTGCTGGTCATGCACATAAAATTTCAGCAAATCCAAGAGTGTACTATTCGTAACTTCAGTTTGGCCATCCGTTTGAGGATGAAAAGCTGAGGAGAAACTTAGAAGAGTTCCAAGGTTCTCAAACAAAGCCTGCCAGAAGTTACTAGTGAACTTTGAGTCTCTATCTGATACTATAGACTTGGGCATGCCGTGGTGTCTAAAGATGTGTCTAATAAATAAATGGGCAGCTTCAGGTGCCTTGAGATTCTTTCTGCAAGGAATGAAGTGGGCTTGCTTGCTGAATCGATCTACTATCACCCAAATCATGTCATGATTTTGATTGGTCCTGGGAATTCCTGTAATGAAGTCCATGGTGATGTGTTCCCATGGTCTCTCAGGAATGGGTAGGGGCTGAAGTAAACCCTTGGGTTTTCCTCTCTCATACTTAGCTTTTTGACATGCGAGACAAGCTGAAATGTAGGCAGCAGTGTCCTTTTTCATATTAGGCCAGTAGAAAAACTTATCCATGGCTGAAAAAGTGGCCACAATACCCCTATGACCAGCATAGGGTGGGTTATGGCTTTCCTCCATCACTTTAGATCTAAGCTGCTTTGTGATACATAGTTTGTTCTCCATGAATAAATAGCCATCCCTGATGTGGTAGGCATGATGGGTGCCTCCATCTTTCAAATGTGCCCATGGCTGAGCAAAATCAGCATCTCCCTCATAGAATTCTTTGAGGGCTGTTAGCTCATCATGATAGGGAACTGAAATATGGTGAAGCCGTGGTCTACGAGAAAGGGCATCAGCCACTACATTCTCTTTTCCAGGAGTATATTGTATCTGAAAATGAAATGATTGCAGAAAGGTAGACCATTTCATTTGTCTCTCTCTGATCAGAGGTTGAGTTAGAAAATATTTAAGACTTTCATGATCAGTTTTTACAAGAAAATCTATCCCTAAAAGATAATGTTTCCAAAGTTTGAGAGCATGAATTACAGCTAAGAGTTCTTTTTCATAGATATCATAATGAAGTTCAGCATCTCTTAGCCGTCGGCTTTCAAAGGCTACAGCATGACCAGCTTGGGTAAGAGAAGCCCCAAGGCAATCGCCACTGGTATCAGCTGCTACTAGGAATGGTTTCCTTAAGTCAGGAATGATAAGTACAGGAGCTGTAGTCAGGGCATGCTTTAGAGCATTAAAAGAGTCCTTTTCTTTTTGGGTCCATCTGAACGTCAGATTTTTCTTAGTGAGATCATGTAGAGGGGCTGCAAGTTCAGCAAAATGCCAAATAAACCTTCGGTAATATGAGCATAGGCCTAGAAAAGACCTTACCTCATGGGCATTCTTCAAGTCAGGCCACTCTACAATTGTCTGTATCTTGGCTGGGTCCATACGGACACCTTCTCGTGAGATAATGTGACCAAGATAGTGAATCTCAGGAAGAAAGAACTCACTTTTCTTCTCATTGATGTGAAGAGCATTTTCAGCTAAGATTTGAAATACAATCTTTAGATGTTCCTTATGCTCTTCCTCATTCTTGCTGAAAATGAGGATGTCATCAAAGAAGACGGCAGTGAACTGTCTATAGTTCCTGAACAACCGTTCCATCAGTCGATTGAATGTGGCTGGGGCATTAGTAAGGCCAAATGGCATTACCATATATTCATACAGCCCAAATGTGGTTCGGAAGGCTGTTTTATGAATGTCCTCAGGTACAACTCATACCTGATGGTAGCCACTCTTAAGATCTATGCGGCTGAAAATTTCAAATCCTCCTAAACGATCAAAGATATCGTCTATACGAGGAATTGGGAAACGATTCTTAACCGTTTGTTTGTTTAAGGCTCTATAGTCTATGCACATCCTGAAGGTTTTATCCTTCTTTTGGACTAGTAAGACAGGAGAGCAAAAAGAAGAACTACTGGGTTGGATCAATCCCTTGTCCAAGAGTTCTTGGACTTGCTTGAAGATTTCATCGTGTTGAGATTGACTAACTCTATATGGGGATCTATTTGGAGGTGAAGACCCTGGAACTATGTCAATTTTGTGATCCTCTGGTCTCTCAGGAGGGAGGTGACTAGGAAGTTCCTGAGAGAAGCAACTAGAGAATTCCTGAAGGAAATCTAATCTATCTCTTGTGAGAGGATCTGACTTTTCTTCACTTGGTTGCTTATCGCGTACAAACACTAGAAAAGAACATACTCCTTTCTTAAGCAAATTGGGAGATCGTGCATGACTTACCATAGGAATGGTGTTTCCTGAAACTCCCGCTGTAATGCTCACATCTCTACCCTTATGTTGGAGGGTTAGAATATTCTTCACATAATCGATTCGGGGGTTGACTTGCTTATGCCAGGGCATGCCGAGAATTACATCTGATCCTTGAAGTGGTGCCACCATGAAGGGTAGATGATCCAAGTACCTCTGGATGTGTACCCGAAGCTTGCCGATGATGGGGTACACCTTCTCTTCTTGGTTCTTGAAGGTTGCAGTTGCCTCCAAGGCTTCTCCTTTATCCTCTGGGGCTATCCCGAGGTTCTGTGCCATCTCATGAGAAATAAAGTTGTGAGTAGCTCCACTATCAAACAAAAACAAAGCGGATTGATCCTTTACCTGACCCCATGTTTTCAACAAACTATGGGTGTCGTTTACAGCTCCCTTTTCTGGAGGTGCTTCCACCTTGTTAACTACCAAAACTGGCTTTTTGAGGGCTGCTTCTTTGTTGCTGCTGTTTTTGGCAGCTTGAGGGCATTCGTAGAAGTTGTGGCCTCGATCGCCACACTTGAAACACCGCCCTTCGGAGTAATACTTTTGCTTCCGTTGTGGAGACAATGAGCTGAAAGTGCGGGCTGCTTTCTTCGAAGGAGGCTGGCTGGCTGACTTTTGCTCTTTTGGTGCGTCCTTTGCTGTCTCCTTACCCTTTTGTTCCTTGGAAGAGGTTTCCTGGGACTTCCGCTTGTTGTTGCTGCCATTCCGCTTGTTGGAGAAAGATTGTTTCTTCTCCACCTTCAAGGCGATGTTGATGGTGCCTTCGAGAGAAGTAGGAGTGGCAATGTCCACCTCATGCTGAACGATATACCGTAGGCCAGCAAATAACTTCCTTTGCTGCTCTTTTTTATCCTTCCTACCGAATGCTTGAACTTTTAACAAAGTATCCCAAAAACGATCAACATACTCATTGACTTTCTCTTCTTGGCGTTGGCGGAGGATGTCCCACTGCACCATTGTATCTCTCTTAAACTCCTTAGGCAGGAAGTGCCTCATCAAGTTCTTCTTGAAGTGCTTTCAGGTGTGGGCTTGCTGTCCAGTGTTGACCATAGCTGCCCACCAGAGTGAAGCACGGTCTTGCATGTGCAGGACGGCAAACCGGATCTTCGCCTTGTCTTCGTACTTGTCCCCCTCAAAGAAATACTCGAGGTCTCGGATCCAGGCCAGCAAGACCTCGGGCTTGTCCTCTCCCTTGTACTTGATAAACTTGAAGAGCTTATCTCCAAGAGGTACCTTATGCTTTGCATACCTTCGTCTCCGTGGACGTATCGAAGGAGATGGACTCCGACGACGCCGTCTACCTCGAGGAGGGGAAGAAGAGGATGATCTTCCCTCCTTGTTGGAGTTGGTGTTGTCCGCACGGCCTCTTCCTTGGGATTGGGGCCCTATGTCATGAATTTCTGCTTGGCTGCCTTCCAACACTTGAACCTGTTGAGCAATGTTTGCCAAGAGAGCACTCAACTCATGCAGGTTAGGAGGAGGGTCAGGTCCATTGGCTGCCATGATGACAAGATGACTCAATGAAGGAGAGACTCAACAAGAGAAAGCACAGAGTACAGGACCACTGCCTAAGCTCTGATACCAATGTAAACTACTCGGTGCTTTCTATCACTTCAAACAACGGATTTTGCAGAGGCATTTGAATGAGATGATTGCGAGTTGCCAAACACATATACTTGAACTTAAGAGTTTGCAATTAAGCTGGAATTAAGACTTATACAGCTTAAACACAAAGTGACATCATTGGAGAATGCAATATGATTGAGGGGCCAAGACGGCCCCCCCCCCCCTTATCCAGGCTCACTTTATTCTTGAAAATGGAGATACAAGACCAAGGTGCAATGCACCTTCCAAACTGATGAACTCAGTGAAAACCTAGGACCTAGATACAAGACTCAAGAGCATATGTACAAGGTAGACAACAGAAAGGAGGACTCCAAGCTCAGGTTTCAGCTCTTGGCTTGCCTTATCCACAAGGAAGAAGCCTGCAACAGTCACCACTTACATCCAACATTAGAGACAAGCACTAGTTTCTAGAAAGATAGTAGAAACAACATGAAATAGTGCTGTAAGTGAGATAAACTTGACAATATAGGCTCCCTTCGTGACTTGACCCTTTTGTAGATGAAGTCCTTGATGCCTCTGAAGCTACCTTGGGTGAGGAGAGTGTGGAAATGGGGCTGGAATGAGAACAGGTTACAAAACAGCCTGTAGGTTAGAGAGAGAAATCTTTTATGGAGTGATAGCTGTAGAGAGAGAGTGCCAATGCTGATCCCAAGGGAGGAGATGTAAGAGAGGAGCTGCTGCTGTTCCAGAGGTGCACAGAAAGGCAGATTTCTGCAAGGGAAATGGGCTGGAACAGTAGAGAGAGAAATTCTGCAGTAGAGAGAGAAAGACTGCAGCAGGAGAGAGAAAGGGGCTGTGGCTGCTCCAGGCTAGGTGAAGGAGAAAGGATGCTGCTGCTGTTCCACAAGAGCTGAGAGGGGGCAGATTTCTAGAGAGGAGGGGCTGGAACTGTAGAGAGAGAATGTGCTGTTGTAGAGAGAGAAAGTGCTGCTGAGGTGAGAGAATGGCCTGGGGAGAAGCTGGCTGCACCCAAGGAGCTGGAGAGGTTCTGTAGCATCATCCAAAAGGAGGGAGAAGAAAAGTGACGAAATTTTCATGTGTGGAATGAAGGGGAGAGGCCTTCTTTTATAGGCTCAGCCCCCCCTTAGGCCTAGAGTGGAAGGTGGACACTTGTCCCAGATTTTTGGTGGGCTGCAGTCCCAAAGAGGACAGCCCACAACCTGCCCCAAATCTACTAGATTTGGGGCCAAACACTTGGCCTGCATGCCCTGTCACTTGCCATGCATGCTGCCACATGTGTGGGACAGGTGGACTGACCTGCCAGCTCAGATTCCATGTGGCAGTCTGCCACGTGTCAGTTGCCACGTCACTCCCAAAAACCCTAAAATTTCAAAGTTGTCAGAATTTAATTCTGATCGCACCCATGGGTTCCTAACAGCTTAGACTATCTATTGACGTACTCTAAGGTCATAATTGAGCCATACTGAGCTCATTTGTTTGTCGTCTTATCTTGTATCTCCATTACTCTTGGCATGCTGCCAGGCCCACACCCAAAGCTCAGGGAACATTCTCTTGAATGGTTCCTAGGTCGGTACGCAATCTGTGCATTTGATTGGTCCCATGTTTGGGTACTCAGGTGGGGTGTGGTTCCTAGATGTTCCTCTCAAAGAGAGGCCATCACTCTTGTGGGTCACTAATGCCCATAAGCCCAAGCAAGGGGGTCCACCCTCAAATGCTAGACCTAGTCCCCATTGTCCGTAACTGAACAGTAGGAAAACATTTCATTTCTTAATAAGCATACTATTGAAAAACAAAAAGAAATAGTACCAAACAAGTGGATACATGTTGAAGCAGGATGACACTTTCTAAGTGCTATGATCGAGTCTAGATAAAGTTGTGCGATGCTCAGTCTAGGCAGACAAAGCACTCAATGCAATCTTCTTGAGCTCTTTGGATGCATTAGGGAGATACGATGACATGCCTTTTTTTTATACTACTACACACATACACAATATTTAACTTTTTCAAATCCTTTATTTTTTATGTTTTGGTTAATAAACTCACACACAAAATTTACTTGCTTTTAACTCATCCACCCCCCCTCCCTCCACATTTCTTTCCCCCCCCCCTATTAACTCACTACTCTTATAGTGGCCAAACTTCCATCCCCCCCTAAATAGTTAGTCTTGTTTTTAAAAAAATTCCTCCCTTATTTTTTAGCTTACTTTATTTTTTAATTCTTAACCTCAGTACCCCAAGCTACATTAGTGCCCCCAAGCAAGTTTATTAAAACACACACACTCACACTCATGTTCATTCACACTTGTCCCCCCTAAATCTTACTTGTGAAATATATTATCACCTGTATGAGTGGTTCTTTTGCAAATAAACCCATACTTTGTTGATACCACTTTGGCAAAGCAAGTCTTGAGAATCTTAGATAGTTTTGTTTCTTTTGTTAGACTTCTCCCTTCTGAAAAGTGCCAGTTCTCAGAATTGGATGTTAACTTTGTGAAGCAGCGGGTTGCAATGGAAGCTACAACACCTGTTCCTGTTTGAATGGAGATTGACATCGTTGTGCATTCTACTAAATATGTCTTTCGATGGCCCTATATGTCTACATCTTCAACTGAAGTTGTGACTGAAAACTATAGTGCAAACGTTGTGCAAAAGTTCTCTTTAGTCTTTTTTAACTTGTATTTCGATGATTAATATTTTGACAAGCTCTTCCTCCTTGTGAAATATGTGTGACAGGTGTTAATGCAGAAACACCGCCTTTTGACCAAAGTAAAAGGCTCCGCACTGGTGGAGACTACACACCCTCTCCATATGCACCTCCTGGTGCCTTTGCTGCTGCAGCTCCAACTAATTGGGGTCCTCAAAGGTAGAATGTTTTTGTGTTGTGACCATGCAACTTGCCAAATGCACAAGAGTTGGGAATTCATAATATCGCAGCTCCCCTGATGTGGATAATTGCTCATGCGTGCCTTTGCAGCTACATATCATATGATCCTTATGGCGGATATGGCATTGCTTCAGTCCAACCTGTTGCTCAGCCCATTGTGCCACCAGTAGCGCCAGCAGGATATGCTCCTGTCCAGGTGAATGCATAAAAATGTATATATATTTTATTCTACTGGAAAGAAACTTACTTTGATCTCTTCTTACCAGACAGAGATAAACTGTTATAGTTAAAGAAGAACACATAGACATAAACATAATGGAAGGCAGACTATTCTGGCCTCTTTGCTGCCAAATTATTTGGAACGTATTGTGTTTCAGGTAACGGAATTCACTTAGGCACATTTTTATACTATTAAGAACGCACAACTGTTACTGGATTCTCTCTCTCTCTCTATGCATATATATATGTGTGTGTGTGTGTGTGTGTATGTGTATATATATATATATATATTGTGTGTGTGTGTGTGCGCGCACACACACACACATGAAAGGATCATCATGAAGGCTTGGGAATAGAATTGGTGTCTTTGGTTGTTTTAAGCATTATTATTACAACATGAACAATATAGCTCACTATTTCTTTTAGTGGTGCCAATGTGTGCCATTTGTGGTGGGCAAGTCTGTAGGTGGCCACTATAGGCGAGCTTTTGATATAGGATGGGTTTTATCTTGTCTTTACATGATCCAAAATTGCAATGTTGCTTTACTGAAATACTTCCTGCTGCAGGCGAGTCTAAGAAATCTCTGTCTAAGCTATGGGTCCATCACAAGGCTACATTGAGCCATCCAAAGGTGCTAGGCATGACGCCAGCTACCCATTGTGCTCTAGCATGTGAGAGGGGTTGTTTCGTGGGTGTTGGGTGACGACGATTTCCAGGTCTTTGTGAGCCCATATACATACATACTCCAGAGTCCATACCATCCATGCATACATACATATATACATACATACATGCATGCATGCATGTACGTATGCATAGTTGGTTCCGTACTCGAATGGTTGGCTGAACCATACGCGTATGAAATAATTATTTCGTAAACGTATGGTATGGCCAATCATACTTGGCTTTTTTTTGGGGGAAAAGCGGCGTTCCCATACCTTTATGAAAGCATTTTAAAATCAATTTCTTCACTTAAAAAGTAATACAAGTTTGAAATTTGAAGTTTGAAGTTGAAAGTTTTGTAGCTCTCTATCAATTAAATGTGTACAATGTATATTTTCTTGTTTTTTTTGGTTAAAAAATTAGGGTCACGTGTGATTCAGCCCCAAGGGCTGATCCACACTCCAATCATACTTCCGTACCCATATGTTGTATGCGTATGGTAACGTATGGAAACAACTATGTATGTATGTATATATATGTATACATACATATATATACATTTATGTGTGTGCGTGTGTGTGTGTGTGAACCCATACACACTTTTTTTTTTTGGTGAAATCCATGTTTGTTGATATTACAAGAAGCAGTTCCCAAAGAGGGAACATGCAATATAAGACAAGGAGAGAGGAATCTATCTGACGAGCACTAAGAATTTAAAAAAACACACACACACACACACACATTTTAAAGAAAAGTGAAATCTTATATTTCTCTGTGGGAAACCTCAGAAGAGGTGAAAACCCACCATGAAGTACAAAAGTAAAGGGATTACAAGTAGACCCCTGGGAAAAACCAAGAGATGAACTAAAAACTAGAAAAAGTAAAAAAGTTTACAAGTCACTAGGGGAAGCATCCAGTAGGATATCCTCCACAGTGAGATTGTTTGCGTGTAAAAACTGTTGTAAGGGAACCACATCACACACGCATGCACGCACGCACTTGATGCACGCACACGCATGCACACACACACACAGAGCTCACTAAACGAATGAGCGACAAGTGTCTCCAAATGCATTGTGTTACTTGACACCTCTATAGGAATGATCTCATATAAGGTATCTAGGCCATAGTTACCACAGAACACCATTCCCTTCATATGGACATGGGAGTGTTGTTTTGCTTAGGATGACCACTGGGAATGCTTAGGGAAAGTTAAACATCAGAACAACTAGGGAATGTCTTGGGAGGCCATTCCATAGGGACTAGTAACGAAATGATACTTTCTAAATTTGTAGGAGCCGAGTGTACAGCTTGATGCTAATTGCTTGCCTTTGAGAGCCTTTCCTAGTTGCCTTGTTTTTGTATGCCATTTACAACCCATCATCGTATTTTACAACCCATCATCGTTATTTTATATGTATTCTCTAGATTCCTTCCTCCTCTATTCTTCCACCATTGGTGTTGTGGTGTTCCTATTGTTGTTCTTATCCCCTTGGAAGTCCCATTCCCTTCTGGAGAGGTTGGCGTTTTGAAGAAGGTTCATGTCTTGGGTAACTATGATCTAGGCTTTATTGACCATGGGCCATCCTTGCATATCTACCTTAGCCAAGGACTTGGGAGGACCACGCGGTGCCACATGAGATCTTTCTTTGCCACTGGCTGGATCATAGTCAGTTGCATCAACATCTCTCTTGAGGGTCTTCAAATGGCTGAAGGGAGATGGATTAGCTATCAGTCTACTAAAAGGATGACATGTGCTTGGTCTCTAGGGTCCTAATTTGGGTTGGTGAGCTATAGTGTGCGCAACCATAAGATACGTGGTGCTTAAGAAATGGCACAAGTCAATGAACAAGTTTTTGGATTTGTGTTTCACTTTTTCAAAATTTGCAATATTTTTTAACAACAAAAGCTTTAGGGGCCCTAAATTCTAGATCATGATCTAGATTAGATATTGTTAGTTTTGTCAAGAGTCTAGACTGTACTTTAAAATGTCATGTGATTAAGCATGAATGGCAGTCGCTCGACACCAAATCCTGATATTTAGACTTTAAACGTCAAAGGCCTGAAGCTTCAATCTTTGTAAGTTATAGGGCTATTGTCAATTTTCGATATAATTCTACATCTTGATGTTTTAAAGTTTATGTATCTGTGTGTACATTGCAATTTATACATGAAATCTACGCATTTATATTTATATATATAAACTATTATGGATTTTGTATAAAAAAGGAACATTTCTAAGACACTCATAATTAAAGCTTGTCGTAACAACCGTGGTCCTGCTGCACCTCTTGAAAGGGTCGGTCCCCAAAGTTCGAGTTGCCATTGTGTCTGATACTGAATTCTGGCTGTTTTGGGTTAATCGTCTGATGCTCATCTTGTCCACCAATTATTTGTGTCCTTTGCCAATGAATATCCTATCGATTTTCGGAAAGACTGCAGGAGTTGACGTTGACTTTGCAAGTGTCCTCCATCCATCATCCCGAGGAAAAGGGGATGCATATTATGATTAACCAACATGCTCAAGTTCTAGAATCACTGCTATAAAGCGTCTGCAACACAGCTGTCTTCACTGTATCAGGCATAGGCGACATTGCAGTCACTGGTATGTAGAGTGACATACTAGCTACTTCTATTATATTGGGCATAGCAGTCACTGAGATTATACCAACATAGTGATGTACTAGTCACTAAATTATACAGTCGACATAGTAGTAATTGCTTTACATAAGGACTGCTTAAGGACATAGCAGTCACAATTAAACAAAGCGGTGCAAGATTCTTTTCTATATACATAGGGAGCAGTCAATTTGCAATATTGTAGCCTGCCTCTGTGCAATAATTTAAAGTGACGTAACAGCAAAGGGATGCATACAATGATTATCCATCATCCCAAGGAAAAGGGAATGTATGCAATGATTTATCATACACCTGCTGCAAGGGGGACTACTTTCCTTGAGAGCTGACGCTGCCAATTCCTTAGCGAGATGGGATGCCTGCATTTTCTGGCTCCAGTTTCGACAGAAATGTTGGTTCATTGTCCTCTGTGCATATCAACATCCCTGCTGATATCGAGCTTCTCTTCGACCATATTGTGGAGTGTCAGAGATCATTCTCAAGGTTGCAGCTCCTGCAACTTGTGCGTTGTGGACTGGCTGGTTAGCAGCACATTTTGCCAGAGGGGGACATCTGACAAGAGTCACCCGAGCGATTTGTGTGCATATGTTTGTGGGTGCACTTGTGTGCAGGCATTTGTGGTTCTGCTTGGCATGCATGTGCTTATAAAATAGGAATGCTGAACTTGTTTGATGTGGGTACTGCAACAAAATGTCCTTACGTGCAAGAATTGAAAATTACTGTGGGGAAGCAAAGTTTTCTGTTAAGTTTTAAGTGTGTTGCCTTGCTAGGGTCAATAGTCTCTGTAGGTTGTGTAAACTTAACAAGGAGACCCAAGGTTCTAACAGCTTCAGATGGAAAATTTTGGAACTTTATGATGAGTTCTCCATGCTTCGATCACTAAAACATGTATAATGTGTAGTCTTCAATAGCTATTGTGCTGCTGCCTCCCTGGACCAGTCTCCATTCTTATCTTAGGTGGGACTTTCCTGTTTCTGCACCTCTGTGCCCTTGATCTAGAGAATATCAATTTTTTAGGAAAATGCAAGGAATGCACACATGTTATATATGGCATCAAGAAGGTGAACGTGTGTGCACATGCTATGTCATGGCATCAAGGAAAGGAAACTTGTGGAGGTTCCCTGAGATGTGCGTCCACTTAAAATATATCTGAACTTGTGAATTTGGTTATGCAGAATACAAAAGATAATCCGCCATGCAACACTTTGTTCATTGGGAATTTGGGAGAATCCACAAGTGAAGCCGAGTTGCGAGGCCTTTTCAGTGGGTATGCAAGTTAATACAAATTTTGTTTACAAGAAATAATCGTGGTATGATGTGCATGTTTGTTTACAGATCCTTACAGCTGTTTGAAAGGTTTTGCTTGGGTAAAGTGATGTCTAATGTTTCTGAAAGGTTTTCTTGGGTGAAGGGATGTCTAATGTTTCTGCAAAAGGCTGTAATAGAAGCCTTACTCTTGACTTCTAATATGAAAGGAGATAATGACATGGGTTTATGATGGAAAGGAATTGCTTGCACACAATACTTGATTTTTCGCCTGTCCCTCATATGGACTTTACTCTTTTTCAGCCAGCCAGGTTTTCGACAAATGAAGGTCTTAAGGCAAGGAAGGAGTACTGTGTGCTTTATTGAATTTGTGGTGTGTAGCTCCCTTTTGGAATCTATGCAGTCTAGGTTTTTGCAACACATGTTCACACAAAGGCTGTGCACAAAGGATATAGTCTTACCGATGCTCTTTTACATGCAGGATGTGAGCACTGCCATGGCTGTCCACAATAATTTACAAGGAGCAATCCTTACAAGTTGTGATCGGGGTGGCATGCGTATACAATATCCTTCTTGACTGTCATGTATACATAGCTAAATAGGCATGCACACGGGCATGCACAGATGTATGGCATGAATGCTCTGTGTGTGCGTGAGTGTGTGTGTGTGTGTGTGTGTGTGTGAGCACATGTCTGTGTATCTGGGTGTGGGTGTGCGTGTGTGTGTGTGTGTGTGTGTGAGAGAGAGAGAGAGAGAGAGAGAGAGAGAGAGATGTTTGTATGTAGGTATGTGTGACGGGCAGGAACTGAGATGGCTAGCTGTTTCCTTAACCTTTTATTACGTATTCAAAAAATCCATTTGGAAGGAAGAAAGATTTCCTGCATGGATCGCATTCCACAGATGGAGATGTGCATGGTGGTTCGGATGTGAATGGGGGGTCTGGTAGACCCGGACGTGGTGCAGAATAGCTTACGATCAAAGAGTGCTGGATGCGGAGGGCTCACAATAACAGCTGTCTGGAAAGGGATGTATTCAATCTTCAAAACTTGCAAATCATGAAATCATGGCATGTTCAGCTTTGGCTGGTGCATCAGGGTGCATCATATTGCTGCCATTATCATGGAGAACAATATCTTAGGCATTAGCATGTTTGCCTTTTGTCTGTTCTGTTGTCTCATGGCATACATGGTCATCTAGAGGGAAGGAATGGAGATAGATGCATTGGCATCGAGCATGAAGAATGGCTTAAGGCAAAGATGCATCATTATCAATCATGGGGCAACATATTATGAGTCGAGATGCATCCTTATCAATCATGGGCCAACATTTTGAGTCACATTCCTTGAAACCACAGTTCTTTCATTTCAGATACCCTCGCTCTCTGATGGCCTTCATTGTAGACATATTTTCATTGTGGACATATTTTCAGTGGATGTATTTTGAACATCTTGTGCATGGGTTATGTAACATGTGTGGATGTGTTTACATGTGCCTGCAATTTATTGTAAGCACTCCAGTAAGCATGGGATTCTCACAGTATTTCATGGATTTACGGTTTACCATACATCATGTGAGGGAATACAGAATCAAAGGACACCTGGATGAGAGATTGCATGAGATGACCATGTAGTCATTGGATTATGGCTTACTGAATGCCCATACTTTTGCAAGTTTCACTTTACACAGCTTATGCATGATGATGCATGCTTAATTAGGTGAAATACTGATTAGTTTTTGGGTTCAGGTTGACAGGGGTAAAGTTCGTAATAAACTTTGTAAAGGCCTTCCGGATTTCTGGACTTTCCTCCACCCAAACTTCTGTTTTACTCATGCTCTTTATTGTGGAAGACATGCGCGGAGACTGGCCAAAGATCATTGGAGACGAGGAAATGGGATGGAAAGATAACGGCTGTGAAGGAGAAACAACTGTGAACTATAATGCAGCATCATATTGATGGTCGAGTGATTGCGTGCAGGGATTACTCCAATTTTACTAGATGAGTACATTTGTTTTGTTGTGGTGTCATGCGAGGTTAAATTAAGTTGTCTGTCATAGGAGTTGTCCATGGATATTTTGAAGTTCATTGAGCAGGTGGCTTCTTCTAGGAATGTAGTTGCCCATCACAATGCTGCAGTTTCGATGATAGCAAAACAAAAGTGCTTTGGAAAGCGGAGTGAGACATGAATTGTGAGAAAACTTGTGTAGCATGGAGTGTGCAGACAAGAGCCTGCATGACAGCCACAATCATGCCACCACACCCTCACATACACCAACACCCCCTACACTTGCCAAGATGCATGTGTGCAGGTTGATTAGCTGTCTGGTTTAATGAAAGTAAGTGCACTTTGCAGGGCACCATATATCGGCAGATGTAGGTGGTAATATTTCCAAAGTCGACCTTCGCTTGACCCATCATGATTGTGTTCCATAGGATGTTAAGGACACACAAAAGGCTGCTTAACGGTTTGCTTCAGAAGTCAGAAATTTAGGGCTTTTTGTTAATGACATGCTTTTAAAACTATATGAAGGGCATATGTAAATGTCTAAATTGTTGGATGGGAAAGCTAGGTCATGGAAATTTGTGCCCCTGCACATGTAGGAAATCATCCTGGGGTCTCTCTCTCTCTCTCTCTCTCTCTCTCTCTCTGTGTCTCTCTCTCTTGTTTTCTAGCCACATCATATTCCTTGGAAGAAACACATTGTCCTGTGAACATATCTTCTTCCTCACTTTCAAAGTAGCTTTCTTTTGGTCATATCACATATACTTTATTATTATTTTTATAAGCTCTTTTTCACTCACCTTTATGTCACACTTGTACCCTGTCCTTTTTGTTTAAACCCCACACAATTGCATGGTTTGTCTCATACTCATACTCTCATATGTATGTATTGTCTAAAAATTTCTAGTAGCTATATTTTGGAAGTGATGGATATGGTAATTATCATTGGTAGTGTTGAGAAAGTATGCTCTATGTACATTGAAGAAATCAAAATGCATTGAGTGGGTGTGTGAAAGGTAGTAAAGATGCATTGCCATGAATGTCAATCAGTGAAGGACAAGCTAATGAGGAGGGTTTTGAGATCTCTTTAGGCACCTAGTAGCACTATGTTAGCTCAACTATGTTGGTGGTGGTGTTAGCTCGTATATATTGGTGCTGAGATTACTTTTGAGCACCCTTGTTTTTGTCCATCTTTGATGTCGTTTCTATGGGTCGGTTATGCACTACTTAAAGCTGTGATTTCTTGTTTGTGATGGTTGGGATTACATCAAATCATAAATGGTGAAAGCTTGTAATGTGGTATAGATGGAGTGCTTACTCGCATTCACCTTGGTTAAATTGTGATAGGAGCTGGTCTAATGGATGCGTTGTGGTGACGTCAATATGGTGAGGCCTTGAAGTGAGGTGTGTTATGGTGTGATAGGAGCTGGTTTTATGGATGTGTTGTGGTGACACATGGTGAGGCCTTTGTTAAAGAGTGATGAGAGTTGGTTTCATGGATGTGTTGTGGTGACACATGGTGAGACCTTGGTTAAAGTGTGATAGGAGCTCGTGTCATGGATATGTTGTGGTGACACATGGTGAGGCTGTTAAGTGAGGTGTATTAAGGTGTCCATAATGTCCCTCAAAAGAGTAAAATTCTAATGATCCAATTAGGCTTGGACCTAGTTCATGACTCATACTAAGATCCTATAACCTTTGGTCGTTCAATAGAGCGACCTTGGTTACATAATGCTTACTCATATCTAAGCGAGATTATCTAGGATTTATAAAGGATTGGTCCAATGTGACATCGATTTATACATAGTTATTGATCCCATCGTCGGGTTGCTAAGTTGTTTGTAAATTCAAAACGGTGTTCGATGGTATTTTGCCCCTCATGCTTAGTGTGTATTGAGGAACTCTTGGTTATCTTGCTATAAAGTATCCTTTTCAATGATTTTGACATTTAAAGAAACTCCCTTGGAAGATTCCAAAAATATGTCTCCCATGCAAAAATGCACATTCAATATATGTTAGCTTCGTGGTTTGAGCATCTTTAGAGAGTCCCATTAGTTGATGGAGGTCCAATCTTTCGGGCGGTAGATTTTCATCATTTGTACTAATATTGCAAGGGGTGTCTAGGGTGGGAACCTTATTGTAAGCATGCTACATACTAGTAACAAATCCTCCCAGTCTTTTAATCTCACAATGGTAGAGAGTTTTTATCAGTCAAAGTAACATTGCTTCATGAGCCTTGGGACATATATGCTTGTGTTATGTTGGCATGAGTAGAATGGAAGAGGAAGGTTTAGACAATTTCAAAGTCTCAATTAGATGAATGTAGCTTACTCTACCAACATGTTACATGCTCCCCATGTTGGGTAATAAGATTGTCTATGGGAAACATAAGTTTGTATTGGTTGTAAGATGAAAATTTGATAAGTATGTCACTTGTTTATATCGTGGGACACAAGTGGTTAATTACATGGATTGTCCTTTGGTATTTCACACAAAAGTAACTCAACTTGTTACCACCAACTAATGTAACCAATGTGTAACACCTTGTCATTAGTGGGGTAGTTGTGATGCAATTTTGCTACTCATGGAAAGTGGATGCTACGAGAAAACCTAAGTATAAGAGCTAGATTTTGGATAAAATCTAGCTTGTTGATACAAAGATTATATGTAGACTAGAACCCTTCATGTGGCAACTTTCTTTCTAAACATCTCTCTCTCTCTCTCTCTCTCTCTCTCTCTCTCTCTCTTTGTTTACTATAGGAGATTCGAGGATGCTTCTACTGCCTTCTCAGAGACAGTGTTGGAGTGTTGTCTCGGTTTCTCTCCTATCCAGACTAGAGATGCTTGGCGGCTTTCGTCCATGAGGCAGTCAGGCACTATGAATGTTGACTTCGATCACGAAGACGAGCAGATCTCTTTAGTAGACCCTCTTAGAGCTCGATTACGGAGTTCTTCCAGCCAGAGCATGTGGATTCCCATACTATAAGGAATCTGACATGATCAGGATCCAGAGCTAGCGACACGATAGCTCAGATAGAGGATTGGCGCACATTTTACACTCGGGGATATCCTCTCTCTGTTTAGAGTCAGAGCTCAACCGATAGGGGTCATTGTAGCTCTTGTTATGTACAAAGTTATGACCAAGAGACGACAGAAGACCACCCCCTTGAGTTGGTGACAACACTCTATCGTCGACTTAATGCTCCTGTCATCTCATCCACTTGGATGAATTGATGATGATGATGATGATGATGATGTGTAGTCGATCACTTTAACATGACTATGTAGTAGTTAGCACTAGCTTTTTGCATTTTGCATTGGTGTGGATGCTCGTTTAGTAGCTCCACCCTCACAATTTGTTTGTATCTGGATTCTCATAGTCTCATAGACCCATCGGTCTTTTGAAGACTTTAATAAACTCTCTTTCTCTTTAAGTTTGAGTACTACTGTACATTTATTAACCCCGAATATTGGGCTACTTATACAGGAAGAGAAACAGCCACGCAGAAGTACATTTGCACACCTATGGCAATACATAAGCGAAGAGCTTTGGCCTCACTTCGCACCCGATCACACCAGCTGCAGATTAAAATAGGAGGATGGAAAGATATGCCAAAAGAGAGCAGAATATGCCAATTATGTGACCAGGGAATGGCAAAAATTGAAGAACACATGGTAATGATATGCCCTTACTATACTCACATCCGGAAAGCATTTAGCTCTCTTCTCGAGGGACATAACAGACTGGCTGATATGCTACATAGCGGGTCACCCCCAGCTTTAGGAACGTTTGTCTATAAGCTTTTCAAGCACAGGAACTCACCTAAGACATAAAGGTAGTTTCTCTTAATACCCTCCCCTCTAAGGGAGGAGTCTTTGTGTACGAGGATTTTGTATTGCTCAGGTCCCATAGGTCGATTTTTTGGTCTTCAGAGGACGATAATATATTCTTCTTCTTCTTCTCTCTCTCTCTCTCTCTCTCTCTCTCTCTCTCTCTCTCTTTATGTGTGTGTGCACACTTTTGACCCTATCTTAATAACACTCCTCTCCCTCCTGCTTGCCCCCTTTACTATGCCCATAGTATGCACATGTGAGGAAATATTTTAGTATCGTTTTAGGAGACTCTAGCTTGGTGAGTTTATTCTCACACACCCACCTTGGTACCTTGGGCATCTACATCACCAAGATTCATTAGCAACATGGCCACACAATAGTCTTTCTATTCCTTCTGTGTAGTGTCAAAGGGGACCACACCAATTTAGACCATAGTTGCTTTCTCAAATCTCTCATTAAGAAGGCCAACCATTAGAACTAGAAGGTTCCATGTTGTTCGGTTGACTATAGTAAGGCATGCAATTGGGCCCCATAAGTTTGCCTCATGTAACATCTCCAAAGACTAGAGATTGCACAATTTTGAAAAACTATGAGGGACTATATGAGAGAGTAGGAAGAGTGCACACCACACAATGCATGTCAAAGTAGCACCATGTGTGTTCATGATAAGATCTAGGTTGATAAAAAGATAATGTGCACAACAAGAACCCTTTTGTTGTAGCCAATTTCCTTCTCTCTCTCTCTCTCTCTCTCTCTCTCTCTCTCTCTCTCTCTCTCTCACACACACACACACACACACACACACACACACACACACACACACAGAGGCACAGGGGCACAGAGGCTTCGAACGGTTGGATTTTGGAGATAGCACTCTAGTCTAGACCACATGATTACATTGCAAACCCTTATTAAGGAGGTGAAATTGAGATCTTTAAAAGTTTGTTTGCTTCGTGGGTTTTTGGAAGGCTGTTGACACAATTCCACAATTTCGTATGATTAGGAGACTTTAGGAGACAGATATCCCAGGAGTCATGATTTGGGGGATGATGAGCATATTTGAGTTTATTAGAAGGAGAGTACTTACCCCAGGAGGCTTGCCAAATTGGATTGAGAGCCATGATCGGACTAAAGTAAGGCTTCCTTCTCATACTAACACTTTTTGGGCTCTACATTGATGAGATCATGACCTTCCTTGAGGTGAGGGGTCACTTGATGATACAAATACTACCATACATAGAGAATATAGCCCTTGTATCCTCCTCAGTAGCAAGTCTACAGAGACCTCTAGAGGCCCTAGAGGTGTTTTGTAGGGAGAAACACTTGACAGCCAACCTTGGCAAGGCCAAGGTTTTACTCCTACATAGGGGTGGTTTTCACGGGCTCAAATTTTCACATGATTTATATAGCCAAGGCATGGGAATTCAAGGGGCTTTGGCTCATCTGGAGCAACAGTGCTTTCACGCATACTTCCAAGACTTCTCGACGAAGAAATGGATATTTGAAACACTTAGCACTCTTTTGGGGTAGTGATCAAATGGTTTGTCAACCAAGGTATTCAGATGGATCGACTCCTCCCTTTTAATACAGGTTGGATGCCTCATCCCTCCTAATCGCATTATGTCATCAACAATATCATACAGTTGGATCTACTGAGGATGGCATGATTATTAGACCCCAGCACTTGGAGGACAAACGACTCTCGCAAGTATTGAGGATTTCCATTGGGCAGATGTGCATCTCGCCCCATCAACCAAGGATTGAAACGAGGAGAGCCAAAGGTGCACTCAGAGAGCAACGAATCTGTAGGCTATGTGCACACTAGAGAAGGTGGAGACACATGAGCATTTCTTATGTACATGCCTAATCGACTCTGAGATTCATGGATGCTACTAATGTCTTTTTCAATAGGGAGAGGACATAGTTTTGGGCCAGTTTTTGGCCGATCTCTCATGATCATGTCTGCACTGGTCTTGACATAGAGAGACTTGGTTGAGACAAATCAGACAGCAAGAGGTGAAAGTGACACAAGAGACAGAGCTAGACTGGACATAGCAGCATGTCATATACTTCTACACCTTTGAGTTATCCCAAGGGTACAATGGTGTGGACAAGGAGGAGCTTGCTGACATGAGAGTAGAGTGGATGTGGAGCTAGAGATGATGTGACATTGTGGAGCTAGAGATGCTCGCACGAGGCAAAGGTTGATCAGAGCATTCACGATGGAGGTTAGTTTATCTTGGCCCTACTCCAAGGGTCAAAACTGAGGCGTCACTCTTGATATGGCTCACCAGATACAGAGATCATAGAGGCCACACACCCCATCGCGACAGTGAGAGGCAAACTGGTAGAGATAGATACGAGATACTTTCATATCCCACTAGAGGGCTTCCATGGCACTAGGATCTTAGTTGCTAGTTTATCACATCTGTGCGCTCTCTCTTAGGATATTATGAGCCAGCAAGGGCCTTAGTGAGCCCTTGCCTCAACCCATAGTGGCTTGTATGAGATTTCTTCATAATAGTACCTTGTGTCATAGGACCATGAGGTCTCTCGAAGACGATAATGCATCTCTCTCTCTCTCTCTCTCTCTCTCTCTCTCTCTCTCTCCCTCCCATCTGACATCCGTCTCCCACATCACTCCTCTCTTGCTCACCTATGCTAGCCTACACTACTCACCTACCCTAGCCTCTCCGCTTGCCTCTCTGCTCACCTATGCTACCCTACCCACTCGTCTACGTTGCCCTCGCTAACTTACGTTGCTCTACCCGCTAGCCTCTCTGCTCACCTACACTGCCTCTCTCTCTCTCTCTCTCTAGCCTCTCAGCCTCCGCTCTATAGTCTCTGCTCAGCCCCGTTGCCCTTAGCCCTGCGTGTACACTCCCCCCGGCCCCCCGTGGCATTGCTAGCTGTCTGGGCCATCGTGGGCATCTTGTTGTCACACACGGGGGTTGTTCCAGCCACCAAGCCATGGGGCTGCATCGTAAAGGCGCGTGGCACCACGACTCCATCTAGCAAGCTCGAGATCTGCAAAACAATCAAGAAAGACCAGCTTTGAATCAGGAAACTGTAGAAAAAGAGACCCCAACAGCATATCCACAAGAATTGTAACTTTGAAAAAACAAAATAGACACAGAAGGACAGGGGGGACCACCACCATGCTTGAAGATCACCGAGGGTAGTAAATATGTGAGGAATCTTTTAAGGTAGGTAGCTTGTCCTTGAGCCCCGTGTCTACTTTATAACCTTCCTTTGGGAGTTGGCATTAGAACAATGTGTTAGAATTTTTGCAACTGCTTCCCCTTCGTGCCCGGTTCCCATCTTCTTCATCATTGAGCCACCATAACTAAGCTTCAAAGCGTTTTTTGCCGTAGCTTTAGTGCGTCATATCCCCAATGGCCTCCTTGCCTCCTCCTTAGTTATGTTTTCCTTCCCCATCAAAAGCTCCGTTGCTCCCTCTCCCTCCCTGGCTCCCTCGACTTCTCCACCTCCTCCTCCTTTCCTCGCCCCCCTCCCCTCTCCCCCGTCCCGCCCCCCACCCACCCTTCCTTCAACCCATGGAAAATCTCCAATCCTACACCCTTCCTCACCAAAACTTGATATGGTCGTCTGATTCCATTGTCTCATGGAGTGCCTCCAACAATAGCTTCATCATCTGGGATACCTCCGGGTTCATGGAGTCCTTGCTCCCTCGCTACTTCAAGCACATCCATTACTCCAACATCATTCAGCAATTGAACACTCTTATGTGAGCCTCTTTTGTATTGACTTGCCGCTTTGGATCTTCGTATGCCCGGCAATTTGCAATAGCAGTGATTGTTGTCATTAAGCGCCTTCATGTTGTTTTTGAAGCAAGAAAGGTGGGCCTGAAAATAGCTGGTTTCGAGAGCAGTGGAATGAACGTCAGGATCATGGCCGCTCGACTGCAGGAAGCAAATCCAATTCAATTTTGAGAGGCATAAGAAATGAGGCAGAGCTATTGGCAACAACTGGAAGTGTGCTCACTGATGAGTGAGCGGTTAAAGGAATTTGAGGAACTGGATTGTTGGGTTGCAAGGTCCATGGATTGAAACTCTTGAGGCCAACTGATCGATCAATCTATCGTTCATGCAAGAGTGTATGAGCTAATGGATGGTGGATGCTGAGGACTGCCTCTGAGTCTAATGACCATAATACAATGTAACTGTCAACAAAATGCACAGAATGCGTCAAGTGTAGAGACCTATGACTCCCACAAGCCTTTGCCTTGCCTTACCTCTGTAGATTCATCCACCCACAGGATCCTTATCACATACTTAAAATGCACAGAATAATCCAAGTGCAGAGACTTTTGATGACTGGAAAGCCCTGTCTTTTTGAAACTGACTCATCCAGCCATAGGATTTTGTATCCAATTTCGAGCCTTATAGTTTTCAATCGGATAGTAAATAATTATTTACGGGAGACTCTCTACGACCACAGCATTTTCTTTGCAGCATGAGAGTTCTCATTACATACAAAAATTGAGGCTTTAAGAGTGTTCGTGCAGTAGCATCAGGACTTCCTCCACATGCGGCACACCCAAGAAATCAGCCCATATAGAGAGGAAGGGACAAGATGCAATCATGTAGTCGATAAGTGAGGTAGCAGGCTAGAAAGGAAGAGGAGCAGGTTGGAAAATGAAGGCAGCATGCCGGTGATGGAGAGGAATCAGCGCAGGGTAGCATGGGTGAAGATGACACTGGTGTGGTGATGAAGGTAGGCAGCACGGTCAGGCAACAGGCCAAGTTGGGGAAGGTAGGCGTTGGGGGAGGCATGGAGGACCTGGTAGCACGGGAACAGCAGCTCTAGTTCGTATTATGCATGATTGGAGTTGATGGTTTATTAGCCATATCTCTTAAAAGTATGGCTATTGTGAAATGCACAGAGAAGTAGACCAAACTGACTCCACCTCCAAGTGTCGAAAAATTGTCACAGAGTGGGATATATGAATCATACACAAGAACTAGTGAGGATTCTATGGAGCATTGGTACTCAACAGAGTCCATGCAGAGCTCTCTACCAAGAAGGTTTCACCGGAATGTTCCTCAAGTAGAGGGGTCTCACAGGTTTATCCCATCAAGTCTAGAGCTTGGTTTATTCTAGATAAGTGTCTTTTTTCTGCTCATTCCTCGACTCAAATGTTTGCTTTTTGAGCTTTGTAGTTACCAGAAAGAATTCTTGATGCTCCCGAATTGGTGGATGACTGCTACTTGAATCTTCTAGACTGGAGTTGCAAGAATGTTCTACAGTTGCATTAGGGATGACAATATATCTTTGGGATGCAGAGTCCGATGCAATCAACCAATTGATGCAGACAACCGAAGATGATGATTATGTTACAAGTGTCACCTGGCCACAGATGGAAAACATATTGCACTAGGCATCAACATGTCCGAAGTTCAAATATGGGATGCTTGTAAGGGGACCGAGGTGCCATTCTTGTTTTTCATAGTTCTCATTATATAAGGTCGTCTTTTATTCAAAGTACAACTAACAATTGCAGCTTTTGCTCATTTGCTCTTTATGTATCGATATTGTCTTGCCTCAAATCAACAATAAAAATGCAATTGTATGGCAAATGTAGGTGCGACAGATGACAGGTTACTGAGCTCGAGTTGGAAGCCTTTCATGGAATGGACCTATCCTTTCAGTTGGAGGGCGAGATGGTCAGATTATCAATCATGATGGTTTGTATCCAAATGTTGGGCATGATGTCTATGCAGCACACCCACACATGTACGCACGCACGCACGTGCAATTCATTTTGCACTCGTATAAATTACATTATGTACCAAGTGTTGCTGGTAAGAAGCGTTTATTACATCAAACACTTCACTTTTATTCATATTCTTTTTTTTTTTAAATCACAATGGATTATTGTGCTGTCTTCAAAGAGTCTTACTAGAACGATGTGGATTTTTGCCTCAAAAACAAGTTTCTTGGTTGGGAATTTTCCCATTCCTCTATGCGGGTTTGATTGAATCACTTTGCCACTTTTCTTTCATTGGCATATTCCTTTGTTGTTACATGCTACGAAAATAAAACATGTGCATTACACAGCTTCAGATGCTCTCTTTAGTTCCTTGTGTGCTATTTTTTGAACTTTCCCTACTACTAAAGGCCCTCACGATCTTAGGGAGCCTAAACCTCAAAATGCAGTAAATTTAGAGTGTAGACCAAACAAAGGTTTTGGAGGTATTTCTGCTCTCCTTACTCTAATGTTTTGGTAGGAAGAAAGATTCATTTTCATTCCTTTTATACTCCAGGGATTGTGATGCTCCAACTCTTTGTATGAATGTCTTAAAGAAGTACTAAACAAGTATGCAGGTGAATGGCCTTTCATGGAAGCCATAAAACTAGCTTGTTTAAGCTTGTGATGCATAAAGATATGCGTGCCGATTCTCCTCCCACACTAACAAGTGGTTTTGTATTAAATGTAAAGCTTATGTAACAGAATGCAGTTTGAGGTACCAAATTCAAATTTCTATATGCTAAATGCAAAATGTTATGAGATCAATTTAAAGTGCTATGGGCCCAAGAACAAGCACTTTCTTGGGTTGTATAATTTTTGGAGAGGAATTTCCCCAGATATGTGTGGTGATGTTCTAAATGCAAAGTACTATAAGCCAAATGCAAAGTGCTATGTGCCAAACTCAAACTATGATGTGAAAAATTCAAATTGCTTTGTGCCAAATGTAAATTGAAATGAACCCAAGGAAGGGCACATTCTTTGGGCTTAATTTTGGAGAGGAAGTATGCCAACTCTCCCCTCACACAAATGTGTTGTTATGTGCTAATTGACTCAAATTGTTATGTGCTGTATGCAAATTTGCTATGTGCTATCTATACAAATCGATATGAATCCAAAGAAAGGCAAATTCCTTGGTCTTATAATTTTTGGAGAGGAAGTGTGCAAACTCTCTCCCCACACAAATGTGTGGTTATGTGCTAAATGCAAAGTACTATAAGCCAAATGCAAAGTGCTATATGTCAGATTCAAAATGCTATGTGCAAAATTAAAAGTGCTTTGTGGCAAATGCAAATTGAAATGAAGAAGACAAATTCTGTTGAAGTATCCAACAAGTGCAAAGTACTATGTACTGAATGCAAAGTGCTATGTGATAAACTTAAATTGCTATGTGCTAGATACAAATCAATATGAACCCAAGGAAGGGCACGTTCCTTGGTCTTATAATTTTTGCAGAGGAAGTGTGCCAACTCTCCCCCCACACAAATGTGTGGTTATGTGCTAAATGCAAAGTACTATAAGCCAAATGCAAAATGCTATATGCGTGATTCAAAATGCTACGTACAAAATTAAAAGTGCTTTGTGGCAAATGCAAATTGAAATGAAAAAAAAGACAAATTCCATAGAAGTATCTGACAAGTGCAAAGTGCTATGTACCAAATGCAAAGTGCTACGTGATAAACTTAAATTGCTATGTGCTAGATACAAATCGACATGAACCCAAGGAAGGGCACGTTTCTTGGTCATATAATTTTTAGAGAGAAAGTGTGCCAACTCTCCCCTCACACAAATGTGTGGTTATGTGCTAAATGCAAATTACTATAAGCCAAATGCAAAGTCCTATATGCCAGATTCAAAATGCTATGTGCAAAATTAAAAGTGCTTTGTGCCAAATGCAAATTGTAATGAACCCAAAAAAGAAAACATTCCTTGGTCTTATAACTTTGGTGAGGAAGTGTCGTAACGCTCCCCCCACATAAATGTGTGGTCATGTACTAATTGCAAAGTACTATGTGTAGAGCATAAAGTGAAAAGCAAACTGCTATGTGTCAAATTAAAATTGCTATGTGCTAATTCAAATTTTCTAAAAACAAAATGTGTGGTTATATGCTAAAATTCCAAAATTCAAATAAAACATATTCTCTATCAATACAGGTACCTGCTCGGATCTAGTTATTTCTGCACTTTTATAGTTCTATTTTTTTTTAAAGGGACAAAATAGTGATTTTGTACAATGCCTACACGAGCATGTGTAGAGGACATTTGGGGAAATCAAGCACTTGAAAATGCCATGACAGCTTACACAGCAGTGACAACTCCAAATAACACATCTAGTGTCCTCACTAGCCTCCAAAAGATATGTCTTGCATTGATTGACAAAATGGATAGCTTAGAGTCCACAAATGTGGCCCTCCTTGCGAAGAAGACACGTGGACAAGACACTAGCTGAAGTTAAAAAACATGGAAGGAAAATCCAAGAGGGGTGGAGAAAAGAAAAGACCAAAAAAGAAGAATGGGAAAAGGAAAAGGTTGAATGGATATCTGAAAAGAATAAGCTCCAAGACAGAGTAAATGCATTGGAACTTGGAGTACAGTAAATGAGAGATATGATAGTGACCCCGAAAGGCACCTACAAAGCAATGGAAGAGATGAAAACAGAGAATGGCACTTTTAGGAAAGAGATTGCATCCATGCAAGGCATGCACGTTGAACTGAAGCAAAAAATCAACAAAGGGGAATCCAAGATGCATGAATGGAAGGATGTGGTAAAAAAGGGCACAATAGCCCCAAAGAAAGAAATTATATCAGATGCACTTGAGGAGGAAAAGAGAAGGGTCAGCAAGGCATTAAATGTCCTTGTAAGGGGGTTAACAATAGGGGACACACCGATGGCAGATGCCCAAGTACTGTTCAAAAAAATGGGGGTCAATCTCACATGCGAGACAGCCTAGAGAGGAGGCAAACCTGAAGCACCTATGAGGCCACTAGTGCTGAAGTTTAGGACAGCCATGGACAAGAAGACCCTCGTGAGCACAAAAATGGGGGTCAATCTCACATGCAAGATAGCCTGGAGAGTAGGCAAACCTAAAGCACCTATGACGCCACTAGTAATGAAGTTTAAGACAGCCATGGACAGGAAGACTCTCATGAGCACAAGAGCGACTTTAAAAGGGACCAGAATCTATCTAGATGATGACCTCACCCTCCTCCAACAAGAGCATCGAAGGGAAGGAATGGTACAATTAATGGCAACAAGAGAAGCAGGGAAATGGGTAGCAAGCATATAGAGATGGTTGGGTAATCATCCGAGATAGTGGAGACAAGGAAGAGAAGGAAGAGGGGGAATTATGACAATGTCAAACCCACGGAATGAATACACAAACTGGACTGAAAATAGCAGTATGGAATTGTAATGGCACATTATGATCCGATCCTGGAGGCTTCCTAGAAACATATAGTGACATGATCATTTACACTGAGACACACGAGAGCCCAGAGAGAGGGCTACCCACAATGTCAGGATATATGTGGGAATCAACTCATAAGAGGGAGCTGAGGAGAGATGTCAGAGTGCTAGGCTCTGGGGGAGTAGCTGTGCTCTTCAAATCACATTTGAGGCCACTCATATCTGCGGTTCGGCGAGAGGAGCATGCATGACACATGTGGATATGAATTCAGCTCCTAGACGCCCGACCTATCTTTATGGCAATATGCTACTTTCCTCCAGACATGTCTTCCTATGCACGAGAGGTCACTGCAGAGGGACATAGTCCATATGAGACGATCCATGATGACATCATGGCATTCTCTAGGCAAGGAGACATCATCCTACTAGGAGACGTCAATGCACGGATGGGAGACAAACAGGTGGGTCTGCTTGACTTCACAGATGATAGAGATCTCCACATAGTCTCAGAGCTAGATGCAACTAAGCTAGGAATACTGAGACACTTTGTAGATGCTCCACAAGTGATAGGGTATGGACGACATCTACTTGATTTGGGGGCAGTCCATGACTTGATCATCTACTACGGGCTTCAGAGATGGCCATTGTTTGATGGACTCACCTATTTCCCACATGGCGGTGGGTCAAGTACAGTGGACTACCTACTAGGCCCACTAGCCCTTGTATCACGGATACACGATTTCATTGTACCCCCACCGCCACTCGGAGCTGACCACTCATACCTGACCTTCCATATATCTGCCACTATGCCACCCACAGGGAGAGCCCCCATCACGCTTGCACGTGTCTAGACTCACTTTGACCATGCCCTCGACCCAGTGTATGTGAGTCACTTAGCCAGAGCACTCCTAGCCCTACTTGAGGACAACATAGACCTCGCCCATGCCTCGCACGCCCTTGTTTCAGTGGTACAGGGTGCTGCCACTAGATCCTTTCCCACGACCCGATCTACACGAGTCTGAGATGGGAAGACACCTCAAAGCTCTTGGTTTGATACTCAATGCAGAGAGGCAAGAGCCTATCTCATACGAGAGCAGACCTTAGGGAATCTGATGGCATTTGAGGCCCAGAGGAGTTTGACGATTGACAATCCACAAGAGGCGAGCTTTTCTCACACAGGATGGATGAGATTGTCAGATCTTTTTGAGAAGGAGACCTCACCACCACTGGATGGGGTTTCCTAACGGAGGGGAAGTCACTTATCCCTATCACTAACCCAAATGTCTGGCACACGTATGCATGCTCCCTCTATGATGTCCAGATACATACACCACCGGACATGTCGTCTATGCCCAGGTCCACCACTTGTTGCTTGTTTACCACACACAGAATGCGCGCTGCACTTCGTTGCCTACACAACCGAAAAGCATAGGATCATGAGGGCCTATGGACTGAGCACTTTGCACATGTACAGGAGGTCTTAGCTCTGGTCCTAGCACACATGTCCAACCAGGTTGTTTGTTAGGGCTTCCCACCCACCTGGAGCACCACCACTATTGTACCGATCCACAAAGCTGGCAACCCTATGGAGACTGGGAATTATTGCACCCTCATGATTGGTCATACTCTAGCCAAGATTTATGGATATGTTCTAGAGAGGGAGCTCAACAGTCATACAGGGGCTCGAGGGTAGCGAGCACCAGGACATGCAGGTTTTCAAAGAGCATTCTACCTTAGACCACATATTCACTTTGAGAGTTGTCATTGAGGAGGTGAGATTCAGACACCAGAAAGTCTACACATGCTTTGTAGACTTTCAAAAAGCTTTGACATGGTCCCACATTCCCACATGGTCAAGAGATTACGAGAGATTCAGATTCCAAAGATGCTGACTTGGGGGATGGTGAGGTTATATGAGTCAGTCAGAGGTAAAGTACGTGCCCTAGGTGTGGTCTATCAAATTGGGTCGAGAGCACGATTGGAGTGAAGCAAGGCTGTCCACTCTCACCGACCCTCTTTGGACTCTACATCGATGAGATCACATCTTTGATAGATCGCCTAGGAGGCGAGGGTTCACTCTTGGGTGACCTCATGATACAAATATTGTTATATGTTGATGACATAGTCCTCATATCATCCTCAGCGGAAGGGCTACAGAGACATTTGGAGGCACTAGCGGTGTTTTGCAGAGAGAGAGATTTGACAGTCAACCTTGGGAAGGCCAAGGTTATGGTCTTTAACACCTTGCATGCAGTGACTCGTCGACTTAGTTTCACCCATCGTGATGAGCCAGTGGAGATAGTGCAGTCCTACACATATTTGGGAGTAGTCTCCACAAGACCCCTTTTCACAATGACACATGCAGCTTAGGCGCGACTCACACGAGGATGCGGTGCTTTGGCCTGACTAGAGAGATAGTGTTTCCAGGCACACTAAGCTCTGTGACAAAACATGTATAGGCATGGCATTCGTATATCCCATCAAATCCAACCACTCTAATTTCCTCATTATCCTTTTGCATCTTGTCTATCATGCTACCTTTTTCAATGATCAATGCATCTTGCTTGAAAAGGCCGTCCTTTTCCATCTTTTGACTGCCAATAGTTGCTACTATGGATTTGAGCTCCCTTTCTACACTCTTTGCCTCCATTTCAATGTCCTTGAGTCATTGCGTCAGGCACCACACGCGCTCCTCTGCTTCTTGTCTTCTTTGCCTCTCCTCCATAGTCAATTTTTTAGCTTCCTTTGCCACCTTTGGCTACCTCGATTTGTATCTATACTTGCAATTCTATTGTGTGTGCAGCATCTGCCTCAAATTGTGCTCATTCAAATATTGCATTTGAGTGTTCTTCATTGGATATCCTCTATACCTTCCTCATGTCCTCATTAATTTTGTGTAATGATTGCATTGTGTGTGTTGTATCTACCTCAAATTATGCCCGCTCTACCTTGTGGCTTCATCATCTTCTCTGAGATGTCACTTGAATACCACATTTAAATGTTCTTGAGTGGCTATCCTCTATACCTTCCTCATATCCTCATCGATTTTGTGCAATTGATTTGTAAAGCCCATGCCCAATAGCTACACTCCTATCTCATTGGCTTGAGGTGATATTAAAGAATTGGACTCAAAGCTACCTATTAATTTGGTTACATGGTTCTACCGGTCACCTTTGAATAGGACTCAAAGCTACCTGTTAATTTGGTTCTGCTGGTCACCTTTAAATAGGATACCTAACCTCCACACAATGCTCTATTGCTGCTTGACCTTGTACTTTGTGGTTCCTAAAGTATTCAAAAAGAGATTCCTCGTTTTCTTTATAACTTTTTGAACTTCTTTTGACAAGCTTGAAACCTTAACTCCACCATCGTGCCTAACCTGCACAAAGGGAAATTTCTTAATGAGGTCTTGTTTCTTCCATGGATGCTCTAAGAAACCAACCTATAAATTGCCTTTTGGGACTTTGAGCACATCCTCAACCATCTTTATGTCGATGTGAAGTGTAGTATTTCTGCCAGACAATGCAACTCTTCTTCACATTCAATTCTCTCATATTTTTTGGAAAGGTATTATTGGAGAGATTAATTGGACACATTGGATGTCATGATTGCAAGGCTGGCTTGAGTACTAGACCTAATATATGTCACAAAGGGTCTAATTGGAGGGTATTAGACCTTGAAGTGTGCCTCTGCTAAGATTTATATAATCAATACGAGGAACAAAAAGTTGCAGGGAAAAGGCTTGCGAGGTGCAAGGATTGCAAGGATTACAAGGATTAAGTAGGAGTGCAAGAAGTAAGTAAGAGGGGATGCAAGGAGTAAGTAGGAGTGCAAGAAGTAAGCAAGAGGGGATGCAAATCTTGCCAAAAGAGGCAAGGTGGCAAAAGCAAAAAATGGTATGTCTCTAATTTTACCCACTGCGATGGAGGAAATTAGCTTGCTTGTTTGGGTTTGGCATTCAATTACAACTAGTGGGCTTTCATGACAGCCACGGATGGTTGAAATGTGTGAGTTAATTTTCTTAATTGGGACATGGACACTTATAATTATGATGGTACATCTCCAATGCAGTGATTCTACTCACCGTGCTGGGCTTAATTGGATTATGTGCTGGCATAAATCGGCTTAACTGGCTCAATTGGGATGTGTGCTAGCATTCAATTACATGCGTGACATCTAACTATTCTCGCTACCAATTAGTGAGCACTAGTTTAGTCATACGCTTGTTACTTAGGCTATCTTTAACTTGACAAAATTAATTATGTAAAGTAACTTAACAGTAAGTGGGAAAAGGGTAGTTAATTATCTTAAAATGACGAAGCAAAGAGCATCATCTAGGTGAAATGATGGTGCACTGAGGACCTCAGAGTTTAATTAGGATTAAGTGGGATGCCTTAATTGTCTTGCTCTTAGCCACCACCCTTGACTTAAAAGGGGGTTTGGCCCTTCTCCCCCCCTTTGATAGAAGTGCCACATTGGGAAAAATTCCTTGTAGAGTCCTTCAAAGTCCAAATTATCCTTCAAAAGGAATTTTAGGCTGCTTAAGTGTTAGGCAACCAATTGCTTGTCAATTTCTAGTGGGGTGGCCTAGTGGGCGCTAGCTATTTAAAGTGCCATGCAACTAGTCAGGTGCACATCGCCTTCACATTACTCCACCCTTGTCTACTACTAGACCTTCCTATTGCACCTCTTTCTCTAGCCTCATCTCCAACCTCTGGATCCACCAAGTGCTATGTCTCACCTCTAGTTTATTCCATTCTTGGTCCTATCTATCAACAAGGTGATGGTTGTTCTCTCCCACGATTAGAGATTGGGAAAAATATTGGGAGGGAGATATTCTACAAATTGGAACTCAAGCACAATGCCACTATGCAAGAGCTTGGTAATGCTATTGATAATGTTGAGAGGCAAGGTGCCAATTTGGAGAGTAGCGTGAGCCCTTCTTGTAGGATGCCTACTCAAAGCTTTGAGAGAAGATTGAAACTATTAAGAAATAGTTGGTAGCCTTTGATTTTGTCCTTGCTAAAAACAAGCATATATTGGAACATCTAAAGATAAATATCTACACTCTCAAGTTGAGGGAGGAAATAACCAAAAGACAGCTTGCCACCATTGAGAAGTCATGGATAGCAATCCTCATGGTAGCATTATATTAAATCTAAAAGTTATTCTCTAGAGATGTGACAAGGTGAAAAGTGCAAGATATGCGATGGCCACATCATAGATGATTGCCACATCCGATGCCCCTTGTGTTTCCACCATGTGTACTTTTATTGCTTTGCCATATTCATGAAGGCAACATTGACATGTAGATTGTCTAAATACCCATTTCCTAAGACATGGATAGATTAAGTGTTCCTACCTCATGAAACTATTAGGGAGGAGAAGGTGGAAGCTATCCAAGCACAATGCGTGGAGAGATTACTTGTGAAACCAACAAGAAGGTAAATCTAAGGGAGCCAAGTTGTGGATCTTCGGAGATTGAGCGATGTAGGGGGAGATAAGTTATGGATATCTACCCAATAAGAAGGGGAAAAAGAAGCAATAGGAGTGAGGTTGCTTTGCTCAGTCATCTCTGGCTCACTCTTGTAAGACCTTCATTTCAATTACCATCTTGATGCTTGTTTTATGGTGTATTGAAGTTTAATCACGATACCTATGTGATGATTGATTATCGTTGAATTTCTCACTTTTGTATTTCGTGTTCATTTGGGTGGTGGACAATTGCCTTGTAGCCTAGCCTTATTGTTTCTTGGATTTTGGAATTTCAATTATAAGATGTGAGTTGCAGGCTATAAACTAGAGTCCATTGTCTCTATATAATAAGTTGTAATGTTACAAAACTCAATCCCTATATTTGAAGACTTAACTCCTTCAAAGGGGGTTTTGCCCTTCCTGAGAAGGGCAAGGGGAAATGAACCTTCAAAAAGAAGTGCTCTATTGGAAAAAATTTATTATATTGTTCTTAAAAAATGATTTAAACATCTTAACTAGAAGAATGACCCTTCAAAATGAAATTCTAGGCTACCCTTCACATTTGAGGCATATAACAAAACTCACTTGAGAGTAGAGATTTGATGATGAAGTCAGTCTTCTTCCTTATAGCCTAGGACATTTGAATTGTGATGGAATTTCACATAAGAGCATGGGGAAACTTCCATGACTATTTTGCAACTTGGTATGGCCTTGGTTAGATGGCACCTAGCCTGATGGTTTCTAGTCATTTAATAACTAGCTATGCCTGCAAGACATTCCATGATGCTCACATGAGTGGCTAAATCTATTTTAAAGATCCCTTTACCTTGTTTCTGCGAAGTATAACTTGCATTTGAAACTTAATAGCTCAGAGAATATGGGAGTAGGTAAACACTTGTGGCTTCTTATCTAAGAGTTTGTATCTGCAGCCTTTCTTGGATGCCTTCTCGGACAAATACCTCCAAGCACTCATTCCCACTTCTCATAGGTTAGTCCCCAATCATCCTTAAATGCTTCCTTCCCCTTATGTTTGGTCTTGGCACAAAGTATGGGTCATCTTCCTCATTCTTCTCAGAGTTAGTGACAACTGCAAAGTTATCCCTCTCTTCTAGTGCATGAGTGAGGTCATTAACTGCCTCCCAAATTACGGTCCACCATTTGTATCTTGGACATAGACATCATGTAAAGGGTAAATTTGGCATAGCTTGCATTGCTTCATGGTTGCAATGTCCTCACACTTCTCAAAATCTCCCACAATGCATGCACTACAAAAGCAAAATAGCTTTTTCTATTTTCAAAAAAACATGGTTGTCTAAAAAGCCCCGTGTGTTGTGCAAACTTTGTGTCCCATTAATGGTATTACAATCATATTTGTTCCTCCTTTGCACTTCATCCACCTTCGCCTCATGGAACACTCTACGCATTAAGCTATTATTGAGGCTCTATTATTGTATGTCAACTGTGCCCCTATGGAGAGGTTAGATGCAATCCATGTTGTTGCATCGTGGGCATTCTACAACTTATCTTGATGTCATGCTAACTAATGTCAATAAAGAGCTCACTTAATTATGGCACCACATCTATCATGTTTCGTTTTACCATGGTTGGATCCAAAAAAGCTCCACAACATGTTTAGACCCATGAGGGACTCAAAAATTGCGACAAAGTAGGTTCCACAGGTTGATTTAAATTGAGAGGAAGCATAATTTATTTTATCATTTTCTTTACTTGAGGATCATCTTTAGTTAAGAAAATCCCCGCACAATAGACAAGCATGTTGGACAAACAAGGTGTGAGGTTCTCTATCATCTAAAATGTAGAGAGAGTATGTGCATTGCACTTTGTTTAACTCTTTGGAGTCCACTAGAAGGTTGGTATTAGTCATAGAATCTGGCAGGTGATGTAGGTGATATGCACCAAAATTGTTATTTGCTTGTTATACCAGTGTTCACTTTGTATTTCATCTTGTACTTGAAAAAAATAATTTTCAACAAAATCAATCACAAAGATAATTGTATCCTTGGAGAAATGGGCAAGGCATGTCCTAGATTGCTTGTCTTGCCAACGTATTGTGAAAATGTGAAGCACATATTTTGGGATGTTAATAAGCTCCTATCTCTTCTTGTCTGATTCACAACATCAACCATTTTAGATATACAATGATAGGGTTGTCTTTTCTTTAATTCTATTGGGTAGACATATTGCTTCTTGTTTGCACCATCCTTCACACCACATGGTGGACATTTGCCACCAATTCATTCAATTTGGTGCCATTCAGAATCTCCGTTTGGACAAATCACTGGCTCCCACACAGAACGTAGCATGTTTAACTTGCTTGATCTTGCAAAACATGATAAGGATCTAAGTGGTTGGTAGACAAAACATTTACCTATGAGAGATAGGCATTTATCTCCAAGAAGCAATGCTCCAATTAGACCACACCTCAGGTCATTCAAAGCTTGCCAGGATAGGTGGTAACTCCATATGTATTCTAAAACAACAGGCATACTTATATTTGAGTCTCTTGAAATACTAGGGTTTGCAATGCTCAAAGATTCTCTACAAATCCTTATGTCAGGGTTCTTAGCCTTAAATATCAGGTATAGCCCCATCTACTCATCCAACATATTTAACGTAGTGCACCCAGACTGTCTCATGTTTGTTTTAGAGAAAAACAACATAGCTAATGTCTCCCTCTTCGCAGCTCGCTGAACTAAACTATGCATGCCAAGCCCATGCAATTCTTAGCGTGTTGGAAGAGTGGACATGGTAAATCCTTGTATGCGAGGTAAAGTTTCTAAGCATACAAGCCTAGTCCCTCAAATGAATTGATGTTACTTCCTAAACTGCTCCCACCAGCTTTGAGACCATAACTTGTCATTCTGATGGCACTACTCAAATGGGTGCATTTGTTTCCTGATCCAAGGCTAGCATTTCCCATTTGAAATTTCACTTCACCCACCCTAGTATATACCAAATAAATTACACATTGCACAAATGTCCAAGGGCACCGATGAGAGAGGATTGCTAGATCCCAAACAAGACTCCTCAGGCAGTGGACAATGAGCATCAGAAGAAGCATGAGTATTTCATGAAATGGGCCATGATCCTTTAGGACTTCAGATGACTTATATCCCAAGCAAATTTATCTTAGCTACTATTAATGAGAAACTATTGTGTGAACCGGTTGAATGGCTATAAACAAGTTTGCTCTTCGACATGGACCACACTCCCCTATGGCTTATTTAGAATCATGGCTATGAAAGAAATGAATTAGAAAGGGTTGTGCAATCAGAAACGTGAAATTTTTATGATGTGCTCACTTTTTTTTAAAATAAAGAAAACCAAAATGGTAGCTAAAGTTCTTCATCATGGGCTATGGATGATAAGAAACTTGCTTTTGTATCTAGAGAGTTGTGCCTCAAGCTTTAGTCAAGATAATCAAAGATCTACAAAGCTCCCCATATGGCCTGAGCCACCAAATTTGCCTCTCTCCCTTTGCAATCAAGATGCAGCGCTCTACAGTAGTTAGTGCGGAAAGGGAAGACTTTGCTGTGGATTTTGGAATGTGCACATTGGTGGGCCAACCATCCAAGGCATGCTCATTGCTGAAAATTCTATAGAACAAGCCCTTGTATTAACATTTAACATAATCTTTTAGTGTTGATACCTACATAACAAAGGTATCTTTTCTTCAAGATGAGAAAAGTTCCATTTCAAAACTTTGTGACTTTATTTATATGCACATTATGGTAACAAAGGTGAGTCCTCTATTTATGCACATAACTCACCATCTTCACAAGCTCTCATAACCATTGTTCACTATATACCTTTGAATAGCTTTCTACAACTCTTGCATTGGAATTCGAGTATTTGGTCCATGCTATTGTTGGCATGCTAATTGAGGCTGTGCTATGTGCAAAAGCGTTTTGGGCATCTTGAAAGATGTTTGTATTTCCAATGTTTTCTTTGTTGCAAGGTCTCTGTTACTTTTAAACTACATTACGACATCTCCAAATATGAGTGTTAGTGGAGCATCCGCCACATGGAGCATCATGTTTTATATCCCAATGGTGAATTTAAAAACTACATGCCTAATGGCATGGATGTTGACCAAAACTCGTATCTAGAGATGCCATAATGCAGAGTATTGGAGCCTCTCGTGACAGAAAACCTTGGAAGTACAAGCATCTTTTGATGACAAAAATTATGTGTGTACCGGATGCCCAAAATGCTTTCGCACTCAAAATGTCCTCAATTAGCATGCAAACAATGGTGTGTATTGGATACTCAAATTCCAGTGCAAAAGTTTTGTTATCAATCTAAGAGGTAATCCTCACGTATGTATGCAGCTTGACCTAGATGAAGGTCTCCCTAGCACTCTAGTTCTCCTCAATAGGGAAGGAGAGATCGTTAGAGAGTAGGTTCTCATCGACAAAAATCTTCCTAACTCTTGTTTCTTGTGTGATAATTCTAGCCATATAGTCAAGAATTTCCCTCTGAAAAAGGCCAAGACCAAAGCAGTTCCTACTGCTCCCCCCCAACTAATAAGAAGAAGTGGGTTCTTAAACCTACTAGTCCTCCTAATAATCCCCCCAATGAACCTATTGTTAATCTTGTTAAGTCTAGTAATGTGAAGATGGAGCCTAAAGAAGTTTAGCAAGAGTCCTCTCTTACTACTAGAAATCCTTTTGAAGCACAGGCTAATTGGAAGATAAATGAGTTGATGCAATGTAAACCAAAGAAAGAGGTAGAAGGTGGTTGGTCGCAAAAATTTGAAGATGAGGTGATTAGGAATGATGATCTGCTAATAGAGGACAATGAGGATGATTTTCAGGAAATGTTACCTCAAATAAAGAAGGATGTAGTGTTTCAAATCAAGGCCCATGTAGTCATTCACAACAAAAGGAGACTTTATCAACTTAAAGGTTCTTCTACCCATACTAAGAGCCCCAAAGCCTGAGGTTAAGAGTGGGCCTAAAATACATGGTAAGTAAACCTATCTTGTTCCTCAAACTTAATGTGTGTGGACTTATAGACCCCTCTCCCTCTATCACATGGTCCAATAGACAATTGGTGGAGTTTGGAAGGGAGGCAAGGTTGGATGGAGCCTACTTATCCCAAGAGTTTTTTGTGAAAAGCATCAAGATATACATATGTTGGAATATGAAGCCAAAGTGAGTCTAAAATGAGAGTTCTAGGTGTGTTTTATAGTCTAGTGAGTCCTAGACATGCCACGTGTCATATTCGAAGTTATTCCATATACACTATGGCTTTCTAGAGTCTAGTGTCACACTATATAGTGTTGTACTTGTCTAATGTCTAATATATCAGTCAACATCAAGCTTTTTGGCATCATGTGAGTACTTTTCCATTGCTTTCATTTTCTTTCCATTTCATTTCCATTATGCTTGTTATCTTTCCTTTCCATTCCTAGTGTTAGCTTGCTTCTCTCCCTACCACTATGATCTTTCATGTGGTATCAGAGCCATGTTCCTAGCCCTGCTCTCTCTTTCCCTTTCCCTTCCAAGAGGTTGAGGTGAGGGAGGCCAATGAAGCTACTCTACCTACTCCTCCTTGGAAGGCTACCCTCTTCTCTCCTTCCTTGAGCTCTCTTCTCCATGCCATGATTTGCCACCTCTCTTCTCCTTCCTTTAGCTACATCTTTTTGTGACCTATGGATGATGTGATGCTTCTATCCAGATCTAGAAGTAGAATCACGGCTTTGTGTATTCAGTAACGTTGTAGAGGACCTTGAGTACTACAATTTTTGTTTTTACATCATTGCAATCCGAGTTTTTCTATGAAAAGTTACAGCCCTTGCAAGAAGTGACGAAATTTGTTTCCGCGCGTGAATTTGTTTCTGGAGCTCAATGATTTGACCGCTTTCGCACAAGAAAGGTGGCCTAGGAGTTATAGATGTGAAACAAGCTGCTACTAAGTTTGCCTCTACATGGATACTTTAGTGCTTCTTAATTTTGAACTGGGTTGGGCCAAGTTCTAGGCGTAACACTTCATACATGTCAAACCCCTCAGGGCTTTCAAATCAAGTAACTACCCTATATTAGCTACTATTTTTCCTACTGAACCTTGTAACACAAAAGGCAACCAATTATGGAGATCACTTTGGGCAGCCTTTGAGACAATCAAATGTCAGTAGTATTCTCTAGTAAGGGGGCCTTTATGTGTTTGGATTTAAATTTGGGTATCTATTATTCATAAAAACTCCCCTCTTGATGATAGTGACTTTAGCTACTCGGTCCTAAACTCTAGATGGAAACTCCATGATAGCACTCACTGCTAGAAAGCTATATTTCTTAAAATATGGGGCAAAGAAATAGTACAAAAATTTTCAACACTCCTATGGCTTATATTATACAAGGATGTATGGACAAATGCCAGGGGTCTTAGAATTGGCAAGCGTTGCCCTGGAATCAAGGCATAAATTTTTCACTTTTTATGGCTTGCCCTCATGCCAAAAGAGTTTGGAATACTACTTAGATCCAATTAGGGGAGCCTTTGAATTGGTAGTCTATTCCCCTAGGGGAAGCATTTACAGTTAAGCAACCTTTTGGGACCATAGTTAGAGCACGCGCACTTTGGGTTTTATTGATTTCTAGTAATGCTTTTCAGTTTAGTCATTTAAATACTAATTCTAAAGATCTTTTTTTGGATTGGCTCTTAGGAACATCCCAGACTAGTTCATGTCATCTAGATGTTTAACAGAAGGAGATTGAAGAACATGAAGCTACTTACCAGAGAGAGAACAATTAGGAATGCTAGTTTAAGGGTATCATTGAGCTTGCTTCTGATTCTAAATGACATTATGGATCTACTAGACTGTTATACTTTAGTGACTAGGTCCTTCAGCTTCCTTTCATTGTAGGGTTTAGTTACTAGTTCATCCAGCCACATGTTACTACAATTACCTATTATTGGAGGGCTCCTTTTCTATCAATTTGGTTTTTTGATTGGCTCTATACCTCTGGCCCTTTTGGGACTAATGATAAGAATGTAGTGGACTTGAAATGTAAATATTTTGATTAGTAATTTAATTTTACTCTTCTGCCCCCCCAAAAAAATTCAAACGCAAAAGTGAGAGACGTTACATTTTGGGAAAACCAATGAGACTAATTGTGTTTTTTAACCTCTTATTGCACACGTCACTAACTTGTGCCCCCTAAACAATTGCAAAGAAACACAAAAGTGCCTAAAGCAAAAGTCAAAATGGCTTGCTAGTAGGTTTGATGTTATGGATTGAGAAATGTAACCACCTTTGGCATGCTTATGAAAAGGAGCCACTGCAATATTATAGATAATACTTCCACTGCATCGTATTTCTACAACAATAAGGTAGTTGCATGCCTCAAAAGAATTTGTTGGGCCACTATCACGTCCTCTAACCCAACATGAGTCCCTTTTGGTCTCAAACTTTGACGTGGGTTAATAAAGCTTTTGGAATTTAGAGATATGAACTCCAAATAGCCATTGTGGCTATTTTGACATGGTGGAGATTAAAATTGTAGAAGCCCTCTTTGTAGAGCCAACATGAATTTATTTACTGCAGATCCTTTGGATCTCCTTTGCAAAGCGTTTGGAGAAGTATCTTCTTCAATTTACGATTTTGACTTCTTCTCCTTCCTCTTCCTTTTTTGAGAGCAGTTTCACATGTACTCAAGACTCTTTTGGCCCTCTTGAAACCTTCACCCAAGGGATGTGTTTCTTCTTTCCAATAGGCCTAGAGCATAGCTTTGCTTTGATTCCACTATAATCAAAATAAGGAATTCTCTAACATACACAAAGTACCACTTGAAAAATATAAAAGAATTGAAGGCACAAGGAGACAATGACTCCAACTAGGTATACACCCTTCCCCCAAATGATTGGCTCACATCTCCCCAAGTAGAGTGTTTGAGATCCTCTATTAAAGAATAAGGAGAGAAAATTATCCTCCACCAAAGAGGGATGCTTTTTACATTGCCACTTTGGGCTTGATTGAATCAGAATGATTTATGCCCTCCTGCCAAAAATATTGTTGAAGGCATACACTATCAAAGTAATACAAAACTTGGTGTATGGCCCTAACATGTGCCACGTGATACCTCCAATCCTCATCATTAGTTCCATCACTGTACTTAAGATGCAATCACTTTAGTAACAACAACTTGAATAAATCTATGAATCAATCAATCACAATATTATTGCGCTCTATGTACAATAAGCATACACAACACCAATAACACTGGTGACATCAGTATTAACACAGAATCACCCACCATACTGACCATCTAGCATGGCAAAATCATAAGCCTAGCTAGTCATCCCTAACTAAAGCACCAAGGCATCCACTAGAAACTCCGCCGCATTTGGTGCAGTCCAATTGCAACATGACTATAATATAGAATAATATCCCTAGCAAAAGCGATGTAGGAATATAATATTTGTAACACTTTCTCTGGCTTTTGATAATTCCATCCCTTCCTCTAGCTTGTAGGAGCTCCATTCTTCCTCTTTTCCATCTCAGAGATTTACCTCAACGATGTCTTGTACCCTCGTCTTGTACTCATCTTAGAGCATGCTTGAGTTAAGTAAAAGGTCAAGGTTGAGGCTTCCTTCGCATTGCTATAAGGTGGCATTGGTTTAAGGTCATTTAGTCTTGACCTTCCTAAAATCTTAGAGAGATCTAAAGGCAACTATTTTGACTCCGATCATTTGGTCATGAAAAACAAAGATGATAGATTTCTTCAATTTCGAGCCTTTGGTTATAATATGACATAAAGATTGTGAGGTTACTTGCAATCGCTTATATTCATTATTTAGTGCTAGTTTAGTTTGTTGATTCTTGATGACAACTGTAGTTTTGATTATATGCATTACAAATTTAGTTTTATTTTTGGTTGGTTGGTGGGTAGAGCTATAGTATGTTGGAACAAGATGACAGTTGTTGTAATGTTAGTTCTTTGTAGCTTCTTTTCCTTTCGTATCATGTATGCATGATTGCACTATTTAGTCCTTGTCTAAAGCTTGCCTCCCTTCTAAAATTTCTCCAATCCCAACTTAGTTTCTTCCTTACATTGCCACCTCCGTTAAGAATCTTCTCATTTCGATGATCCAAATCAATTTCACTTCCAATAGCTTTACATCTTCTACTTCTCTCTAGCGGATCACCCAATTTTCTTTTACCTCGCCTTGCAATCACCATAATGTTAGAGATCCTAGCCTCAATGCTTGCTTAGCCAAGTGCAAACATCAGTAAGAGAAAGTTGCAAGAAAAAAAGCAAAGAAGCAAATAACCATTTAGATGAGTAAGTAGCTCTTGTCATGAATCTTATTGCCTAAATTGCATATTTGTCCACAACATAGCTTCTTGTAGAAGGTAAGGATGTTTTTTTTTTGAAAAAAATAAAAATAAAAAATGATGTTTTTTTTTTTTGCAAAAAGAGACTTCTATTAAGTATTAAAGAAAACCGTTAGAGTAAGCTCCATATGGGATACACCATGCAATGCATGAGAAGCTCAAAAGCCAAAAAGAAGGGATTGGGGCTGAAATTGCCATCTCAATCCTGTAGAACCCTCCAAATGATGCTATTTTTAATTAATTCAAGGGGGAAAATTTTTAATACTTGATTTCAATGATGGATGGATGAGAGAGAGAGAGAGAGAGAGAGAGAGAGAGAGGGGGGGGCGGAGGGGGAGGGGGGGGGAGAGAGAGAGAGAGAGAGAGGGGGGGGGAGAGAGAGAGAGAGAGAGAGGGAGGGGAGGAGAGAGAGAGAGAGAGAGAGAGAGAGAGGGAGAGGGAGGGAGGAGGGAGGGAGGGAGGGAGGAGAGAGAGAGAGAGAGAGAGAGAGAGAGAGAGAGAGAGATGTGTAACTTGTTCACACTCTCTTTTGGATCTAGAATGAGACACATAAACCAAGTATTCCTTTGACCTTTACCTTCTTTAGCTTGAATTTCGTAAAATTTCAGTTGACGCCACAGATCTGGCTCACTATTGCACCAACTTGAGAATAATCAAAAGCACCTTTGGTGGACCATGTGTGCATGCAGCATATATTGTAGTGTCTTCGATGCAGTGTCGGAAGTACTGAGCTACGGGATTGCATCCATGTGTGTGGATATGTTTTTTTCCCCCTTGCACCCACTCACATACCCATGGCCCACTATGAGTGGCACATCTGCCTGGGGGCTTGCGTTGCGTGGTAGCATGAGACATCCCCAAGATTGAGTGAGAGAGAGAGAGAGAGAGAGAGAGAGAGAGAGAGAGAGAGAGAGAGAGATGTGTGAATTGTTCACACTCTCTTTTGGATCTACAATGAGACACTAAACCAAAGTATTCTTTGACCTTTACCTTGTTTAGCTCGAATTTCGTAAAATTTCAGTTGACGCCACAGATCTGGCTCCACTATTGCACCAACTTGAGAATTATCAAAAGCATCTTTGGTGGACATGTGTGCATGCTAGCGTATATTGTAGTGTCTTCGATGCAGTGTCGGAATATTGAGCTACTGGAGTGCATCCATGTGTGTGGATATGTTTTTTTCCCCTGCACCCACTCACATACCCATGGCCCACTATGAGTGGCACATCTGCCTAGGGTCTTGCATTGCGTGGTAGCATGAGACATCCTCCAAGATTTGATAGAGGGTCGCCAACTTACAACGGAGGCAAATATGTGAAATATGCGTGGTTATGCCATGGTTTGCATTGTTCCCACGTCTAGCCCCAAGATTTGCGTGGCATAGTAGGTGCTCAGATGGAGATGAAAATTTTCCTCTCTACTTGGGCAATACAGGGGTAAGTCTTTTTTCAGGAAAAATCAATGATTCAAGTTATTTCACCCGAGCATTACGGCTACGACATCCGAAATGCGATTGGAATCATCGATAAGAGGGGTCGGAGGCAAGAGTAGAAGAAGGCCACGGGGACATAAGTCGGGCAGCGCGACGAGCCATGGCATATATATATTGCGAGGTGTAATATGCGTGGGAAAGCATCTCGTAGGTGGGGAGGCAAGCGCGGGTCTATGTGTGCGTGCGTGAGTGCGTGGGGATGTTAATGAGAGTGGCATTCACCCAAAAAGAAAAGGTAAGGAGAGTGGGGAAGAGGGAGGTTTTAAAAATTCAAACGAGGAGGAGGAGGAAAGTGCTATTTTGTTTTGAAAAAAGAAGAAGAAGAGAAAAGAAGGCTATTGACCGAGGAAAAAGAAAAAAAGAGAGAGAGAGCTTTTGAATTTCAATTGAATGATGATGAAGATGATCATCATCTTCAACATCTTCATCTTGTCATCTTTCTCCTTTGCTTTGCTTTGCTTTGCTTTCTGCACTCCACCTCCAAATTCTGTTCATTCTCCATTCAAATCCATCTCTTTTTCAATTCGCATCAGTAGCTCCAAGCTTCCAAATCTCCTCTCCTTGCCTTCCCTTCTTCCCTTTTCCATCCCTTCCTTCGTAATTGCCTCCCACCACCCACTTCCCTTCTCCATGCTCCCTCCTCCTCCCTCGCTTTGATCGCCTTCCTTCCCAGCCTTCCCTCGCTGGACACCTCTCGCCCATCATGACGGGCGTCCCAACCTCCTCAGCAGACCGGCCCGAGCCCGCAGGAGCCATGGATTCTGAGGCAGCTGCTCAAGGTACCCTTGTTCATTGCGAAATTCAAGGAAACGTTTTGGGTTATAGAGTAGCATTTTCTCCGTTAATGCGTCGGCAATCGGCAAATCTGACTCCTCACCTGCCGTACAGGTTGCCTTATCTTGCTCGGTTAGTTTCCATTATAAGTTTCCCCAGCTTCATATCTTCATCCTGCGTTGTTGTATGGAGCTGGATTGCCGTTTTCTTGCCTGCAGTTTGTTGCATCATACAATTTCTACCTTATTCGGAAGCGTCTTTAATATTTGTAGATATTTTTTCATACTTTAATGATGGATTCTGTTTCCTGCCCATTTGATCATCATTGATCCCCTAGCTAGCGAAGGGTTGAATCTGATCGACAGTTATCCTTCCCCTGTAATTGTCATTTTGATTCTGGAACTTCTTCTTCGCAGGGCACGTTGATTCTTGACAAATGTGCATGCTTATAGTTAGTCAAAGAGAACAAGGCAGAGGCCAACAAATGAAAGAGCGTACTGATCTGTGATATTGGAATTGAACAGGGGTGACACAAGGGGTGCTTGGTTATGTTCCTCATCCAGTTCCAACCGTACCTGCATATCTTCCATTGTCGCAAGCATGTCCAAGGTTGGAAATATTTGTCTTTTCAGAATTAACTATAATAGAATGAGTTGGGCTAAAAAGTGGGCTCTTGCCTAGTTATTAACATTTCACGATGGAACATCCGAGTTATGGGCTTTAAGTATAATTGTATTTGTCGATTTATCCTGATCTCAGCAAGCTTTGTACCCTGCATGCAAAGTCAGAGCCTAACATTTCTTGATGGAAGATCTGACTCATTGGGCTTAGACTACATTATTTCAAATAGATAATCTGTTGATCTTATCAAGTCTTGGTTCTGTGTGTAAGCAATAGAGTCATGTACCGGCCAATTGCCCAGCCCGGACAAGGGCTCTCACCAAATCCAGCACCTGTTCAGCAAGCACCGGTTCAACAGGACGATCATCCTGCAAGAAAGCCTGTTCGACAATTGGATTTTACTTCCATGTATGGTGGCACATGTACATCAGCAGACACTTCAGTCCGTCCTGGGCCTGTGACTATGTAAGTTGCATAAATGTAAGGGTTCCAAGGAGTTAGGGTGTTTGCCATGGACCCTGAAGAGTTTTTTCATGCAAGATACTGCTACAAAATTGCATATTCGATGTCTAAATATCCAAGTAATTGCATTCCATTTTTTGATCTCTCTTTCTGTGATTTTTTTTTGGGGGGGGGGGGGGTATGGGCAGCCGACGGAGTAAGGTTGCTGTATTTATTTGTTGCAGTTGTCCCACAGAAGAATCTGACATAGTAGTCGTTAGTGACCCTTACAGAGTTTGATAGCGTATCTCCACAAAATGGTTTAGGAATACGCGTGCATGGGTTAACTTATATCAGTGGCAAGGGCTTTTGAAAGAAACCATATACAGCCAGTTTGATATTGTGGAATCTGAAATTGTGTAGATTTGGCCAATTACAAATTGCTTTAGATGATCGCAGCCAAATTTTTGGTAGATAACTGCTGCAGGCCCTCTAAAGTAAGTGCCAGCAACGAAATCCACATTAAAAAACAAGGCAGAATGAGAAACCGTTAAGAGCCTACACGATTTCAGAGGGGGTGTGGTGCAAACCTATCAAAGTTTTGTTTTGAGGAATCCAAGCTCTTAGGCACATCATATGCCTTGAAACATTCAAAGCTGAAAAAAAAACAGGTCTAAAGATAACTCCCTTTTACTTTGAGTGCTTGTTCTGACCATGACTGAATTTTCCCTTCACCTTTGGAGTTGCATGTGTTTATTTGCATTGAGTTCCAGTTTGTACTTCTCTCTTTTGTATGGACAGATTTATGACCCTAGTGTTGGTTTCTCTGTGTGCTACTTCACCAATGAATATGCCTATTCAGCTGGAGCTCAACAGCCATACTTTTTCCATTAGTGTGTTCACATTTATGGCTATAATGTTGGTGACATTGCATAAAGCACTTAAATATTTATGATCTGGTTAAAGCACTTTGTCCTCTGATGATTTTGGGAAAAGTGGAGCACACTGATTGCTCACAAAATCTTAAGACAGTATTTGCATTAGTGTCCAGTTTGTTGGGTTTTTTACTAAAGGGCATATGGATTATTACCAGGAAAAATGGTTCTCCAAGAGCTTCAAGGATCAGGCCTGCATTTGAGACAAAGGAAAGCACTCCAAAGAAGTGCAAGCAATGCAACTGCAAGAATTCTCGTTGCTTGAAACTGTAAGTGTTGCCTAATACTATAGGAAGCAAGTGATTGACTTGTAGTTTACTGTGCCTACAATGCTATGGGGTATATGGATTCTTTTTCATGGTAAGTTGTTTTCTAATTGCTGGGAACTGGTGTTGCTTGATCTACACAGGTATTGTGAGTGCTTTGCTTCAGGAACATACTGTGATGGATGCAACTGTGTGAATTGCTGTAATAATGTAGAGAATGAGTCTGTCAGGCAAGAAGCAGTCGAAGCCACTTTAGAACGTAACCCAAATGCCTTCAGGCCAAAAATTGCGAGCAGCCCTTCTTCTCACAGGGAAAATAGGGTATCATTTTTCCCCTCTTTATATTAAGTAGATTGTATTGCTTCTTGAATCTTGTATGGAATCTTGAATGCTAGTGGTACTGGGATGATAGGGACTTTTTCCTTTGGAAGTTGGACTCTGGAAATCATTTCAGAGTGATTGCTTCTGGCTTATCAAGTCAGACTGGTGCATTTTTCTCAAAAGCGTTTGCTTATTGGGAACAAGAATTGCTGTATCTATGTAATGATAAGTAGTACAAAATAGGCATAAATCCTGGATTCAGTCCTTGCGCAAAAGTCAATGATAAATGGCACGGTAGGCATAAATTTTGGATTCAGCATATCAAATGAAGGGAGCTGCCTAAGAAGGAAGTCAAAGAATGGTGATGAAATTCAAACACTAAACTTCTGGAAATCTCTCGTATGTTGACGAGATACTCTGTCCTGGATGTGAGGTAACCAAGGCCCCAAAAGAAGAGCGATGGCTGCACTAATCAGTTTTATTAAAATAAAAACTTCAAGCTGAGCTTGAATCTTTGGTGCTACTTATGCATGGGAAGAGGAAACCCATGTATTATCTACCAAGACCAGAATATTCTTGTTCCTATTTTAGATTGTGAACAATCAAGGTTGCTATAGCCTTAGCTATAGCTGGGTCCCAAAACACGTGTACATGGTTATTGGTCTCACAATTGAATCAAAAACAAGAAAGCTTTCATCTTCTTTTTGAAAGTAAACCCTAGGAATTCGTTCACATCTAGCTGCCTGGGCAGGTCTCTCCTCTGCGGTCTCCAAGAGGTAGCACACCGCCTGCCAAGCACCACTGCCACGATCATTGTATGTCTTTGCAAGTCAGAGAGTAAGGAGGAGATATCTGGAGTCCTTATGTTGGTGTCAACATGATGTCATATTGTGCTCTCTAGATACCGATTGCATCGTGTCCCCTTTATCCTCTGGTTACGGTCTCCCGAGTGGAAGAAATCTACGATTGTCCTCTGACTGAGTTCCAACTGGCCAGCTTGGTCTTGCCTTCACTTAGAAGTCGATCTCCATGTTGTTGGGCCTCGAGTAGAAAGGTTGCCACACGTTGCTGATCGGGATGGTCCATAGATATATATATATATATATATATATATAGAGAGAGAGAGAGAGAGAGAGAGAGAGAATTCCTTAAAGTCTTCGGAAGACCGATGGGTCTATGAGACTGTGAGAAATCTGATACAACAAGCTAAAAGGGTAGAGCTACTAAACAAGCATCAACACCCATAACATAACATCAATATGATCCTGTCCGTCATAACTCTCATCATGTGTCATCAAAATACAAAGCAAAATCTGGTCCCATATTGCAACGTTTCGGAAACGTTTCGGGGCAAACCTGAAACGTCTATAAAAACGTTTCGTGCATAATAGGGTATTTAAATATATTTTTTTCCCAAAAAAATTAAAACGTTTTAGATTTTTACCACCAGAAATCCAATACTTAAAAAAAACTCATGAAACATAGTGTACATACATTTGATATGTCTCTTAGAACTTGAAATTGGATGCTTGAAACATATTACTAATTTCTAAATCAGAAAATTAACAACACATCATTGTAGATTCAAGCATCAATGGTTTTATTTGAGAATTGAAAAAGATACATGGAATCATGAATCATGATTCATGTCCATTCTGCACCTAGATGGGCCTAAGGCAAATGTATGGGCTGAAGGTCAATTTCAGCATATGGGCGACGTGATGTGACACTAGATTTCCCAAAATCAGGGCAAATTGTGGTTTTTTGAACATTGGGGGTCCCAAAATGCACATTTCAGAAAACATTTCTGAGACATTTCGCATGTTTCGGGCCTACTATGCTCCAACCTTGAACATGGAAGGGATGTCTCTAAGTGGAATTTGTGTGTCTGTCTGATATGTCGTGTCGTTGGCTTTGGGTCATGTCTGTGTCTGAGGCCCACGGGGGGGTAGCCTTTGCGGTCCGGCTGGAAAAACTCTATGATCATACTCTAAGAAGAGTCTGCCAGTGTGCCCCGCCCATGTCTCTGTGATCTGAGTAAGCGCTCTCGATGTTTGATTGCCTCATGGATGAAGACGGCCAAACATCTGTGGTTTGGAAAAGCGAGGAAGCGGGAGAGCAGCCCGAAGCTATCTTTGAAGCTACAGTAGTAGCACCCTTGGATCTCCTAGTACACTAAGCATCTGAAAATGAAATGCTCCTTTGTCTTGATCTATCGTAGATCACACAAAGTGCATATGCCCCTCTCTCTGGGTACTCCCTTAGCTCACCCACTCTCAATCCGGAGTCGATGTGAAGAAACCCGGAACTGCCCAATAGAGATCCTCAATGGGTGAATCAAAGTATATCCTGGAGGACCAATAAAGCCGTAATCAGGATTACTTACGCAGTGGTCTCTGTAGAAGCTAAGTTTCATTGGGAGATCACCCGTTTCCAACCAGATCCGGTATGTGTGTAGTTGCAAGAGATCCTCGCGTACGACCTGGATGACCTCATGATACCTAAGTGGGAGAAATGTCGCATCAATGTTGTACTAGAAGAAGGGAAGTCTATCCATGTAGAGCCCACTCTCTCGAATTGAGTGTCTGTGTGTGAATACCATTATCTTTGGTCACCCTCATCTGTTAGGGCCATAGAGGAGGACAATGCTAGCCATGGTAGTCTGTGATGTCTTGAAATTCAGTGTCCGTACCCTTTGACATGATATAGATAGTGATGACTTGGAATAAAGCATCAAGTTTTAGTGGAGATGATCCAAACTCAGCTTGAATGATCTGGTGGGAAACCGACGGCTTACTGCGAATCATCCGTGATAACATGAGAACCTGGAGATGACCCCCGCCCCAGTTTGCATTAGAGAGATCCGGACCCTAACAAGTGTTGCCATACATCCTAGTTGGACAGAGCAAGGAATCGAATAAGAGACCCTTGGTCCGGGGATCCTGAAAGTGCAAGATGAAGCATTGCCTCTCCAGCTTGGCTAACAAGGCATACCCTTTGCTCAGATGGGCCTGCATCGCCGGTCTTATTGTAAAAATAGGGTAAGAAAAGAGAACCCCTTGGTATGTGTAAGACGAAACAATCTCAACCAGTGATCCATCAAAGTTAACTGCTCTCTATGCATGGCTGCTCGGGATGTATTGAAGATCATAATCTTGGTCTTACCAAGATTGACCTTCAAATCATGTGACTCACAAAAGGACTCAAATGCATCTAAGAGTTGTTGGAGGCCCTCTGCAAAGGAGGATAAGAGCACCACATCATTTGCGTACATCAGCAAGAGAGCATCCAGCCCCTCCCAAAGTCTGCATAAATGTCTCGAGCTCATCTATGTAGAGGCTAAACAAGTTTGTGAGAGAGGACACCCTTGTTTGACCCCAATAGTACTTATGATCTCCTCTATCTATCCAGCTTTTGTTTGGACTCTGCCTGAGGCTCTCTCGTAAATTGCAATGACAACCCAAATTATCTCCTGGTTATAGTCATCCAATGAGGCGGTCCCTCGGTACCATATCAAAGGCTCTGCGGAAATCCACAAAGCAACAATAGACCTTCTACTTCCGTGCCTTGGGCTCCTACTTGACTATAAGTATGTGATCCATGGTACCGTGGTCACGTTGGAACTCGGCTTGCCTCTCTCTGCTCTGAGCACTTGCATCTCTGCGAATCGACTGACCTTGGTATCAAGTATTGATGCGTAGATCTTGGACATGACATGTTTGATCATGATGGTTCTATATTTCTTTGGGCTCATGGGTGAAATAGTGTTAAGGGTCTAGGTCCATGGAAAGCCAACGTAAAGAGCTCCATTAAAGAGCTTTGCTAAGATCAAGGCTAGAATATTAATCCCATAGGCAATGAATTCAGTACACAGACCCTCTTGATCTTTCGCTCGGCCATTATGAAGCTTCATCACGGCATCCTTAACACCACCCTTAGTGAAGAGAGTGTAGGAGGTGGAGCGAGTTGAGTGTGAAAGGTCAGGAACGGGTTGATGTGGAATGTCGTATAATGTGTGTGCATATGCGTGCCAAACTAGAGTATTTGGTTGTGAGGGGTGAAGGGGATTGCCGCTCAAGGACTTTCTGCTAGAAATCCTAGGAGTTGTCTGAACAAGATGTTTAGAAACTCATCATTATGGTTGACAAAATCCTGCTTCTTCTGGCGCATCAATCGGCGATACTCATGCATCGTCTCCAATTTGCTTGGAAGGTTATGTTCGACCTCGAATATGAGTTGACGGTGCAGAGCCTTACACTCATCATCGTACCAGTTATTGCAAGAGACGGTCTCAGGACGTGGTGGACGATTGGAACGAGTAATGTAGGGGAAGGCGTGAGGTGCAGCCTCGTGAAGTGAGTGAGTGATCAAAGTTGTGTGGTCCTGTAGAAGGGGTATAAAATCGATATATGTGAGCAGTGTATAGAGGTGGGCAGGCATAGTAACTAGGTGAAAGAAATGTATGTCATAATAAGTGGTACGAGTGATCGGTGGTATTGCGAGACGGGAAGTAGAGATGCGGAAGAAGCGGTATGTATGGTCTGCTTTTGGAGGAGGTGGTACAACAGTGAAATCAGTGATATGAGATGCGAAGGCAGGGGATCCCATGATGTAGTCGACTATGCTAGAGCCGCCCCCATGTGGAAAACAAGTGAAACCACCCGAGGAGGGCCATCGATTGAGACCATTGTAGATAATGAGATCATGTATCCTACCCAAATCCAATAGTGCATCTTCATAAGATGTGATTGGGGCCCGTATATCAGTTGAGACTTGCAACATACTTGCATCAACCAAGTCGATGTTTGGCAGCAAGATAGCATCGTCTTTGAAATTAGGGAGTGGCACATGACACACCCCTGTCCTCGTGTTCAAGTCCCCAACAAGGACTTTTCCATGGCTCTAGAAATCTACAATGTTTGGATAGAGTGCTACATAAGGCGACATCCTAGTCTCCTCTTGGATATTTTGAGCAAAGTGGGAAGTAGCATATTGCAATGAATAAGTCTTTGTTTTCCGTACGCTTGATCTGGATCCAAAGAAACCTGGAATGTATGTCTCTCCTCTCTATCGAGATCGCCCCAAAAAGAGATGACTTGTAAAGTATTGCTACCTCTCCTGAACCTCGTACCTCGCTTGGATCCCTCGTCTTGTCTCTATAAGTAGTCTCCTAGGTGTAACCGTTGCCCACTAGTAGTGGGCACTCTGGACTCTGGTGTGTCTCTATGTAAAAGACTATGTGTTGGTTTGTATAGGTTTGTATAGGACTCTGATAAATACTCTGGTTCTAACCATAACGTACCATTACAGTTTCAAATGGTATAGGACAAGGTCTCGACATCTTGATTCTCATAGACCCCACCCCCTTAGGTGGGAGTGGGAACAGATACTCGACAAGGGCCTGTACAAAGTCACCCATCTCGTACCGCCGCTCACATGCGGACCAAATCCTGTTGGTGCATCAGGGTGCACCTCTCCTCATCCATGGAGATCGATGGGTGGTCTTGTAGGACCGATCTACGGCGTAATGTTGCTAGTTGAGCTTGAGTATCATGGAATTGTATGATAAGGGGTTGCTCTCGGTTGGGGTCTCTCCCCACTCGCCAAGCCCTCTCGATTGCGTGCTATGCGATCCCCAAGGTGGTAGCCACAAAAGTGGTCGCATCATCCATTGGTGTAGCGGTGCGAGGGGTTCCACAAACTTTGATGTTGAGATCCTTATTGGCCCTCTACTACTCCATGAGAGTGGCCGAGACGGTGGCCTTTGTAGGCTCCTGTTTGGCCACATCCACCCATCTGGATGTCTTCTTGATTATAGATTGCATGTTGGCAATCTGCGCCTCCACCACTGGTGTACTCCTCGGGGCTGCATGTAAGGCGGTGACTTCCTTCCAAAGTTGTGTAATGTCATGTCTGAGCCCTTGAATGAGCCCACCCTGCTCGTATATAACACGAGTATGATCCTAGGTGAAGCGGGCTTGCTACTGTGCGAAGTGTTAGCTCCACCTCACTCGTATACTGTGCACCTCCATGAGGAGAGACTCCCAGGCATCTTTTGGATCGACTCCTGTGAACTCGGGTTCTTGAGGGATATGAAATTGAAAAGCGTGTGGCACGAATGTAGGGGGGTGAGGCTGAATAGTCGGTGGTGATTGAGTAAGCTAGGCAAATTATGAGGATGACTGAGGTGGTTCTAGTTGGAGGTGGGAGGGGTGGCTGGTTGAGAGGGAGAGGTGAGAGAAAGGACGAGGAGTAATGTGGGCATGTGTTAGTCACCTTCGATGATGGCGACATGAGTGATGAATTTGGTGATGGGTTTGTGCTAGCGGGAGAAGAGGTCGATATCGAGTCCCCTGTCAAGGATGTAGCTGAGGTAGATGTTGCTGCTGAGGTGGAGTCCCTTCGTACCGCTATGCTGTCCACTTCAAGCCTAGGGAGGACATATCAGGTGGTGCCTGAACCAGAACAACATAGAGTGATGCCGCATATGTGTGTCACACACGTGGGTCTGTGATGGGAATGGTTGGCTTTCCCTCAGACAGAAGCCCCCATGCAATAGTGGGGGCACCTCCTTGGAAAATCACCTCATTTATCGTGTGTGAGAGGAACACCCGCCTCTTACGTCGTGCTAGATACTGTTTGGTTCCATGTGCCTCAGACCTCATCCAGTGCCCCGAAATTTGTTCTTGTATGAGGTGAGATTCATCTTTTGACACACATCATCAAACCATGGATTGTGGGGCATCTTCCAATTGGAGGGCGTGTTATAGATCGGGTTGTGGGGAATGATCTAATGGCAGCATCTTGGATCAGTGATACAAGTGTCTATGAAGTATGAATGGGATTTGTATCATCCCCAAAGGGAGTTGCTAGCCCATGGGGCAAGCGAGTCATGTATATTGCATCAAGAGCATGATCAAAATGTACCCAGACTTGGGTGGGAGTAGGGGAATCAAGTCCTATATCTGGTAGTGTAGTCAAGATGCTGAATGACAAATGTGAGCGGTCAGCGTCAATTAGGGGGGGGGACTATAAAATCATGTACCTTTGTCACAAAAGCTGGGGAGCCCAATAAGTAGTCCACTGTGCTAGTGCCCCCTCCATTGTCGAAAGTAGGTAAGTCCTTTGGATAATGGCCATATCTGAAGAACGTGTGGTGCATCCTCTGAGTGTCTCAATATCCCGAGCTCTACTGCATGGTTGCCAAGAGTTTCAGAAACGGTGATATGAAGCATGGTGAGAAACGGTGTTTCGGAGTTTCGGCCCCATTGAAAGAAACAGAGTTTCTGTTTTTAAGGTTAATAATGTATATATATTATACATACATATATCATTAATAAAAACATTACAAAAGCTTGAAAGATACCTCTTCAATCAAGTTCAAAATGACCTATAAGACAAGTCATGCAATGGAACAAGTCATATCAAGTTGAGGATTTAGGAAGTAAAGGATTTTAGAAGGAAGGTGGAGCTTGCATTGAGTAAATTTTTTTCCCCCATGGCTCATCGCTAGGCAAAAAACCTCAACCACAAACTTGCAAAGCAAGGCCTTACATTACAAATGTGGGTCTATGATGTTGAGACCCCCCTCCTACGTGGGAAGGACCAAGGTCTCCCAAGCCACCCTGGCAATAGTGTTTGCTGTGCCATCTAGCCCACTCCATAAAAAATTCCTTATAGGCCTTATGAGCTGAGTGATGCATTCCTTGGAGCTGCACCAACAATAGCAAACATACCAAGCCGTGGCTAGCAAAGCCTGGTTGACAACCACCATGCTGGATGCAAGGTCCAACCTGGCTGAACTCTAGAAAAGGAGTTTCCTCTTGATACTCTCAAACACCGGAGCAAACTGCTGCGACGAAGAGATACCCATACCAACCTGGCATCCCAAGTACTTGACTGACACACCCCTCTGAGTCCAAGTGAAGCCCAAATCAGCCCCCAAGTCCGGAGTTTCATTGTTACTGATCCAAAAGCCATTGGACTTGTTCCAATTAATGTGAGCACCTGCTGCCATACAAAACAGTCTTGAAAGAGGGGAGACTCCGAGGGGAGGTCTCCAAGAAAAAAGGAGTGTCATCTGCTAGCTCACAATCGACGAGGTCCACTCCTGGTTGAGCCCAAGAATGTTAGCTCGAGATGTGAGAAAAATGCTCATAGCCTTTGCCACAAATAGGAAAATAAAAGCGGCAAGAGGGCATCCTTGATGGATTGATTTGGAAATCTGAAATCTATCTCCCATGACCCCTCCAATAAGTACCTGGCTGTGGGTTGATCTGTATAGGGCTGAAACCCCTCTGATCCATGCATTTGAAAACCCAAAATGATGAAGGGTGCCCTCCAAGAATCCCAATCTACCTTGTCATATGCTTTTCTCAAAGTCCAGGAGTAGAATGTCTATCTTTTGTCCACTTTGCATGGCCCACATAGAAGCTTCCCAAAAAGAGAAAATATTATAAAAATTGCTTTTTCCATGAACAAATCCCGTCTGCGTATCATGAATAAGATTTGGAAGTATGGGATGCAAACACAAGCCGATTGCTTTTGCCAAGATTTTATAGCAAGTACTAGATTTCTGCCACCCCCTTTTGGGATTAGATCTATGAGACCCTATGTAAGTGATCAGGCATCTCAACGGAGTCCCAAACACCTTGCAGGGCTGAGGTAAGGTGATCCCCAATCAAATCCCAAAAGGTCAGGGAAAAAGGTGTAAGGCCTTTTGAACCTGGACGCTTTCCCTTATGAAGGGTAAGAAGTGTAGACTTGAACTTTGTCGGTGAGCGGTGCATCAAGAGAGAGTCTCATATCTGGTTTCACCAACCTAGGAATACACTACCATATGACCTATTTGGCACAATTAGTGGCCTCGCTACCAGGATCTATTGAGAGCAGGGAGGCATAAAAATCTGTACCTACGTGCATGACGTCTTGTGGATTTGATTGCGAAACTCCATCCGAGTCAATGAGTTGAGAAACACTCTCTACTATGCCTGGGGCCATGAGTAGAGAAGAAATGCTTATTGACTCTACCTCTCATTTGGATCCAAAAAGACTCTCGTGCATGAAAGACATGCTCTGCTCTCTGATCCAACAAAATCTGTTGATGAGCCCTTGTTGCCGCAAGGCGCTCTTGAATCCAAGCATCGTGTGGTCTCTTTTGCTCTTTCCTCTGTAAGGCTACCAATTGCTGGCGAACACCAATCTCTCGTTTAAGAATCTCACATCTCCTGGTACTAGCAACTAGATGGTAAAAGTCACTAATACCGGAGAGGACAGTTACCATAAGTTGAGGGGAGGGCACTCCACCCTGCAAGTAAGGAACCCAGAATTGCAAAGCTGTCTCTGTGAGGTCCTCTTGTGCATAAAAGGCATTGGGAATTCTAGTATTGGGGGATCGACCTCTCAAGTGCGGCTCAAAAACCATCAGCACCACCGAAAATTGATCCGAAGTGGAAACCCTAGGGCAATGCATATTGATCCTCCTCTATCCAACGCCCAATCATCAACATCCTCCTCTATCCAACGCCCAATCATCAACATAAAACCAGTCAATCTGTGCATGGATAGGCATCTACAACCTCCTGTTCTACTAGGAAAAGAGGAGTGACTGTGACTGAGTGTGAAAGGCATCATCAAACCAAGCATCTTTGGTACTTTGAGGGTGTCCAACTCAAAATCTAGTAATCCCACCTGTTTGTTCCTTGTACGTGCATTGAAGTCTAAGAGGAGAACCTCTCCTTGCCCGACACACACACACACACACACACACACACACACACACACACACACACACAGATGCATTAACGTATGCAGGAGGCTTTGTGGGCCTATGAGACAAAGTACAAGACCAAAAGTAACTTATACAAGCTGCTATGGGCTGAAGCAAAGGGCTCACTAAGGCCCTTGCTGAAAGCTAACGTGCTAAACTAGTGAGCAAAATAGCAGAGTAGCAAAAAAGCAAAATAGTATCAGGCGTTCAGAGCTAACGCTCCTAGTACACGTCCAGGCTCCATATACCTTGGTGGCTCTCTGATGGGATGTGAGGAGATCTCGTATTTGTGTCTGTCAAGCTGTCTCTCGATGCGGCGTAGGGCATGGTCTCCTCGATCTTTGTATCCAATTGGCAACGTCAAGGGTGACGCCTCGTCTCTGGCGGTCTCCTTTGAGGAGGTCTGAGATAGATTGGACCTCGATCGTGCTTGCTTTGGTCACTCTTCGTGTCGCATGTGGAGTGTGACTCACGTCTGGTAGCATTGTGGGGGAGACTCTCATTGCTAATCCATGATGCTCTCATCTCATCAAGCTCCTCTCCCTCAGCCTCCCCGGTAGCTGACTCAGATGCATAGAAGTTTGTAACACGTGTCTACGCTCGGTCATCTTGGTGACTTGTGGCATCGCCTCCTGCTGCTCTTTGCTTTGTCGCATCAATGTATCTCTATGTCGTCGCATCTCAATCAAATAGAGCCCGACACAAATTTGGTCGAAAAAATGGATCAGCCGTGTAAGCGGACCAAATCCATGCCCCTCCTGAAAGAGGTAGTGATATCGCCCTCGAATCTCATAGTAGATTGGCCAGACACAGAAAGTCCTCCTCTGTCTTGACCTCCCCCATCCGGCATAGTCTGCAGATCCTCTGCTCTTTGGATATGCTTGCAGCTCTCCTTGCCTCTATCCTCAATTGATGTGACGAGACTCGCAACTGCTTGATGGTGACTCTTAGTGCACGTGAGACTCTCCTATTCTCGAGATACCGAGGTCTGATGACGAGAACATACTCCGAGACCCTCAAGAAGTGGTCATGGTCAAAACTGGATCTTGGTGGCATAGTTACCACAGAACGGCGTTCCGACATTCGGAACGTTTGGAATGCCATTCTAGGAAGCAGCCTAGAATCGGAACGGCCCCAAAACATCTTTTTTAAAATAAAAAAGCTCTTTGAAAGTTTCAAATGAGTATTTTAGAGCTTATATAGAAAGTTTAAAGCTGTAAAATGTAAGTTTCTTTCATTTTCTAGCATAGTTTTATGTTCTATGATGATGTGTCGTGTATGACATGGCATTCCAGTTCTGGTTCCACGTTCCCGTTCCGACAGTCGAATTTTCGGAACGTTCCCGTTCCCTGGTGGGAACTCCCCTAATCCCCAAGTCCTAGACATATGGAGCTGGAGGAGGTCCAACCGTATGATGCTGTTGATCTCATCTCGTGGGATCATCTAGGGGGATGCATCCATGTTGTATTGAAAGGGGGGAATTCTATCCATCTGAATGCCGTGATTGCTGAACCACGTGGATACCCGTGCGTACCATGCTGTATCAACACCGCTCTTTGCCAATCGCTTGTAAGACTCCAATGCTAGCCTCGGTTAATCTCCACTGGGGTAAGGTCTAGACTTTGTGGAGGAATGTCATTGTCTAAAAGATGGAATCAACCTAGAGAGGGGTCATGGCGAACTTTGCTTGTATAATCTGATGGGGGACCGAGGGCTTATTTAGAATCATCCTAGATCCCATAGTGACCTGTAGCCTCTCAAATCTCTTCCACTCTATCGCTGAAATGCCACTTCTCCAGAAAGATGCTGCATACATCGGTCTCACCAGGGTGTCAAAAAGCCAACCCTTCGTTGGAGGGTCTTGGAAGTGTGCATGGAAACACTGCCTCTCTAGCCAAGCCAGAGCACCCCGCCCTTTGAGTCGTGTTGTAGCTGCATGGGTCATTGTGAAACCTGGCCTGCTGAACACTACCCCCAAATATGTGTAAGACTGCACGAGAGAGAGAGAGAGAGAGAGAGAGAGAGAGAGAGAGAGAGAGAGAGAGAGAGAGAGAGCACCCTGCCCTCATGTGAGTCGTGCTGTAGCTGCATGGGTCATCGTGAAACTTGGCCCGGTGAACACTACCCCCAAATATGTGTAAGACTGCACTAGAGAGAGAGAGAGAGAGAGAGAGAGAGAGAGAGAGATGGATGCCTTGTCTACATAGGATTAGCTCCTATGGTAGTGTGAAGAAATGAGATGCATACTGATACTAATTTGATTTATTTGTTAGAATGGGCCCAGGGGATATATCCAACTTTAAATTACTAAAATTTACCATGGAATGGTCCTTGTAACAATCAGAGTACACTGTTGCAATTGTCCCTATCTATTTCCTATCTCACAGCTTGAGGGTTAGCAACACGATTGTTGGTTAGTTTAGAGCGTGAGCCAGAGGCTGCTCTATTGGGACTAATGTGTCACAACTTTGGGTTGAGGCTGCATGTGTTGAGTATATCTTGGTGAAGATTTGTCCCCTTGTTGGCCAGCTTGGGCTTGAGTCCCTGCTGGGAATTTGGTTTGTATGAGAGTTTCCTGAGTGAAAATTCTGTAATGTTGGCTATGCTTTCGTTTTATTTCATGGTTTATGTTTTACACAGATGAGCAGCATATTATGGGCGGGAAAACATGACACCTTACCATTGCTCCTCCAATAAGCCTGCTGTACCTAGACTATCACTTGCTCCTCTGTTGTGGTGTACGGCTTTGCAAGGGTGGCAGTAGGTTGCAGGAGCATGAGCATGACACAGCTCATTCCTGCAGCAAATATACCTAGCTATGCTTACTAACTGAATCTGCTCACAGGATTGAGATTGTTGGAGCTCTGAAACTATGGGCTGATTTTCTTGGCAGCAAATATACGTAGCTATGTTAACTAATTGAATCTGCTCACAGGATTGAGCTTTTTGGAGGTCTCAAACTATGGGCTGATTTTTTTGGCAAATATCAGACTGGTTCTTCAATTTCCTAAAGCTTCCTGTGATTAGATATCCAATAGCAAAGTATGTAATTTAGGCTCGTTAATGTAAGTGGAATAAGCAGATTGACAATATGGAAGTGGAATAAGCAGATTGACAATATGGAAGGAGCTATATGCACAGCCTTTGTCGCCAGTCATTGGAAAAACATGAGATTTTTCATAGTTGCAGGAGCATGTTTGACACTATCTGGGATTAAACACGAGAATGCATATAACACTTATTCTACTGTAGTATTCCTCCCAAAACTACATTGTAGATGTGTCTTTTGTCTGCACATTTGATGGAGAAAGCCTGGCCAAGTAGTTTGTTTGGTGACTGTAATAGTTTTCTTTCTTCAATGTGGAATCCAACATTCGATGATTCCAGTGTCATTAATATGGGTGCATAGCACGGCCTTGATATATTGTTTTATATCTCAGATTTTTTTGGTCATATATAACTCCCTTGTGGGTCTATTGGAATGGGAGTGATATAATTACTGTAAAATAGTCTTTAAAAAGGAGGCTATGAGGAATTTAGCTTTTGTAGTTACTATGCCAAAGCAGGCTCTGATTTCAATAGCTTACAACTTTGCATCAAGATTCTGTTCAAGGTTAAGCCAGATGCAAATATCTTAGTGTTGCAGATCTGTTTAATGGATACACAAGCTTTTTCCTTTGAAAACAAAGTGCTGACTTGAAATCTTTTAGTGAGCCTGACTCTTGCCATATGAGTGATTTCCTTACAGCTACTGTCTTGGTTTGTTTGTTGCAGGATGATGTTGGCGAGTTGCCATTGGCAGGGAAACACAATAAAGGTTGTCATTGCAAGAAGTCAGGATGCCTGAAAAAATACTGTGAATGCTTTCAAGCAAACATTCTTTGCTCAGATAATTGCAAATGCATTGACTGCAAAAATTATGAAAACAGTGAGGAGAGGCGGGCTTTATTTCATGGTGACATAACAACAAATGTGAATTATCCACATCAATCTGCAATGCCTTTAGGAGTAGGAACCGTGAGCTACAATTCGCCTTCTCCGTCAACCAAGAAGAGAAGAACCCATGACCTAGTTTTTGTAGGACAAGGGCTGAAGGAGCAACCTCCTCTGCAAAGAGCGCCTCCTCCTGTGTTGCAGGTGCATATGCACTCACCTTGCCTACTATATGTTTGATGAACCTATAATTGCAAGCTCTCTTTTGCTACCATTCTGTTTATTGCCTGTCTAATTGTATATTTCTCGGTCGATTTGGGGCTTTATAACTTAGTCTAAGTGGTGGATAAGAATGTTGGTTTGCCACTTCAATTGTTGAAAACTTGTGCGGTATTTTTGTGTGACCAAGTACAATTGTTTTGGGACACCTGCATATGTCAATGGGATGAAGCCCAGTTGCCAATGCCAGAATAATGAGGAATCACATGATTGCCAACCATGGCAGAGGCTTTGACTCACATGGAAACATGCTGGACCCTAAAACATCTCAAAGAAATACTCAAGCGACAGGCATTTCATTGTTTATATTTTAAGCACTTTTTTATTTTAATCAAAGAAGTACCTAATTTGACATTTCACTGCCTTTCAGTGCAGCCATTTCAGGGAAATCCTGAAATGTTTCAAAAATTTTGAAACCATTTTACTGAAATGTTTCATTGTGACTATGCTTCAAAGGTAAAAGGATTTGACCTTTCCATGGTCGCCGTGCCAATAACAAACCGTTTGAAGCTCCACCTTTTGACCAACAGCAACAAGCTGGTCCATGACTGCCTTCACACACACACACACACGGACACACCCCTTTTTTGGTGAAGTCCAGTTGTCATTATATTACAAGAAACAGTCCCGAAGAAAGGGGCAATCAGCTACAAGTGTCAGAAGATGTCATTATATGACAAGAAGGCAGTATAATCAAGATCCCGAGCATGTAAGCAATCATAAAACGATTGTCTCAGAGATCCTCGGAAGAGCTAATATTTGGCAAGAGAAGGATCACCAAAGGCTCGATGATTGTGATCATTTCATAGAGTCCCTAGTGCCCAATAACGAACCCAATAAAACAGAAGATCAAATCCCGGCTGCATAGGATGAACAAACCACCAACGGTTCTTGCCAAAAGATGCACTGGGGAAGCGAGCCTGTAGCTGCTGCTGTAATAAAAGCAAGAAATCACGGGACTCTGGGCAGTGCCAAAACAGATGAGGCATAGGCTCTTGTATAGACAGACATCATCGACAAGTGGCAGGCGCAATATGACAACGCCAAGAGCAGTCCAAAGGGAAGAACCTCAAGCATAACCTGCCATAAAAAGTACTTCTGTTGAAGAGGGAATTTGGAATCTTAAATGTGTTGCAATCTTGTCTGCCACCACCGAGAGGAACACGTCATACACCAGATGCGATTAGCATGGGAAGAAACCCAAGAAGGCATCAAAATCCGATATAAAGATGCCACTGTGATATCAGCTAATGGTAATGCATGGCAAGCACAAGCATTGATGGGAGAACACAGTCTTTGAGGCGATCATGAATCTCAAGACAAGGTACTGGCTGAAAATCAGAGAGCATTTGTGATAATAAATGCCATAAAGGCCTATAGCGCTGTCCCAAAGCATACTGTCAGACAGCTGCAGGAAAAGAGATAACCATATCAGCTGTATCCAGCACATCTTCCACATAGCTGATACCAGGTTCTTGTGAGGCCAAAGGAGGTATAAAGACTCTTTGCACGCAAAGAGCTGCCTGCAACAGTGTCCCTGCCATTCCATTTAGGATGGGAGAGTATGTGCTTCCAATCAGCAATCAAACGAGATACAACCCCTTGACTTTGCCTTCAATGTGACACATAAGAAAATCCCAATGAGTGGGCTGCCAGTTACCAAAAGTTAGAGAAGACAAGTGCAAAACCAAACATCGTATCATAAAAATCCATGGCTGATCACCCTGCATGAATTGCAACATCATTTTCCCTTGTGAGCAAGAATATGCATGTGAATATTAAGGATATTCAATCCCCCATGCATTTTAGGCGTGCAAAGGTGATCGATTGAAAGTACCCTAAGGGCTTTCTGACGAAAGCGTGATCTCTAGAAAAGCTCCATGATAGTGGACATAAAATAGGGGATATCTTGCTTCGCAAACATCATCAAAGGCATATAAAACTGGATGTAGGTGACCAAATTGATTGAACTATTCGGTAGCGAACATGCGAAGGCCATGTTGCCAACTTCCAGTTTTCCAATTTCTTCTCAAGCATGTCAAGCACCTAGTCCATTTGCTGACGATGTGTATCCATCCACCCCAGAGGGTAACCACGATTCAGTACCAGCTGCGTGGGTAAAACAATATCCCCTGGCCAAAGTATACGATGCCAAGCTTTCTCATGAAGAGAAAAAAGTTTAGATTTCTGAAAATTAACATGTAGACCAGCAGCCAGACCACATAACGATAAAGCATGCATGAGATGGGAAAGGTCCCTTTCAAAATTCTGAGGTAAGAAAAAGGAATCATCAGCATATGCTTGTGCAATTATGGGTTTGCTACCATGTATCTCTAGATCATGCAAGGAACTTGTGTCTAGTAAGTGATCCATGTATTGCAGCATGGGATGAGTAGCTATGGCATTAAACAATGTATTGAGAGGCCAACCTTGTTGCACTGAACAAAAAGGGTCCAGTGATCCGTGATATCATCTGTGCCAGAATACCCGCAGCTTGACTGTGTTGATACACACACACACACACACACACACATCCTCATGGTGAACAATTGATTTGGGAGGCTAAGGAATCTTATAGAGGAGCTTCGAAGTCCATCTTTGCAAGTTGGATATGAGCGATCATTGAGTTCGCTGTCTCCTCCATTAATAATGGACAAAGCACGTCCTTGTCCTCTCATTCTTCAACCATGTCTTCAACCTTTCCTGTGGCATCAAGTGTTGTCTTGGGCTTCAGCTACAAATCTGTGGTCACCTTCAAAATCTTTCTTTCCACTATGTGGCTCCATATTTTCACCTTCCGCTACAGTCTCCCTGATGTTGGGAATAGGAAAATGTGAAGCCATTGGATATGTATAAACTGGAAATTCTACAAACTGAAATTTAACACCCCATGACTTGGAAAAGGCAGACACTGCTGCCGTAGTAACCTTCCTTTAACACAAAGGGCCTTCTCTGATCAATATCGGAATAGATCACTGCAGGAATCTGGTACCATGTTGGACTTCATAGGGCACCATACACCTGTTAACACTGCAACAAATAGGGTTATCATGGCTATGGCTCACATTAGCTCTTATCTCACTCCTCATGTACTCACAAGTAGAAATAGAGAAACAAACAAATGTGGAAGTGGCTCAGTAAGATAGGCAAGGAAAAATATTACCATGCTCTACAGATAAGCGAACATGGGCCATTATGAAACCTTTCACAAGTACTCCACATAGGCAGATTTGGGCTGGCCTACTTGCAGCCAAAGCTATGCATAACTGAGCTACCGAAGTGGATTGGATCATACCTGCTGCTCTCTCCTCCTTGCTGCATGCCTTTGTAGAGGCTTATGTAGCTGATGGATTGATTGATTGAGAGAGAGGCCCAAATACTGCCCTCCCTTTCTCTCCGTCTTCCCCCCCCCCCCCCCCTCCCCCCCCTCCCCCTCCCACGTCCTAAGATCTGAATAAACCCACGGCCTGATGTGAGACAAAAAGGGCCCCAAAAAGGCCTGGCTCACACAACTTTATACCTGCTTCAAGCTGGCAGTATGTTGGCTGAGCTGGTCTGTATTTGATCCAATCCCGAGTGACCATTCAAAGCCTTCCAGCCCACATTGTTGTGCTGCTGGCCATGTGAATCCACATCTGCTGCCCAATTGGCAGCCTAGAGAGCTTCGCCTGTGAACTGGCCATGTGGCAGCCATTCCCAAAGATGGACAATATGCTGCTCATATGGCAGCCCATACATGGCCCCATGAAGAGCCAACATGTGGCAGTCCAAGGTAGACTCCAAACCCTGTCTTGGCTTGCATGCAGTGTCTCGATGGCTGTTTCATCAACAAGGACTGCCAGGTGTCATGTCCTTTTGTTCCTCATGTGGGGCTCACATGTGGGGCACCCTATGTTGGCTTGCATGCAGTCTCTCCATGTCTGTTTCATCAACAAGGACCGCCAGGTGTCAGGTCCCTTTGTCCCTCATGTGGGGCTCACATGTGGGGCATTGATGCCATACTTTTGACACTCGAAACTCTATGCGTGTAGTGCATCTATAGTCATGCAGCTCATTTTCCATAGATCTATACTAAAGCTACAACTCTACAATGGTTACAGCAGGTCCTCTAGAGAGATTGTTGGGGATACCCTCTCATGCACATCTGCAAAAGTTACAGATGATGAGCCTGCCAGGATTGTGTATGAAGGATGTCCCGGAAAATAGCGACTTAACTATGAGACCTTGTTGACGCGAAGCAGACATGCCCAGTCGAAGGCTTAGCCTGACAATGTGGAACCCAATAATACACCTCTCCTAGTAAGTCAATTAGAAGAAACGGAAATCAGCTGGCAAATTCCAAACCAGATCTGCCATTGATGATGGCGGTAGACAAGTCACAAAAGATATAATATAGACAACTTTGTGTTATTTGAATTCCTTTTATGGGGCCTTAGTACTCATTCTTTGTCAGGATTCTAACTTCCCTTTTATTCGTGTATCTTTTGAAATGATTTTTGGCTCGCAAGGTGTTGGTTGTATTTTTAACGTAAAATGGGAACCTGCAGTGCCTTTAACTGTCATGTTTTATATGCTGTACTCTTTTTTTGCACACTCCATCTGTCCTTTCTGAATTTGCATTCAGCAAAATTCTACTTTTTTCCAAGGTAGACATACCATCTTAGAAACTTGTGTTGGCATCAGATCTCTTCTTCGAACGAATGCTTTCTTCTCTCATGTTCAAACCAGAAATGTTTGTTCATGATGAAGAAACATTTTATGAAATGAGCAAAAATACCTAGAAGCTATTTCACGAGTTTTCAATACCAATTGTTTTCTGGGAAACAGTTCTCCAGTGTCAGTGGTTTTGTTTCTAGGCATACAGTCACATGGACAATTTTCTGAATGCAATTTTCGTTATGCTAAGGCTTCTGTTGTATTGTTATTGGCCTGCTGTCTCCAGCCCAGCAATGTTAAGATTCCTACCGCATCATTAAATGCTCCTGTCACAACGCTACCAACCATGTCTGGAACAATTCCCTCTATGCCAACGTCAAAAGTTCCATACAGGTACAGTTCCCAGAATTCTAAAGGATTAGCTTGAATTTCCAGTAGCTTCCTTCCTCGCATTTAAATGTTGCTCCTCATGCATGAATACAATATCTGAAGGTGAAAGAATTGCAATTGCTAACAGTATGTGTATCTTATCCAGTTCATTGCTTATGGGAGTTGTCCAACCAGATGCAGTTCGAGAGCTTTGTAAGCTGTTGGTCATAGTATCTGCTGAAGCTTCAAGAGCTTTTACTGGTAATGTGTGCTTGTGTGTCTTGTGCCTGTGAACATGATCACTCTATATAAAATAGAGCTTGCTGATCTAGTTTGATGCTTAAACAGAAGCAGAGCACAATGTCCTAGATGGAGGGCCAATAGAAAAGGGCAATTTGACTGTGAAGGATGGTGTGACTTCCATGTCAAGGAATGAGAATGAAAATAAGGAGCACTCTCAAGGTTGCATAGAGGAGGAAACAGGAGACAAGAGCTCAGCTGGACAAGTTTCAAATGCAAGCATTGATGACACAGAACCGGAGGCTGGAACAGATGCTGTTAAGCAAAGAGCCATGTCTCCAGGGACTCTAGCGTTGATGTGTGATGAGCAAGACAGCCTTTTTACTGCCCCTCCATCTCCATCTGGGTGGTCGAATGCTGGTGGCATGTCCATGCTAAAGTCACCGTATTTGGCACACATGTATGCAGAACAAGAAAGAGCTGTTCTTTCAGAGTTTCGAGATTGCTTGCGCAGGATCGTGTCTGTTGGTAACAAAAGAGGTCAGTATATTCTATCTGTTGAATTTCCCAGCATTTTGAGATAGTTTATGCAGGATTGTTAACTAAGCATAAAATGCCATGTTTAAGCAGCTGTACAGTATTCAACAAAGACTGCCAGACCAGAGCTGTCAGCTGTGTCACAGATGCAGCGGCAGCTGGGGACAAGTGCTATTGGGGTGGCTCGACCTGTTGCAATTGCTGCCCAGCCTGTAGCAAGGCCTGTTTCCAATCCTGTGTCTGGTAGTGTCTTCATGTCTACTCCTTTCACTGTAACAAGTGCTGACTCTTGCATCACTGGAGTTAAAGCCTTGTCACCTGCAGTCTCATTGGAAAGTGCTTTGCCAGTTTCTACGACTGGGACAGCCTTGCAATGATTTCTTTTGAGTCGAGTCTGACTTTGTCAAGGGCTAAAGTCTATTATTGGAGCCGTGATATTTCTACATGGGCTGTTCAAAGTGCAACATGAGGAGCAACTTGAGTTCTTGGACTGCAGGAAAACATTCTATAGTTGTAAAGCCTTTTGTGAATGAATTACATGAGACCTTCTGTTTCTTCAAGTCTAGCTACGTCCCTTGGCCTGTGCTAGTGTTTGATAATCAATTCTTGGATCACTCAATCCTTGGTCAAGAGAAAGCCATTGTGTTACTTCTCCAAATGAGTAAGGAACATAATAGTTTGCAATTGAACTGGCCACAAGAGAACTATGTGGGTTGCTTACCCTTAGACTCTTATATTTTTTATCACTCAGATACAGATTTGTATTGCCTTCATATCCCAGTAGACTGTCCCATGGCAAAAAAGGAAAAGAAAACCTTTCCCATGAAAAGCATAACATATTCTCGATTTTGACTATGTTTTCTTCACTAGGATGGCAAAAAACTGAAACTAGCTATCTTGTGGAAGGTGCATCATTTTGTATTCCTATGGGCTCATCAGTATCTTTGATTTAGCCCTCAAGGGGTGAAACACTGCAAGTTGTATATGCATCAGGAATTTTGCAAGTCATGTCTTCTGCTGTCATCAATGTAGATATCTATTCAGGAGACAAATTCTTCTTCAAATTGTACATTGGGCTGTGGAGGCATCATCTGGTGATATAATTTTAATGGGCATGTTTGCAAAATGCTGTATGCTGCAATTGTTCATATACTGTTGGCTAAAAAAATATTCCTTAAGGCCTTGCACTGCAATGCCAATTTTGCAATGTGTGTTTTGTACATGAGGTCTTTTTGATTAGGGCAGCTTGCAACATTGCTGTCAGGATGCAAACTTATATCAGATAAGTCAAAAGACCTTTAGATTGGAGTATACAATTCAAAACTGTTTAAGCAACTGGTGAGAGAACTCAAGCTCCTTAAGAAGCCACGTGATCACTGTCAAGATTTTGGACATAATACTAACTTGGAACAACATAATACTATCTTGGAACATTCAATGCAAAGCTGTGTAAGTATATTGGGTTCTGTGAAATAATTAAAAACTATACTTTGAAAACTTGGCCATCAAGTATTAGTGTTTGTTGTTTTTAACATTTTGCATGTGCGCATCCCTAATTCTTGCTGTAAGATGTTTCTTTCCCTTGTGGCCTTGGCCCTTTGCCTAGCTTGTGAAATCTTAAGAAAATTACAAGTGCTATAGAATCTTCACACGTAGGAATGCATATTATAATCATTGGATTGATCTAGGAAGATCCAAAAAGAAAATGTGATAAGTTTTTTGAGCCCTACACTCTTCACATTAGAACTATCTTATGTCATTCAAAAGCAAAGATGCATGAGATGACCATAGCACATAACATGGCATTCACACTTAATGCATCAAAGGCACACAAGGAAACAAATAACTAAGCATCTTGCAACAAGCTAATCAAGTCTACATCAAAAGAGGTAGTAATGAGCCAAGAGGCAAGCCAAAGAGCAAAGAGCAAGAGCCAAGAGGTAGCTCATGAAATAATGGAAGAGTCCAATAGGTAGGACAAGCACCTCAACAGAGCAAAAAGAAGCAGCAAAGGTTAGTACTAAGGAGTCTTCATTAAGCAAACAGAAGAAGTTTAGCAAATCACTTCTTTAATGTAAAGAAGCAATCAACAAACCTTATCATATTAGCCAATGGATGTAAGGTCACCATATGAGTAGACCTTGTTTTCGGTTATTAGTCTTAACCACTTGAGTGTAGCCATGCAAGCATCTAGGGGAGGTATTTACTTGTTGTAATATTACACTTTACCACCTTAAGTAGCAAATGTATGCACTTAGGGGAGGGGATCAACTTTTCTTTGTAACTCACAAGTAGCCAATACATTATGGCAACAAGGGGAGGTGTTGAGAGTTGTAGTGCAATGAGTGTAACATAAGGCAAGGTATGAGTACAAGTATGAAGCAAAAGCATCTTGCCATATGGTCAGGAGATGTCCCATATGCAAGCAAGCAATGCAACTATGTATTCACTTCGATAAAAGGGAGGTCATCTTTATGCAATAACATAATGCAAGCTCTCAAGTCTCTTAATGAGTACAAGTCTCAATCTTGTAACTTGATTGAACTTGAGTTATGCTTATATAGTTTGGCTCTTCATCACGTTTGCAAATATGTGTCACCACCTAGATTAGTTTAGGTAGTCCATACATCCTGAGGCTCGCATATTTCACGTTTTTTGGATTGACTAATGCACCAGTAACTTTCAATTGCTTGATGCATCAATTAGTTCGAGGACACTCGGATGATTTTGCCTTAGCGTTCCTTGGTGAAATTTTAGTGTAGAATAAAGAGGATTTTTAGAACATTTGATTTGAGGAAAGTTTAGACATTTTAAGAGAACTTTCTTGATGCATGACTTACTTTGAGAACAAGAGGTTGATTTTGTCTTAGTGTTGTTTGATAACATTTTAGTGTACTCCAAGAATAAAGATGATCATGAGGCATTTGAGGAACATCCTATACATTTTAAGAGAAACATACTCTATGAGCCTAAGAAAAACAAAGGTGATTGTATACTGAGCAAATAGAATACTTGGGGCACATAGTCTCCAAAGATAGAGTCTAAATGGACCCTTGGAAAATTAAAGCAATGAGAAACTGGCCTACCCCTAAGAATGCTAGAGACATGAAGAGTTCTAGGTGTAGCAAGATTCTAAATAAAGTTCATTAGAGACTTTGCCAAGATTTCTAGACTCTTGATTGAACAATTGAAAAAGGACTTTGCTATCCAATGGAGCAATGACAGTGAAGTGAGTTTCTAGACCTTAAAAGACGCACTCACTATTGCCCCCATTCTCAAGCTACCAAAATTTGACCAAGAATTCATTGTCAATATGGATGCTGTGGGAGTAGCTATTGGAGGAGTTCTTAGCCAAGGGCAGAGGCCAATAGCCTATAAATCTAGAAAATTCAAAGATGGGGAAAAAAATTACCCAAACCATGACTTAGAACCATTATCCATAGTCCATGCTTTGAAAGTTTGGAGACACGATTTATTGGGGAGGAAATTCAATCTATTTACTAATCATCAAAGCCTACAATGGATCTTAACTCAACCCAACCTAGGCAAAGAACGTCATTATTTGTTGGGGAGGAAATTCAATTTGTTTACTAATCATCAGAGCTAAAGTGAATCTTTACTCAATCCAACTTAAATGCTAGGCAAAGAAGGTGGAATGCCACGATTCAAGAATATCACTTCGATATTCAATACAAGGCCCATCGGGATAACATTGTAGTAGATGCTCTCATCAAAAGCCCATAATTCTATGCCATCTCCATGGATTCAAGAACCACGACAAAGATGAAAGATGACCCCTATTTTTAACCCCCTTTGAGAAGAGAGGACCCTAAGGACCTCACTTTGATCTTAAAGATTTTGATCCTGATTTATCTTGCATGTATACAATTCACCAAATGCTGGCCACCATGGATTTCAAAAGACATATGGAGAATTGAAATCAAAAGACTTTAATTGGATCGGAATGAAAAAAGAGATAAGAGACCATATAAGAGATAAAAGACTTTAATTGGATTGGAATAGATAAGAGACCATATACTCAAGTGCTTGCCTTGACAAAATATAAAAGTTGAATATGTAAACATTCCAGGAAAGCTTAGCTCTTTCGAAATCTCCAACATCAAATGGCAATGTGTATCTATGGACTTTAATAGGGTTACTAAAGTTAAGATCAGGATAGGACTTTGTCTTTGTGGTGGTTGATAAATTGACAAAAGTAGGCCATTTTATCCCACTTAAGACCATGGATACTTCTTTGGACATGGGCTGTGCATTTATCAAACAAATATTTTAGTTGCATAGAAATAGCACAAATTTACATCAAACTTTTGGCAAGCTCTATTTCATGCCATTGATACCCAAGTTAACTTGAGCTTCGCTTAACACCCACAGACATATGGATAGATTGAGAGATTGAATCAAATTCTAGAGGACATCTTAGGCTGTATTGCAAGGGGACCTTGTGGGGAGAGTACCTACACGTAGTGGAATATGCTTATAATATCACATCCTAAGATTCCATTTAAAATGACACATTTTAGAGCCCTTTATGGGCAATAATATTTTTGACCCATTGCATGGTGTGACTGAAAGCACTACATCTTCTTCTACACTCAATACACACACACACACACACACACACACACACACACACACACACACGCGTGCGCATGCGCACTTGCACACACATGTAATCAAATTAAGACACCCAAGATAATGATAAAAGATTACTTCATTTAGATAGATTGCAATGAGCCATAGAGGGGCCTGGGGCCTCCTCATCCCTATGGGGATTGTTGGATGACCTTAAGATTATACAAGAAACATGAGACTACTACAATAACACATGACTATTAGCTTGTTGAAGAACCACATAGCCACGAGCCATTTAATAGAAACAGATCAAGTGCCACCAATGAGAGTATCCGACCAATTCACATAGAATATTGTCGCCAAGAATTAAGGTCTCTAGCTAGAGCAAATGTCGCAGAGACCTCTGAGAGAGTAAGCAAGAATCTTGGGGCTCTTGATAAGTTGCCATTTGACTCCATCATGCATGATTATCATGCAAATGGCCACATATCATTCTATCCAACTCATTTGACCACGTTGCTTGACCATGGGATCAGTCTCTAACACCCCCCTCAAACTAAAAAGGGGCAATGGCTATGAACCTAGAGAGAAAAATCACCAACATGAGGTCGCACAAATGAAGAGTGCTTCTCCAAATCAAAAAGTGAACGGATCTAAAACGAAACGGTTTCCACTTTATCAAACAAGTGAGGATAAAAGCAAAAATGATTGCATTGCCAAAGATGGAATCATGGAACTTCATGCATATTTATTCAAAACTCGCAGTACAACTAAACCTAGAAAGCCCAGTTCACCATTGATTGAACTTGGGATGCAAATACATAACCCAAAAAATTCTTCCAGCACGTGGGAAGATTCCTTCTTCACCTTCTCCATAGATGCCATATCATCTTGTTTTTTGAAGTAGTAGTCCTTTGTATGCCCTTGTCTAGCATAATAATCACAGTGCATGGGTTTTTGATACCATTTTTCTTATAGGGTATATCAAAGACTCTTTATTCATTTATAGTAGAGACACTTCAACGTTCATCATCAAGAAAAGTGGCCACCATCACATTAAGGCTCATATTTGCATTTACTCATAGTATTTTCACCATCTCATCATACACGAGGGGAAGAGTAGAGAGTAGAACTACCTTTGAATCATCTTCCTCTACTTGACTCCCAAATTGGTGAGCTAGTGGAGAATGGTGTTCATGTGGTTCAAATGTTCTCCTAGTGTCGCCTAGTTTCATGTGCAAGCTGAAAAATCCCTATTTGACAAGGACATTCAAGTTCTTTGGACGATCCAACTCTCTCAAATATTCTTAGTCAGGTCAAGGTGATGGTGGTACTTGGAACCTAAAGATCAACCCAAGATGCCCAGTGTTCATTCATTCTTATTCTCCCATAGTTATATTTTTTATGAGCCCTGATTATTGTTGGCCTTCTTCTCTATACCTGCAAGCACACCCCACAAACCTTTTTCCATAAAATAAATAGAGAGAGAGAGCTGCCATGTAGCGAACTTTACATCCATGAAGACAATGAGCTTCACAACTGATGATTTGGATTTTGCCTCCATACAGCTTCTTGCTTTGATACCAACTAAAAGAACTACATCTTCTTCTAGACTCAATACACATACACATGCAATTGGACTAAGACATGCGAGTTGATAATAAAAGGTTACTTCATTCAGATAGACAACAAAGAGCCATATAAGGTCCTCCTCATCCTTATAGGGCTTATTGGAGGAACTTAAGCTTATATAAGAAACATGAGACTACTACAACGAAAGACAACTACCAGCCTACATAAGAATCACATGGCAGTGAGCAATTTAATAAAACTTGATCTTGTACCACTGACAAGAGCATTTGACCAATTTGCATGGAATTTCGTTGCAAAGAATCAAGGTCACCAGTAGACCAAATTGTGTAGAGACATCCAAGAGAGTAATTTAGAACCTTGGGGCTCTGAGAGAGTAAGCAACAATATTGGGGCTCTTGAAAGCTACCAAACGCTTGCATCATGTAGGATTATCATGCAAATGACCATGTGTTATTCTTATCGACTCCATCATGCAGAATCATCATACGAATGACCACCTGCCATTATTTGCAACTCATTTACCCATGTTTCTTTGCCATGGGAGGTTTGCCACTCTCCAACAGTGACTCAATGAGTAAAAATATACGCTTGCATCATGTAGGATTATCATGCAAATGACCATGTGTTATTCTTATCGACTCCATCATGCAAGATCATCATACGAACCACCTGTCATTATTTGCAACTCATTTACACATCTTTCTTTGCCATGGGAGGTTTGCCACTCTCCAACAGTGACTCAATGAGTAAAAATATCAAGAAATGTGCTACAGAAAAAAAGCAAGGGAAAACCAAAAAATCAAAGAGCATCTTCAAAACTCCATTGATGTACAAAGAAAATATGATGATAAACATAGAAGTGAGGAGGAATATTGAATTTTTGTAAGGATGAAGCCAAGTATGTCTTCCATTAATTCAAGGGAAAGAAGAAATTGAAGCCCTATTATTGTGGACCTTTCTAGATAAAGACTAGAATTTGGGACCGAGCTTATCAACCTGATTTACTATGTGCATGTAAAATTCATAGTGTGTTTCATCTGGGTTTGTTAAAGAGATACATCCATGGTGAAAGTAATGTGTTAAAGGTTGATGAAGTTGTGAATGCTATTTGTACTTTTAACATAGAATCGGGAGGAAATCTTGGAGGTAAACACCCTTAAGGAATTGAGTAATATGAGCATACCTGATTAAGTGGAAGAAATACATAGGTTGAGGAAGGCACTTAGTTAACAGAAGAATAACTTAAGAAAGAGTACCCTACATTTCATGGATGAGAACATTCTTGTGCTTAAGGGGAGGTGAATGTAACATATTGGCACTAATTGAACCCCTTATGAAAAGGCCCATGGAAAGGAAAAAGGGGGAAATAAAAATGGGTTGATTAAAGAGAGGGGATTTAATCTTTTGTTTAAAGGGTTCTTACAAGGACATCCTAACCTATGTTTTTAATTTACAAGGTGCAAAGAAGGCCATAAAGGGGCAACATGAGGAAGGGATCCCCAGGCAAACTACTTGATGTGGAGGCTCTCACCAAGATCCCTTGAGGCCAGCCTTGCCTAGATACATGAGTGCATGGTAGAATAAGGACACCAAATCATCTTGTGATGGAAGAACTGGTAGATGATGCCTTTTCCTAGCTTTGTTATCATTGTAGGTCCAAGGTCTAGCTATAGCCAATTAAGAAGAGGACACTCTAGGGCAACGGATAGTCATAGTAAAGATCTCCAAGTGTTTGCAAGGGAGGAGATCCATGACCATTGAGGGGTGGAAGAATTGCTTAGAGAAGGTGGTTCCTCCAGGGCACAAAAGGAAAAGTTGCATGGCACTAGCTCTTGAAAGGACACTCATTGTACCTTCAAACTATTCATTGAGATCTATCCTCTATTAAGTGTGATCTATGACATCAAACCTGATCACTTTTCATTACATGATGATTTTGATACCCTTTTTTCATGATTGCCTTACATTATCTCACTCTAGTATAAAGCTGGGAGTGATAAAGACCTAAACAGCAATACGTGTAATAGAATTTGTATTCCTTGCATCTAGCTAGCCAAGAATCTTGATTAGAAGATGGAATTAAAGTAAAAATACCCTTCATGTTAGGTCCCAGCCCTTTGTGGTCCATGCATGGTGGTGGTCGTGAAGAAGAACTAACTGTCGACATGGGATTGGATAAATTAAACCACCCTTTCAGATGTCATATTGGTACATTTGTAATATAAGAGAAGAGATTACTAGAGAGGTAGAGGGAAGAAAGTTGCTATTTTGAATCACTTAGTCCCCATAGTGCATGTGAAGGTTCTAATACACACTCTAGTAATATAGTTTAGGTGTAACCTACTTGTTAGTTTATCCATCTTTGATTTGTCTTACTCTGCAATTGCATTCAACTAGATGAGGTTCAGCGGGGCCATTGTGGAAAGGTTCATCATATTCTATTGCACATATTAAGTTGATCTTCTATTAAATAAGAAAATGCATTGCATATTCATTATGATTAATATTCTAGGAAATGGAAAGGCGGTCTCTAGAGTACTTAATAGCATTGATATGGGAAAAAAAGGGAGGTGAAAAATAAAACATTACCTTAAAACATTAATAAAGGAGAAAGACAACATCTAAGATTGCTATAATTCAAGTTTTAACAAAACACACTCTTCCCTTGTAATAGATAACCAATAGGCTTACATTAAAGAATACTTCTTGTGTATATATGATGATGGGTACCCCAAGAATTGTTCTTTACATGATAGAGAAAAGGATTGATGAAAGAGAAGTGTGATGTAAACTACATGAGGAAATGGGTACGTCACATTGGGTACCTTAAAATTTTCTTTTTTGTCATTCAATCAAACTCTTTAAGTTGTTTCATAAATTGACTAGCTTTATACGCAACCCATGATATTTTTAGCCTTATAAATGATGAAGTAAATGAGGTTTCCCTTAAGATCTATACAAATTTGTGTCATCATGAGATGATAATTGTTGAGAAGACTTTAGACATTTACATTCTTTTAGGTTAAGCCTTCAAAATATTAAGGATGTAGGAAATCGTGCGAAAAAAATTGAGCAATTGAGTAAGCCCGATGAGATATATCCTTTTCTATTGGGGTCTATAACATTGTTGCTTCGGGTGCCATAGATGGATTGGCAAAGGCTAGCTGTGTCTCAGGGTGGCTGCACTTCTGGCTGGTAGAGCCTTCTCCTTCCTTATTCTCTTCCCAAGGTCCAATACTTCCATATCTAAATCCTCATAGTTTGATTCTTCTAAGAGATTCAATTGTGGGATATTAGGGCATTCTTGTCTAACACTCATGATAGACCAAGTGTCAAAATGGAGGTTGGGATACTTGATTCTTGATCCCCACCATCTCTAGCCAAAGCGCCTTATCTATATCCTTGATAGAAGATTCTTCCATTGGTGGAGGGTTTGGACTTGGAGGTTGATGAGGCTTCATGGCTAAAGGGGTTGACGAGCCCAAGAATGTGAGAAGTAGGAATCATGACATGGGTTGAATTCGGTTATTGGATCAACTTCACCTTATTGAACTTCAAGGTGATGGATTGTATTTTGTCCATTGCAATTGGATTATTCCATTTTACTTTGGGTCAAATGCCATCACTAATGTCAGACATCTTAGCATCAATGTTGATTCCAAGGTAACCATGATGTGTGGGTAGGCAAGCATGTATGACCAGAGTTTCCACACCACAATTCTAGCACAAATCCATTGAGGGGACAAAGAAGCTGAATAAGAATGCCATGAAAGACACTAGTCTTTCTGTGCTTCCACATCATGTTTCTTTTCTTCCTCAATGCATGCTACGCTTTGAAAGAAGGCATGTAGTACCAATATATGGGCATAGGAAATAATAGGCCAAGAGGATTCCCAGTTTAGACACTGGAAGGGGTCTTAGAGTAGACCAGATGGTTATGAGACAGCTTAGGAGCCAAGAGTAGATACCCGTCTGCAAAAAGGGGGGGTTCGGGGGGGCGATAGCCCCCCCGATAGCAGGGGGTCCGGGGGGCACAGGCCCCCGGTGGGGGTCTGGGGGCAAAGCCCCCAGCGGCAGGGTCCGGGGGCTACCGGTAGCCCCAGGCCCGACGGTATGACCTATGCGCGATCCTTCATCTGCCCGACGGCATGTTTTCTGAAGGGTCGGTTGGTCTTTCAGGCCGTCTGTCTATTAGGCCGACTGCCTATTACAAGGCCGACCGTCAACCACTCACACTATATAAGTGGCCACCCCCTATCATCATATCACCAGTTCTTCATGCTCATAGTCCTCCGTCCAGCATCTGTCTAGATCACCATCGAAGCTCTGTCTGTAGAGCGCACGGGTGGACAGCCAACCATCAGTTGTATCAGCAGTTTGGTATATCAGAATTTTTGTATTCTCTCCAGCTTTCCATCGTGTACTTGCGTTTTGTTGTTATCTTCCGCTACGTACTATTTTCTAACATGGTATCAGAGCTCAGGCTATCTAAGTAACGACTTTATTGCAAGTTCAACGAGCTTTGTTAGCAAAGGCTACTAGGAGTGATGGCTGCACCAACCCCGTTGCGAATTCGTCCACCTGCCTTCAATGAAGGCAAGCTCGATGGGACGAATTATACTTTGTGGAAATTCAAGATCAGCGCGATCTTGGATTCATATGAGCTTCTGGATACTGTTCTGGGATTGGATCCGGAACCGGTTGGATCACCGAATCCAAACAACCCCAATGTCATAACGCCACCGAATGCAGATCTTCTTCGGGCATGGAAACGAAGGAACGCAGATGAACTCTGCGCTCTTGTTACCAGTTCAAGTGATTCTGTTTTGACTCTGATTCAGCATACAGACAAGGCAAGTGAGGCTTGGAACATACTGAAAGGTCAGTATGAAACGCGGAATCAGACCAGAATTCAAAATCTGGAGAATATGCTTGCTGCAGAGAGGTGCTCTGATGGAGAATCAGCTGAGACATTCATCACACGGATCAAGAATCTATGTGACCAGATGGCGGCGGTTGGGATTACAAAGACCAGCGAAGAGTTGGCCAGAAGGTGCATTCGGATCGTTCCACAAAAGTACGATGCGTTGGTCACGACACTCAACACGCAGGTAAGAAATCCACCCCTCACTTTTGAAGAGTTCAGCGCGATGCTTCTAGAGGAGGAGATGCGAATGAAGACCCGCGATGGCGGAAGTGATGCAGCATTCTCAACCACATCCAAAGGGAAGGGTGGAGAGAAGAAGAATGGTAAGAAGAAGAAGTTTTCAGGTAAGTGCCACTACTGCAACAAAAGCGGTCACATGATCAAGGATTGCAGAAAGAAGCAGCAGGACGAAAAGAATGGCACTACACAGTCTTCTTCGAAAGGCAAGGAATCTGCCAACACAGTTGAAACTGAGTTGGAGCTATGGGTTGCAATTGAAGAATTATGCTCCTCAACAGAAGTTTCAACAATGAATGATTCGTGGCTCCTTGATAGTGGAGCGTCCCGTCACATGACCAGAAAGAAGGACTGGTATAGCTCTTTCAAGCCTCTACAAGAGCCCATGAACGTGACGGTCGGTAATAATGCAAAATGCCCTGTGGAAGGTACAGGTACTATCTCTCTTTCCATTCAAAAGGGTGAAACTAAAGAGCTTTCTGATGTATTACTAGTTCCTCAGCTAAAGAAGAACTTGCTTTCGGTTGCTGCGATAACTGATCGCAACTTGGAGGTGCGTTTCAAGAGGACCGGAGCAGAAATCCTTAATGCAGCGGGCAAGGTGGTCGGCAAGGCAGTAAGGAAGAACAATCTCTACGAGCTGACGGCACTAACAGTCTCTTCAGGAGTGGGCATCAGTAAGGTATGGCATGAAAGATTTGGTCATCTTAGTTATCCTATTCTTTTGGAAATGCAGAAAACAGGGATGGTTGCACACTTGCCTGCACTCTCAAAGGTGCAGGAACCTTGTGAAGCTTGTATGATGGGCAAGCAACAAAGGAAGGCTTTTCCACATGAGAGCGGCTATCGGACAAAGGCTCCTCTACAATTGGTTCATGCTAATCTCAGTGGGAAAGCTCTGACTCAAGCTTTGGGGGGATGTAACTACTATATGCTTATCGTCGACGACGACTACAGTAGATACATGTGGGTGTATTTTCTACGAGATAAGGCTGAAGCTCTTGGAAAATTCAAACAGTGGCAAAAGATGGTGGAAAACGAAAGCAGGCTGAAGGTAAAGAAGCTTCGCACGGATCGAGGAGGAGAGTTCCTCAATCGAAGCTTCACAAAGGCCTTGATGGGCAAAACACCTTTGGAGGCCTACTCAGGTAAAAAGCCTTCCGCTTCTCATTTCAGAACATTTGGATGTGAGTGCTTTGTTCATGTTCCAGATAGCACCAGAAAGAAATTAGATCCAAAGAGCAGAAAGTGTATCTTCATGGGCTATAGCCAGGAGTCAAAGGCATACCGGCTATATGATCCAGAGGCAAAGAAGATCGTGGTCAGTCGTGATGTGGTGTTTTGGGAACAGCCACATACAGTGGAGAAGGAGGTATGCCCTTCCACTTTATCATCAGCCGTAAAAGTAACTCACCTTGTGCCCGTATCTAAAGCAGAGTTGTAGAATGAGGAGGAGTACTTCGAGGAACAAACTCCACCAACACCACAACATGCCTTGGCTCCACAAGGTAAGCCACTTCCAAAGTGGGCAAGGCAGCTCTTTGATGAGAAGAATCCGGTTCCAGACTTGGCGGAGTCATCTGCAGATGGACTTCCTGGAGGTGAATGGTAAGCTCTCAGTGGAGGATGCATCACCACTTGTCGACATCAAGGAGTATAGAAAACTTGTGGGGAGTCTCATTTTTCTGTGCAACACTAGACCTGATATCAGCTTTGCAGTTGGTGTACTTAGTAGGTTCTCAAATCAACCTCGAGAGAACCATTGGAAAGCAGGGATGCATGTGCTAAAGTACGTGAAAGGTACACTAGAGTATGGCATTACCTACAGAGCAGGGAAGACCTTGGCGGGTTATTGTGACTCAGATTGGGCGGGAGATTGTGATTCTAGAAAGTCAGTTTCTGGATATTGTTTCTCACTTGGTTCAGGAGTGTTCTCTTGGATTAGCAAGAAGCAACCAACAGTGGAACTATCTTCGACGGAAGCTGAGTACAAGGCAGCATGCATTGCTGCTTGTGAAGCAGTTTGGCTAAGGAGGATCCTGCAAGACATAGGAGTTCCAATCGAAGATGCGACGGTTCTAAAATGCGACAATCAGAGTTGCATGGCCATCGCAAAGAATCCTGTGTTCCATGCTCGTACAAAGCACATAGAGATCCAGTATCACTACGTACGAGAGCTCATCGAGGATGGAGTCATAGAGCTGGAGTATTGTCCCACAGAGGACAATTGCGCAGACATCTTCATGAAGGCTCTTGGGAGTGATTTATTGTTGCGGCATCTACATCGACTCGGCATTGGTCCGAACACGTAGTTCATCTTCGGGTGAACATTGAGGGGGGGTGTTAGAGTTAGCTCAAATGTCCACCTCTCATGTAACCCACCAATATTCTGTGTACCCAATGTTGTAAGGCCCCCATATGAGGAGAAGCCATGATGGGTATCGGATATTGGGAGGGATCCCCAGTTTAGACACTGGAAGGGGTCTTAGAGTAGACCAGATGGTTATGAGACGGCTTAGGAGCCAAGAGTAGATACCCGTCTGCAAAAAGGGGGGGTTCGGGGGGGCGATAGCCCCCCCGATAGCAGGGGGTCCGGGGGGCACAGGCCCCCGGTGGGGGTTTGGGGGCAAAGCCCCCAGCGGCAGGGTCCGGGGGCTGCCGGTAGCCCCAGGCCCGACGGTATGACCTATGCGCGATCCTTCATCTGCCCGACGACATGTTTTCTGAAGGGTCGGTTGGTCTTTCAGGCCGACTGTCTATTAGGCCGACTGCCTATTACAAGGCCGACCGTCAACCACTCACACTATATAAGTGGCCACCCCCTATCATCATATCACCAGTTCTTCATGCTCATAGTCCTCCGTCCAGCATCTGTCTAGATCACCATCGAAGCTCTGTCTGTAGAGCGCACGGGTGGACAGCCAACCATCAGTTGTATTAGCAGTTTGGTATATTAGAATTTTTGTATTCTCTCCAGCTTTCCATCGTGTACTTGCGTTTTGTTGTTATCTTCCGCTACGTACTATTTTCTTACATTTTTATTGTATTTTTAAACTCTTTAGAAACATATCCATTATTTACACTATAAATACAATAGGAAGCTCTTGTCATATAGATATAAATGTGTTCAATACATTAGTTATATATATATAATATTATTATCTCGAAAGTGATTGTGAGGGATGTGTCTTAAAGAAATTCTATTTTAATACTCTTGTTAGATAATTATAGGGGTACAAAGGATGTCTATGAGTAAAAAATTTACTTATGTGAAAATGAATGAGTGACTATTCTATATATTTTTTATGAAATTAAAGGGATCTAGTTCTAGTAAAAATAAAAGTGCAAAACCATGTTTCTTAAAGAAATACTATTTTTATGATCTCTTAAAAAACATGCTTGTGGTAAGACCTTCATAGAGGTTTTTGCTCATATAGATGATGCATTCTTCAAAGTTCACGTTTCCCTATCTTAGCAGAGCTCACATACACTCAGGCTCAAGAGAAGTTCATCTTTCCCTATCTTAGCAGATCTCACATACATCCCCTCAAGATTAAGAGAAGTAGGTGCTTTGGAAAATGGAACTTTGTTGGGAAAAAAAAGAAAGCTTGTATGTTCTTCTTCTTTTTGTACAGCCCATGGATGGAGATGGCATTATAGTTTCATCTTATCCATTCAACTACACAAGACAATTTCGGAGAGTTGATCCATAAGGATAAAAATCAAGTAGTTACCACTTATTATTGATTACCTACCTTCTTGATGTGCTTGAAGTTCTTTGGATCAACCACCAACATTTTGTACTTATTTCTCTTTGTTATGTTGTTTCTCTTGTAAGTATCGAAGCTTTCTTAGTTGTGCTTGTGCCATGTTGCTATCATGTTCTAGTTTGAATTTCTATAGATATTCCTCCATCTGCATTTTTTACATAATGTATATTTTTCTTTGTCAATAAAACTTTCACTTGGTATCTCAACCCACCAAGGGAAATGCTTTCTCTTCCACTTAGTAAATAGTTATGTACCACCATGTTGCTTCAACATGAATGCTAAGTACATACAAGCTTCAATGTCTAGAACTATCCATGCACTTATCAAAGGAAGCAATGTCTCAAATTTTCCAAATCTTTGCAAGTATAACAAGCATCTGCATGTTAGTCAACCAGTATGATTTCATGGTTTGTATAAAGGCATAAGAAATTTACTTTTATTAAACCAATACATCTATCATGGTTCGAGAATACCTATAAACCATTTCTATTTATTTTGTCATATGCTCTTGATTAATATTCATAGCTTTTTGGAATGGGATGTACATGTCCTTCCTATGTACAATAATTTTATTCTCAAGAAACTCCACTGTGGTATGTGAGTAGGCAATGAAAATAGCAAGACAATAGGCAAAGCAAGCCTACTAGATAAGATAGCCTCATTTATCTCATGAAGTTGCTATAGCAAAATCTCTTTGTCAACCGTTGCACAAAGGACTTGTCCTTTTTAGGTATGCCATCGATGAATTTGACACTTTCATCTAATCCTAGTAATGCCAAAAAGAAGCGTCAATACCCTATCAAACCAATCATCTTTCAACCAAAGCAACACCTAGTATGACAAACAAGAATCACCATTTCAAAAGATTGATAACTCAAGAATCACAATTTATTGAAAGGTAATAACTCTAAATCACCATTTAGAATACAAGAACCCATTTATATCATTTTTTGGAAATATTGCTTTGTGATGTCACAATTGATTTTCGTTGTGCCTCTCCTCTAGATCCGTGGGATGGGTAGTGATGCAAATTTATGCCTTAGGTCAGACTTAAATTGATTCTATGGTAAAGTATATATGGCATACATTTGAATGATTAAAAATTGCAATTGAATGGATTTTATTCCATATACTAGTTGAGTCAACAACATCCTCATCAAAGGATACCATGGCTTTCTTCCTGAATTTCCTTCATTCACCTTATCCCTATATATATTCTCTTTCTTGCTAGTGTAAACCTATCCACAAGGCTAGACTCGTTGCATGAGCATAATATTTATTGATAAGCGCAAGCAGTCTTTTCAAATTAGTCTTCACAATAGCATCCTCATTCATCTTGTCATTAAACATCACTCAATTACTAGTGAAAATCAAAAGAAACACATCTATAAATGCAAACATCTCATGTTCCTCTATAGGTTGAATAACTAGTGGCAATACTCTTTGACATCCTAACTTGTCCTAGCTAAACGTCTCATCTATCGATTCTAGACAAGCCTTCACTCTTTGAATTTCATCCCATACAAAAGAACTTCTTGCCTCTAACTTCCTCCATGTAGGGGACCCTTTCAAGCTGCGTTATCAATTTTCCTTCATAACGAATCTCATTGAGCTTTGATTGTACCAGTCACATCTAATGTGCTTCCATTTAGCAATCTAACTAGTAAAATAAAAAACCCTAGTCTTTTGTGTACTTTTTTTCTACAAAGACACCCTTCAAGTCTCATAATTATTGTCTCAAAAGATGTACTCTAGTGTTAACTTGACCTCTACATAAAAGAACAACAATTGGAGGAAAATTTGAAAATATAGCCAATTTCTATAGTAAGTCCTTTGCATGCTGCTACTCAATAGAAATTGTTATTATTGCTCTAGATCATCATCCACATGATGAGGATTTTTAGTCACTATCGTGATCGGAGGTTCCTGTTTCAATTCATGATCTTGCACCTCTTCTTTATCATTTTCAATGCCTATGTAAAAAATTTCAGCCATTTTATTAATATTTGACAAGGAGGACGACAATTGTCTCTCCACTAATGTCCAAAGATATTTGGCTTCCACCCACGAGGCAATAATGCTGTAAACATGTAAGCTAGTAAGTTTGTTCATGGAAGGAAAATTTAAAAATTTTGTGACTTATGTGCCACTTTTAAATAGAAGGGGACTAAAAAATACTTATCTAATATATCTATGGTATGTACATGTTAGGAGAGAAACCAAAATTAGGACATGTGTACATAAGGAAGAGGGGTAAACAATTATGAAAGAAATTGTGAAATTTTAAGTATAGGGGTATTTTCAATGTGTTCTTGCTCACACGTGTCTAAGGGTTTTACACATAGTGGTGGTTGACCCAGGATTCCACCTTTACTAATTCCTACAAATAGTGTTCCATGTTGGGCACCACTTCTATTCACCTCACTTCTCCCCCTTCTTTGTTCTCTTGCAATCTTATTTGTTCTCACAACGTGTTTTGAGTCGAAGGAAATATGATATTACTCTTTTCTATCATGGTATGATTAATTAAAATTAATGACAATAGAAGAAGCAAGGCATACGTGGAGCTTTCAATATCGTTCTTTCTAAGGTGAAACATAAAATAAAAGTGAAAAAATATATGTAAAATACATAAAAATAAAAAAGCATTGAAAAAATACAAATCTATGAAATAAATAGCAAAGGTGAGTTCACTCTCTCAGTAGTGGTCATTCTCTCTCCCCTTGGGAGAACTCTACCACCTCCCTCATGTTCATAAAAACCCCATAAGCATTTTCCAAAAATGAAAGTGGAAGGTGGAACATGGAAGCAAAAAGAGGTACTAAAATAAAAATGCTTCATTTAAAATATAAATATGTGAATCTATGACAAAGGTGAATCCTTTGTCATAGTGATGGTCATTTTTTTACTTCCCTTGGGACAACTATGTTAACTCCCTCTTGTTCATAAGAATTCCATAAGGATTTTTATGGAACTTTTTCGGTGAATCAAATAATCCCCTTGTACATGGATTATTTACAAGCATTCAGATTGGGAGAATTTTTCTACAACCATATGTTAGTACTTAGATTAGGATCTTGCAAACATAGGCTCTTACAAAATCTATAAATAAGCAAAAAATAAGGTGATGTGGTGGATACAATACTATTCAAATGTGGGATAGCCACTTTTGTTTCCTAGTCAAACATTATGTGTAGAATCATACTCTACTTACAATATGAATGACTCACATTGACCATGGGTCTAATAGAACATATTGTTCATGATGCTCATATTACAATAGAATATTGGGCTCATCCTAGCTTAATATAACGACCCTAAAAAAGTAAAGGGCCAAACAAAAAATAAGGGCTCAAACTAAAAGTTTTCCATGGTCAATCTAGAAAGTAATGATGACTATGGACAGTAGACATGGATCAACTATCTAGAAAGTAATGATGATATGTATAGTAGGCATGGACTTGCTACATGACAATCATAAAAGCATGCATAGAACCACATGATCAAACCACACTATTGGAAAGTTTTAGGAATAGTTTGTGGAAGTGACATGTGTCATTATTGTTTTCTAAATCATGACAATCTTGATACCAATTAAGAGTGCACACTCAAAACATTCTTACCTTACTTAGGATGTATTGTTCTAACAATCATACTTTTTGGGATGGTGACAACTCTCCACGATTTAGGATCATATAGTAAATGGGATAGATATATAAATAGTGACCAACTCTATGTAAGAATATCACCATGCCACCAACAGTGGATATTTCTAGTTAGCAACTTTAATAGATACGATCTTGACATTTGAAGATGATTTCCTCTTTTACTATCAACTACCTATCTAGAAAGTACAATGACTATGCATGGAGAATCTTCTATCTTAAAGGAACAATGACTATGCATAGCAAGTAGGGATCAACTACAAAAATCTCATAAAAAATATTTGCAAAACCATATAATCCCCGTAACCTCAACTACCAGCTTATGTTGAGCTTCAAGTTCCTATATAATTCTGGCCTGTTTCATTTTTCCTTTATACAGAGAGACAATACAAGTAATAGATTATTGATCAAATTTTGGAAGGACACTCCCACTAAATGTAGTAAACAAGTTTTCCATTGCACAAAATAATATAAATCCACACTACAACTTATTCACTTGTAGGCTGTTTATTATGTGATCATCAAGAGTCACTTTGAGAAACCTAATAGCCGTAATGTTGACTTTGAAGTAACAATAGTAGCTTCAAGCTCTATCCTTTGCTTTGTCAACATCATCTATGCATCAAGGTAGGGTCTAGGGTTAACACAATGAATCAGCCCCACAAGAGAATGCTAACTAGCATTATTCAATGAAATCTACAAAGTGGTAAATGGTAAAGTTATTAGTGCTAATTAGCACTATCTAGAATATTAATTAGTACCACTAAACGTGCTGAAAGGAAAAATGTAGTATTCTTAAAGAATACCCATTAGGAGAATGTTAATATACAATACATGCAGTACCTACACCATTATTCTCAAGGCAAGGCCACCAACTATTGTTGTGTAGATAATAGTGTCACCTAAAGAGTGCAGACATCATTTTAGAGCTCATCTTTTTACCTTGGCCTCCTCCAACCATGAACAAAAATTTTGCAAGTGTAATCTTACATCATTAGTAAGATTTCAATGCATTGAACCATATCTAAGGCCTTCTTTACATCTTGCATGTTAACCTGGAAATTCATAAACGATATTTATTCTATGAATTCAGTTTTCACTAACAAAATACCACTGCATTTTGAATGGATCTTTTTAACTTTGTTCTGCGTCCATCTGTAATTGTTTGGGGTCCTTTTTGAATAGACTATTTCAACTTTGTTTGGGGTCAACACCCAATAATTCACTACAACACATGGGTAGCTTACCGATGCTTTATGTGCATGGGCACAAAAATCATTGGTATGGTTGGTGGGTAGGTTAAGAGTCAGTATAAACAATGGTGTGGGGGTCAGTATTGCTATCAATATAGCCATCAATATTGCCATTGATATGTATGAACAGCTATATTGACATCAATATCGGCTTGCACACTGTTGTTTATACTGACTCTGGTAAAATTTTTCCATACCAGCAAAATTACAGAACGTCTCTTCCAAGAAGGCCCAAAATAATTTTTGGCTACAAGTTTGGCCATTTGAAAGATAAAAAAAATAAGAGTATGTATAGGAAAATTGAGATCAAAACAGTCATATATTCATGGTGAGATTAACATCCAAATGTAGAAAATGCCACGATAAAAATGAGAGGTCAAAAGGTAGGAAGCCCCATGATAGAAAAAGAATCAATCAGTAGCATGTACATCAGCAGCTTTGTATCAAGCCAAGTCTTGCGTGCCAAATAAGTCTATCTCTAAGTTTATGGCCAATTGATCACCTATATCATCATCATCTATTGTATGTATACCTACAACTTCATCCTCTAGTTCACCCTCTAATTCTCCCTTATCTTCCCCAATGTCTTGATCTCCACCTTCCTCCATTACAATGTCATTATTGCCACCTTCTTCCTGGCCCATATCGTCATCTTCATCCTCTTCCCTGGATCCATCGGCATTAGTTGGATCTATTGGTGGTATTTTCGTATCCACATCCCTATCTTCAAAAAATTGCTTGCTTAGAGGAGCAACTTGGACCATGTACCACCATCTTGGGTTAGAACAATCCAATGAAAGACCACCTACGTTCAAGATGCAAATTAAATGTCACCAATTATATTAATTTATGCTTAAGTATATATTTGAACATCTTCTTTAGAAATGAAGGAATTAGCTTTTGATCAATTCATTAGTATGTACATGTTCACAACGCTTGGGAAGAATAAAAGTATCACTTTCATCAGTCCAAGGTCTAGTGGAGTCAATGGCAAAGAAACCACTACTGTCTCTCCTGACTGTAGCATTGGGACCATTGTAGATATTTCTAAACCATTTCACATCAAGAATGAAAATACTAAATTTTCTAAGATCAACTCCATAGATGTCACATATGGTCCTACAATAATCTAATTGCGAGGAGAGTAGATTGGTATCAGAATAGAATATTGGTATGGTCCCACAATCATCTAACTATGAGGAGAGAAGATTGGTATCATAAGAACTTGCTTAGATATCTTGTACGAAGCTAGCAACACCTATTTCATTAATTTTGGACTCTTGCACTATCCAAATTCATTTTGTGAGATAATTCTAGATAAAACATTTCAAAAAAAGAGGCTCTTATAAAACAAAACATTGAGTCGAAAATGAAGATTTAAAAAAATCAAATTAGAAAAAATGACGTGAGATGTTAAAAATAGAGTACATCACATTGTTAAAAGAGACAAAAAAGTAAGATTTTAAAAAATCAAATTAGAAAAAATGGCATGACATGTTATGAAAACTAGAGTACATTTCAAAAAAGAGCACATCACATTTGTAAAGAAGTAGATCATATTACTCAAAGCCATATGGTGTCAAAAAACACCTTAATACAGTCTCTCTTAACATCATCTTAACATCACATTTGTACAAGAAGTAGATCATATTACTCAAAGCCATATGGTGTCAAAAAACACCTTAATACAAAGCCATATGGTGCCAAAAAACACCTTAATACACCTTAATACAAAGCCATATGGTGTCAAAAAACACCTTAATACAGTCTCTCTTATCTAAGTCTAGAAGATCTCATCATTGGTCTCTCTTATCTTCTCAACAACCCAATCCTTCACTGCCTCCACAGCTGTATCCTCAACATAATTACATGTGAAGAAGAAGTTTAAGCAATCACAAATCGTTTCTTTATAATTTCTCTGAGAGGCTCTTATTGTTCTCTCAGCATCCGCATCAAATCGCCCATGACGAGAGCTGCGATAACACAGGTTACTTAAGAAGTCTAATAGATCTTGTCGTGCTTTTATCATACGTCTTAGAAGTCTTTCACTGTCTGCTATCTTGAGAGTCTCCTCCCTCTCTGCGTGCCTTTGTGCAGCAAATTCCTCTCTCTCCATGTGTGTCAAAGGAGAACCTTGTCGAATTCTGGCCTCTCTCTGTGCTCCTTGGTCAGCAATCCATTCTTTGAGATTGTTAATTCCGAACTCCACGTCTTCGACAATGCCAAGGACATCCATGGGTGGGGAGATGATAAAGAAAGGGAGATGGACTACGATGCAAGAAAGAAGAGAGTGTCTGCAGAAGAACTAGGATAGAAGAATACTTGGTTATCAAGATGGATGAAAGAAGGCTCTGAGAGTGTTTGCGGAAGGACTAGGATAGAAGAATACAAGAAGAATACAAGTTAATGAGAGGCACTAGGATGCAAGAAAGAAGAGAGTGTCTGCGGAAGAACTAGGATAGAAGAATACTTGGTTATCAGGATGGATGAAAGAAGACTCTGAGAGTGTTTGCGGAAGGACTAGGATAGAAGAATACAAGAAGAATACAAGTTAATGAGAAGCACTAGGATGGATGAAAGAAGAGAGTGTTTGTGGAAGAACTAGGATAGAAGAATACTTGGTTATCAGGATGGATGAAAGAAGACTCTGAGAGTGTTTGCGGAAGGACTATGATAGAAGAATACAAGTTACTCAGAAGGACTAGGATGTAAGAAATAAGAGAGTGTTTGTGGAAGGACTAGGATGGAAGAATACAAGTGCACTAAGGCACGATGTGTTCACTACGATAAGGATAAGGGTTGGAATAAAGTGAGTGGCACGATGTGTTCACTATGATAAGGGTTGGAATAAAGCGAGTGGAGATTGAATGCTCTACTTTAAGTGAGTGGAGATGATAAGGATAAGGGTTGGAATAAAGTGAGAGAAGCATTGCGAATGCTCTACTTTAAGTGAGTGGAGACTGTCCAACTGAATAAAATTCTCATCACACAAGGATTTATTTCCAAATAATCACATCATCACACATTCATATCATAAAATTGTGTGCATGAAGAAATATATTACAAATATTACATCATCACATATTCATATCAAAATTCTCATCACACAAGGATTTATTTTGAAATAATCACATCATCACACATTCATATCCTAAAATTGTGTGCATGAAATAAATATATTACAAATATTACATCATCACATATTCATATCAGAATTCTCATCACACAAGGATTTATTTCCAAATAATCACATCATCACACATTCATATCATAAAATTGTGTGCATAAAGAAATTATATAAATATCATGATTATGCCACTTAAGTAATAAGTCACAAATTGGTGTATAATCAACAAAAACTACAAACACAACATCATACATGCATCACAACTCTTGTGATGCTTCTAGTGGACACTCTGGCAACTCTTCCAATGCTTCCAATGGAGGCTGTGGTGCTGTAGATGTACACTCGGTCTCTACTTCTTTTGTAGTATGTAGTGCTTTCGGAGTAGACTCAGTATCCTCTTCCTTAAATGCAAGCGGAGGCGGTGGCAACTCTTCTGATGCTTCCAGTGGAGGCTGTGGTGCTGTAGGTGTACATTGGGTCTCTACTTCTTCTATAGTATATGCAGTGCTTTCATAGTAGACTCAGTCTCCTCTTCCTTAAAGGGAAGCTCTGGTATTGCTTCAGTTGCACGTTGTATTCTAATGGCAGCAATTAGGTCTCGAATGATTTCAGCCCTAAACAATTGTATATCCTCCTCTGAATATTTGAGCTCCAAAGAGTCTTCCGATGAGATCTGTGGCTTAAGTGAGAAAATTTCTTTGAAAATCAACATGCAGTTGTAGGCAACTCTCCACCCACAACTATGCCCATCTTCCTGCTCTACTACTAAACGCTTTTGGAAGTCTACCGAGTCTTTATACTGTCCTGTTTCTCTGATAGCAGATACCAACTTCTCAATCGACCTGCTCATCGTGACATATTAAAAAAACTTAGTGTATCTATCACATAAGGTACATAATATAGAAGTAACAACAGATTAATAGAATACTTACGTTTGCACTGAGCCATGAAAGCCTGCAATCGAGTTAACAAACCAACAATAGTTGTCTTCAAGGTTCCAAACCACCAGACTCCAATGTTCCCTACACGAATAATTAAGAACCATTATTATTTAACACAATGTTGCCAGTATAAGATGAAAATAAAGGTTGCCATGATACTTACATCTCATGATATGCCATAAATAGGACTCGCACGCCATGTAAATGTAAAGGCTGTAATAATTTACAAACATCGGCTATTGTCTTTCTGCTATCGCTATGTATAGGAGAAAGGAGGGAATCCAACATATACGCACGATTTTGTACGACTCTACCAAATCGTGAGATAACTATACTACACCAACAAATAAATGAATATTAGCTTATTAGATTTAATCAAAATAAATGAATATTAGCTTATTAGCTTATTAGATTAAATCAAAATATTGAATTATCAAGTAGAGAAAAAGTTTGTATCAAACCTGAGAATGGTCATCATAACGTTGTTATTGACCTCATTTGAAGCTCTAGAGAGAATTGAAATCTCTTCTCCCCCAAATTCAAGATACTGAGGTCTATGTTGAATCATAACCCTAACATTAAAAGAGCTTCCCAATTCTTTTAATGAAGCCATGTTTGTAGAGTTGAGGTCATCTATCCTCTTTGACTCTTTGATGGCATTCATTTCGCAATCAATGATTGCTCGAATGGTACATGTTATAAATGCATAGAGATGCAAATCCGTATATGTTGATAGTGTGGTGTCATTTTGCATCTCAAAAATTTGACCAAGTACCAAAAAGCAATTGTAGCCCACCCTCCATCCACAATTATAGATGTGGCTATTATCTTGATGTGATACCTGACATGTTATATACTCTATTTGTTGTGCCAAGTCACATTGCCGCATTACTATGTCGATAGCATCTACTAATTTTCGAGCTGATCTGCATATCAAAACATATAACAACAGTGAATATGTGCATTGCATATCAATCTACATGTCAAGAAGTGACAACAAGTGTAGTCTATACTTACTCTAACACATTGCCATGGACGGATGTCATTGAGTTTGCAAAGAAGCACTTCTTCGCAAGGATGTCCACGACTACCAGACTCCAATGTGAGCTGCATTATCAATAAAGAATAATTACTGTGTTTGAGACAATTCTAGCAATGCAATAGAAAAAACAAGTAGGGTTTGATGCTTACTTCTCATAATATGGTGTTAAAATAACTCGTGCGTCATTCATAGGAATGTGCTTCAACCACTTGCAAACATTCTCTATGGTTTCTTCTTTGTTGCTAAGCACTTCCGAAATACGAGGATCGAGCATATATGAAACGCTTTGTATATTTTGCGGAAAATTTGCTATAACATTACTATATTAAAAAAAAAAGTATTAGCTTCTTGGGTTTAATCAAAATAAGCAAAGTATAAAGCCAAGGAAAAGGATGCATCAAACCTGAGGATGGTTGTAATGACTTTGACATTAACCTCATTCTTAGGATTCAAGAGGATTGAAATCTCTTCTTCACCAAATTCAAAAAAATGAGGTTGTTGTCGAATTAACAACATAGCAGTGAATGAACTTCCAATCTGCTCCAATAGATTCATATTTTTATGACTCATCTTATTGAGGGAGTAGTCTACATCGTATTCTTCTTCACTTGCTATGTCCTCCACATCCTCCTTCTGCCATAAAAATATAAAAAGTTTATGCGATGTACACATCCCAAATAAAGGCTTAAACAAGCAGATAAGGTTTCATACATGCTTTCATTAGTGTAAGTCTCTCCTCTGCTTGGAGCAAAAATTTAAAAAGGTTTCATACATGCTTTTATTAGAGTGAGTCTCTCCTTCTCTTGGATGAAAAATTTAAAAAGTTATGAGATTTACACATCCCAAATAAAAATAATGGTTTAAATAATCATAGAAGTATAAAGATAGCATGCTTTCATTAGACAAGTTATGAGATTTACACATCCCAAATAAAATTAATGGTTTAAATAATTATAAAAGTATAAAGATAGCATGCTTTCATTAAACTCATTCTCTTCTCCTTTTGGAAGAAAATATAAAAAAGTTATGAGATTTATACATCCCAATTAAAGGATCCCAATTAAAGGCTGGAACAAGTATACAAGTATAAAGATAAGGTTTTATACATGCTACAATGTAGTCATATTTTCATGTTGTTTCCCAATGGTAGTAATTAGATGCTGAATACTCTCAGCCCGAAATGCTAGCAGATCAGCTTCTGTATATGATTCCATTTTGACTGGTAACTCCAAATCAAAAATCTCTCTAAGAAACAACATGCAGTTGTAGGCGACTCTCCACCCACAGCTGTGTCCATCTTTTTGCTCCACTGGCAGACGTCTTTTGAATTCTACTTGATCTTGTTGCTCCGTGGTTGTTCTGACAGCAGATACTAGCCGATATGCAGCACTGTCCAGCATGACATATGAAATATATTAATATGTCATGATCATAAGATACAAAATAAGAAAGTATCAAAAATATTAAGAGAATAATTACCTTGGGGAGTTGGCATGATAGCCTTCTATTGAATTCACAAACCATAAATGGTTGAGTTCAAGGTCCCAGAAGATCAGACTCCAATGTGAGCTCCAATGTGAGCTACACGACCAGAATAAAAATGATTATTGTTTTACACAAACTTGCCAAAGAAATAGTAAAAATAAGGTTAGAGTTGATACTTACGCCTCATGATAAGGCATTAAGATGACTCGCACCCCATCTAAATTCAAAGGGCTTAACCAGGTACAAACATCTTCTATAGTCTTTTGAGGAGAGCTAAGAATAGAAGAAAGGAGAGCATCGAGCATGTAGACACGATGCTGCACTGTACTAGGAAGTTGAGAAATAACTACACTGCACCAAGAAATAAACAAACATTAGCTCATAGAATTGATTTGCATTCTGCACTAGGAAACTGATATATAACTGAACTATGAATAAATAAACAAATGTTAGCTTATTGAAGTAGCAATAAATAAATAAACATTACCTAAGAATGGCCAAGATAACATTGTCATTACCCTCTTTTAAAGGATTGGAGAGGATTGAAACCTCCTCTCTACCAAAGCTTAAATACTGAGGTTCTCGTTTCAAAACGATCTTAACTTGAAATGAGCTCTCCATTTTATCTAATGCAGTTAAATTTGATTTTTCAATCAAATTTAGAGGTGGTTGCATTGTTGAAGTAGAAGGGAGTGCCTCCGTATTGACTTCATCCATTTCTTCTCCCTCTATTGCCTGTAAACAAATATGAGAGATTAGATTTATTATCTTTAAATTTAAATCTTATTTAAAAAATTGTATTTAGTTGAGAAATAGAGAGTTCATACCGCTAAGTATTGTCGTATTGGCCTTTTTTCATAACCCTGCGAGCCATAATTATCAAAGAGGGCATCATCATATTTGTCTTCATCCACCAACCTCTCTGTGAATGGGTCATGTAAGTCCATCTTTTCATCATCAACAACTGGGACATTATGATCTTCAAGGTAATCATCCATGTCATCGGTGTCCTTGTGGTCTATCTCTTTTTCATAGCCTGTGGTTAGATCTGCTTGAAGCTGGAAATAGGCCATGAAATGCTTATTTTCAATAATATTGGTGGAGTTGCCTTTTCTTAGGAGATCCTCAAATAAATATCCCATCCTGCACAAGGTGACCTCCTAACCTGCCGGCAGCAAATTCTCCATCATGGTAAGCAAGAGACTCCCACTTTTTGCAGGACTTCCATATTTGTTTTTTTGATAATGTATGGACCTGGGAATATCTTGCTCTTCTAGCATCAATCTCAAATTATTTGAATTCCCTCTTATGTTCTTTTGTAAAGAGTGATCAGGGTTGGGACTCCGCATACACAGAAAGAATGATTCAAGAGTTTGAATCGCTATGCCACATTCTCTCTTGCCTCTCTTTGCTGCATAAACACCACTATAGATCTTCAAATCTGATGAATATGCTCGCTCTAGAGTAACCTGCATGGCTTCTTTGTCTTTTTTATCAACAAGTATGACAATGTTACAAATCGCCACTTTGCTAATGGTGGTATATACTATTCTATCAATGAAGTTATGGATATCATCGCTAGAAACTTCATTGATAAAGAATAGTTGTGGCTTATCCCATGCTGACTCATTCTTAAAGAAGTCATCTTCTGAGACTCCCCTGAAGTTGACAAGCTTTCCAGACTCTGCCGTAACCTCTACATTAAATTGAAAGCTTTGGTGCATATCTGTCGGCATTCTTATCTCGCTGATTAATCTTTCCACATATGCAACCACCTGTTGTGGGATCTCTTTTCTCATATAAGAGGTTACTATTTCTGACCCATCTTCATCCTTTTTAATCCACCTGTTTGCCCATAGCTTTACCTTGGGTGTTGACAAACAAGCTATATGCTTCACCACATTATAGTCAATGTTACAATGAGTAAGTGGAATTTGTTTCTCTGACAGCAAATACTTGATGGCACTATGCACTGCATCACGCCTCACCTGTACATTGATGCATTCTTCCATGCAGTGGTCTTTGTCTTTTTTTCCAAAAAACCATTCTTTCTTTAAAATTTTTTGTGCTGCCATGGATGCATACTTATCAGGTAAGTACTTTACAGGCCTCCACATCCTTGCCGTCAACTCCTTCTTATCCATTACCTTTGACTTGCCGGAGATAAACAAAGGAGCTTCATAGGTCAGCTGTCCACGCTCACAAGCAATGCACGTTTCAAGCATCTCATTGAACACTTCAACAGGATGAAATATGATAGAAGTATAGTCGGCATATCTGTCCCTCACCACCTTGAGGCTTGTCATACTTTCTTCCCGCTCTTGGGTTCCCCTAGGCACAACTGCACTCAAAGAAGTATAAAAGTTTGTGAGTGTGTCGGCGTCTGCTTTTGTGACCTTTCACTTCAAATCAGGATTTGGGGAACCAAATGTTGTCCATATCACCCTTGCCTTCTGTAAGACCTCTGATGTTGAGGATATCTTATGCTTTCCATGGACATAATGATTAAGTCTTTCGGACTCAATCAAATACTTAATCTCATGCTTGAATATACAGATCGTTGCAGGATAATAATGGAATGAGCTTATCTTTACAAATTGTTCTGGAGTGAGTCTTTTGCCCTCCTTTGCTTCCCTTGCGATCTGATTACAAGCATAAGCCCAATGTTGACCATCAATGGGCTGGAATCTGCAATGAAGGAGAAATTCCTTCTTGACTTCCTTTAGCATATTCTCTCCTTGTGCCTCTTCGCCTTGTTCATGTGGAATATTTTTTAGAGTGTTTTTAAAGAATTGACTGAAGATCTCCTCGAAATGTGTAGGCCCTGTAAATGTTATTTGATCCAGAAAACTATTTTTGGTTGGACAAAACATTATTGGGCGCAAGACCACATTACTTGCCACAGGTTTCTTACCATCTCTCAAAGCCTCGTATATTTGCATTGCATAGGATATATCAAGGCTTCGGCTATTAGTAAACAGAGCTACAGCTTCCACATCTTTGGCATTCACAAACCACGTCCTTTGACCCCAGATATATCCCACATCATCATCTGTAACTGCTTCATTAAGACGCAGATTAAGATTTTTAATTGATGTGAGTTCATCTTGATCATCTTCAGCCTCGGATTCTGAGTCTTCTTCATCTTTCTCTTTTTTTGACCGTTTTTCATCCACATTATCTTTCTCTACAGTGGGACGATGTCTTTTCTTACTACTTGGAACCGTGGCTCTTGCAGTACTAGCCTTTTGCATTTCACATCGTGGTTTGCTAGCAAGAGCTTCTAGCATAACTGCAGTGGATCGACCTTGATCTTCTTCAATTTTTGCTAATTCCCGTGCACTCAAGGCTTGTTTTTCATCATCCTTAGTTACATCCACCATTTCTGGCTCTAGAAGTTTGCGCTCATGTTCTACAGGTTTGTGACAGTGTGCCTGTTCTTCTTGTCCCTGCATTGAAGTCTGAGCTTTTTGATCTCCTTCATGTGATGATTCTTGCATATGGAGAGCATATTCTGCATCCTGAAAGTATTCAAACATTATCTTTGCATGCATCCTTTTTGCCACCACATAGGAAATTGCTCCCAAGTATATGAAAGAGTCTCCAATGCCCTTTGCAGCTCTGGAAACTTTGATGGTTGAGGAGGAGGCATCACAAAGGTCTTTGCGTCTCTCCTTGACACAATAAAATGCATACCGCCAACTTCAGGATCTGAACTCTTTGTTAAAATATCCACAAAGGTGTCTTTTCGCTGAATTTTTATGCCTACTACAAGGCTTGAAGTCATATCTTTTTTGAAGAAAGTAGCATCCCATGGATCTTCAACACCATTGAACTCCCTTTTTGACATAAGTAGAAAGAGTCTCTTTTCCTTTTGATGAAGAAACCAAGCTCTTCTACCCATGTGATATCGAGTCCACCTACCAAAGCCATTGGGGCTATATTCCTTTCCTTTGAAATTCAAAGTGACATCAGAAACCCATTCTCTGATCTCAAAGTCATCTAGCATAGCCATCACATTAGCTGATTGCTCCATAATCCTACAAGAAAAGATAATAAAGAATTTAGATACATACAAGTAAAGTACAATATACAACCCTTGATATAATAAATGTGGAAAATAGCCCAAAAGGCTTTACAAGGCTTCATATGGCAATAAATGTGGGAAATAGCCTAAAAGGCTTTACAAGGCTTAAATATTTGTACAAATGTAAAAGAATTAGCCAATAAAGCTTTACAAGTAATATAAAATGTCGTCTAGTGATAAAGCTTCAATCTTCGTGAAGATTCATGTAATCTGTCCATCCATTGATATCTGAGCACTGATA